>NW_004567127.1:29731054-29909834 GCF_000260355.1 Condylura cristata
CATCTACTCATCCATCCTTCCATCCACCCCCCACTTACATATCTGTTTTCAAGAAATGATGACTCTACTGGATACTAGTCACCATATGCTAGATTTTCTTCAACCTCCTCAAGTTAAGTTTTTAACACATATCCCTCACTTTACTTTCTAGTAGGCTAGCTGAATAGGATTCTCTTAAAAACACTTCTACACAAATTACCACTCAATTACATGATTATTTTCATGGGGCACGAGTTGTCCATAATATAATTCATAAGATAGAAAACCCCTTATCCCATTGCATCCCAACTTAGTAAATATATCACTATCATTTTTGTTTCATGGTATTTTGTGTGTATGTGTGTGTGTGTGTGCAGAAGAAACACACAAACTGTATTTTTTATTAATTATCCAGACATAACACCCTTGGAAGAAATCCTTCATCACATCCAGTTTTACAGTCTTTTTAAAGTCAACTATCATCTTTCAAAACCTGCTTCTTTATGGTTTCATTAGTACCGAGATGGATGGATATGACTTTTTGCAGGCAGGCATTTGAAACACCTGCTCATGATTACGTTTCTAGTTCCATTTCTGTACTTAAAGTTATTCTGATACTTACTTTACAGTAATGCTGCCTTTTTAATACACTTGGAGTCACTTAAGAGACTCTATGACAAAGTGTTTTGGTGAAAGGAGGAAGGAAAAATTAGGTAACTACTCAGTGAACACCCGTTGGAGAGCTCTGGTTGCCTAGCCCGGGCATCTAGTTAGTTGCAGTGGTTACTGACCTGTGTGGGGACAGACTTGACTGTCAGCCTATCAGTCATGGAGTTCTGGTCTCAAGCTGTACCACACAGCTCCCTTTTCTGCCTTGGATAACCTGGCCAGGGACCACATGATGCTGTGCATGTCTTTCCTTCTCCATAAAGCCCCACACGAAGAACCTGCTAGAGCAGGTACCGCTGGGCGTGGGACATGATTGAGGACATTATTTTGCATCTTGACGTGGAGAAAAGAATCTGAAATGGTCAAGAAACCTAAATTCACATCTTAATTTCACCTCTGACCTTTGTGTGACCTTGGGAAAGTGAACATACCTTTTGGGATCCTTAACTTCCTTTTTGGTAAAACTCAGGGACAGAGAGTGTGTCTTGGGTGGGGGCTGGTAGTGTGAATAGGGGAAGTGGGCTGGGTGGAGACAGGGGAGGAAGACAAGTTAGGCTCTGCTGTCCCCAGCCCCAGGAAGTTGTTGCCCCGAGTTGGGGTGGGGGTGGTGATGTGAGAACCCAGTGGGACCAGGTGTTCCAGTTTGGCAAGAATTAAAACTGTCCTAATATTTAAAGGTTATTTAATTAAATAGTTAAGATTTAATTGTAACTGTGAACTATCTAAACCCTGTAGTCAGGAGAGGGCAAAACAATCACTTAGGAGGAGCACGGTAGTTGACCACAGATTGAAATCTCAGGATCAAAGCACCTCTAAATCTCTTCCTACCACAGATAGTCTCACGTCTGATTGATCCTGTTCATAGTCCTATTGGGCTTTCTAAGACTATTAGTCTAAGTTTTAAAGACAGTATTTTATTTCAGTTCACAAGTGTCTATGTTATATTTGACTTAGTGTCAGGAGAAAGAAGACATTTCAGTGTTTTATAGTGAGTGCCCCTGGGGACATGGGTGTGTCCTCATTCCTCCAGGGAGGGCCTTGCTTTCAGCAACACCTTCCTACAGAAGAATCAAAGGGGCGACACGCTAGCAGGCTCTTAGTAACGGCAGTGACCTGGAATTTGCTTCTCTGCAGAGTGAATCAACCAGCCACACATGACCACCCCCTCATTCAGACACTTCACTCTCAGACAGAAATACCTACTCAGCAAAGGGTGACTTGGGGCTCTTTTGTTGGTGACGCGTGGGAGCAGACCTATTGCTAATTCAGGTGAATTCAGTGACACTTCATCTTGCCATTGTCAAAAGGCCGGCCGGCCCCTCCTGCTGCACTTTTCCCAGTCCCCGTCCCACTTCCCATACCCCTGAGGGGACCTGTATGCACCTTGGGTCTCCTCCTTCTGGGCTCCCCCATCTCATTTGCAGGTAGCCTGACATTGGGGGAGCCATTCTGCACACCTCTATTTACATCCTGGCTACCAGACATTGAGGAAAGTTTCCACTTGTGGCTCATCTTTCTGCATATGAGTGGAGAGAGACCACACTTGACCTTCACGCCATCGGTCCACATGGACTTCTGTGTTCCGTGACTGGCCCCATGTACTGAGGAGGGGAGGGGTCCGAGGCCTGTTGATTTCCTAGGATCTGGTGTGGCCCAGGGAGGAGAATGTGGCACTCTGTGGTTATGTTGAAGCCTCTGCCCTGTCTCACTCTCCTTCATAAGTACAAGGTGCTTCTTGCTTGCTCTTGGGCTGGCTGTTTGGGGGCAGAGCCAGCTGTCAGGGTTCCCGTGAAACTGTGGTTTTAGGGCAGGAGCACGGCAGGCGGAGAGAATTATCCCCCAAAAGGGTCACTGCTCTTGGGCTTCCCCTTTTTGAGAAAGCACAGACTTGGGGCCCCAGACGCTGTCTGTCTGTCACCACCCACGGTCGGTCAGCACTGCTTGGGCTCTCACGTCTGTTCTGCCTTCTTGTCACTGGGTAGATCTCCTGGGACATGTGGGTGATGCTGTCACTTTCTCTGGGGGGAGCTTCAGGTGGAGCTTGCTTGAATTCCAGGCCAAGGGTGGCAGCCATTTCCCTATCTCTCCCCACAGTGGGACATTGGAGCCCTCACGGAGCTCTAGCATGGGACCCTGTCACTTGCCTGCGCTAACACTTTATTATCTAATGATCTAATATGCAACAAGGCAAAGTGCCGGTGCTCATCATTCTGACATAGCACGCCGGCAGAAGTGACTAAATTACTTTATGTACCATTAGCGCCAGCAGCGATGGTGAACTCACCGGCAGCATTTATGCAAATGCCCACGAAGCCACTCCAGTGCTTTGTCAGGAAGCCAGCTGACAAGCGATTTAAATGCTCATTTTTTTTTTTAGGGGACATTTTAATTTTCTTTTTTTTTTTTTTTTGGCACGAGTGGGTCTTTATCTCTACCACTTTTCTGCTTTTTTCCTTCTCTCTCCTCTTTGGATTAGAGCAGGACTCAGCCCCTCCATGACCCTTGGGGAATCTGAGTTGTAGGAGGACACTCGGTCACCAGTAGGACTGGGGGGGCAGACCTCAATCTGGTATTTCCCTATTGAGGAGAGTCTTCATTTTTTTATTGTTATAAGTTTGTATACCTCCATTTTTAGTTTAAATTTTTTTAAAGATTTATTTATGCATACAGAACTGGGGTACAGGCCAGAGCTGCAGAGGCTGTGAGAGGATTCACCAGAGACAGTGGGGAGCAGAACAGGCCAACAATGAAGTACACTGCTGAGGGGAGCAGCAGGAGAGGTCTGCCACGCCATGTGGTCACCTCCAGTGCGGGCGGGGATCGAACTCATCCTGAAGAGGCTTTAGCTTCTTAGTGCTGTGCTTTAACCTACTGTGCCACCAGGGAGGGCCCCCTCCATTTTATTCTAAAAAAAAAAAAAAAAAAAAAAAACAAGAGAACTATTAATCCAAAGATTTTAGAAAATAACACTTTGCATACTTGTGAAGGTGTTGCCTGACACCCTCCTCAGCTTCTCATGTCACATACAGATGGTCTAGTGACCCCCACCCTGGAATTTTTAAACATGGAGAACATTGAAATGGCACATCAGTGGGCATCAGGTGCAAATGAATTAAATGTTCCTTTAAAGTAATTGCAAACTTGGAGATTCAAAGTACACATGTACTGGGTGGAGCCCCCAAATAACACAAAACCAAAAAAAAAGTGGAGTTTGGTCACTACTCAACATACTTTACATATTCCTGAAACTTATTCAATGTTCTGACCCAGTGTTACTGCAATTAAAGACAAAGCCACTCTATAGAGGGAAGAGTGTGGTGGGATCCTGGCCGCCTCCTTGTTACCCCAGCTCGGGAGAAGAATCAGGTTCTCTCCACCAGCAGCTCTATCTGACCTTTCCCTTGCAGTGTTTCTTCCCAGCTGTCCCTGACAATATGGTGCTATTCTGCTCTTTAGCATTTGACCTTCTTTAATCCTTTTGCTCCAGACAAAAGCAGATTTGCTTCTGCTGGTTGCCTCTGGGAATCTAGCCTCAAATTCTCCCTCATCCATGTTGCCAGCTGCTCTGCAAGGGGCTGTTTTATGGAGATGTGGAGAAAGATGGGTCAAGCCCTGGGAGATTCAACTGAAAGGAAGAACATGAGTATCCACCTCACCATGCTGTAACAGCACCCTAAGGAGTGACTGGAGATGGCCATTGAATCTAATAGGAGGAGGGACAGGTGGACAGTTGGGAGGACTGGATTCAATCCTGACTGCTGTAATTGTGACTCTGGGCCTCACTTGCCATGAGTTCAGTGAGCACTGGGTTGGGACTTCTTTTAGCATGCACTATTCTTTAGGGTTGTGAACTGCAGCCCCTGACAATTCCCTTTCCTGGAGATGTGAACAGGGCTTCAAGAGACAGAGAAACCTCCTGTTTTTAATAGAGTCTTTTCTTTAGACATCCAGCTAAGGAATAAGATGTCAGTAAGGTGGGTCTCAATCACTCTCCTGTATTTACTGGTGCTAGGAGCCCCTTTGTGCCAGACACCAAGCTAGGTGCAGGAGTGCCAGGCACAGACAACCTGCCTGCTAGTAACTGATGATGCAGATGGGCAAAAGATATTAACCGAAATTCACAATTAACTCACTATGGTTGTACATGAAAGAAGTGGGAAGAAGTGAGGTATTTGTGAAGACTTCTTGGAGGAAATCACTTTTTTGTCCCAATCTAAAAGATGGATATGTTTTCCTCAGACAAAGGGTACAGAACCGTGAGCTCAAGGACTCAAGAGATGAGGAGGGTTGTCATTTTTCCCAGACAAAGTCGGGGTTGCAGGAGGCCTGGCTGGGGTATCCACCAGGGGCCAGATCATGCAGTCCCCTGGGGCATGGTCATTATTGTTGGTGGCAGTTTGGATCAGTGTAGGGGCTCAGCGGGCTTTGACTGAACTCAGTGGCAATCACAGAGGCCTCTGGTAGGTGAGGAAAGCCCAGGGCTGCCTGTCCCGGCTGGTCTGGAAGCTTTCAGGGAGCTGGCTGTCCCTTGGTACTGGCCTCTCACCCTCCATCAGGCCCCATTCTGTCAGTAATGCATGTGCTCACAATAGGAGAAGATCCAACATTTTGCGCATTCTTTCTCCAGATATCCTTGGCTATTTGATTTGCTTTTTTCATAACTAGTTTAGAAAGTGTTTACCTATGGACTTCTTATAGAGCTTATAGAGACCGACTACTTTTTTTTTTTTTTAAGGTTTATTTATTTATGCATACAGAACTAGGGTGCAGGCCAGAGTTACAGGGGCAGAGAGAGGATTCACCAGAGACAGAGTGGGGAGCAGAACAGACAGATGAATGAAATACACTGCTGAGGGGAGCAGCACGTGGGTCAGGAGAAATCTGCTGTGCCATATGGGTCACCTCCAGGGCTGCGGATTGAACTAATGCTGAAGTGGCTTTAGCTTCTTAGTGCTGTGCTTTAACCCACTGCACCACCAGGGAAGGCCTGAGATTTACTAACTTTTTAAGGTCTGTAGGGTGTGATTTGATCTGTGAATTGTTTATTACTTGTCTATCCTGACAAAACTAAAATCAGATGAATGAAAATAAACAATGGAAATGACATACCATCCCAAGTGTCTCTCTTGGGAGAGTTCAAGAGTCTAAGGATCCTAATTCCAACAGTCTGGAAAGTCATCAGGATATTCCTTCACTTTCCAGAAGAGGTAACTGAGACCTGGAGAGGGAGGTAGACTGCTCACCTTCATATATATATTTTTTGGCCGAGATCCATTTATTGCTCTTTGCTCTTGCCTGTGGTATGCAGGTTGACAGATAAGAATTTCTGGGTGTGCATGGTCTCATGGTCCCTGGATAATACATGAATTTGGAGGACTTGGGGCCCACCCTTTTGCAATTCAGTTTGGCTCAGGTTAACAGGGGGGTCTTTGGGACTCTGAAGACCATGATGAATGAATGTCTATAAAATCTACCCAGCCTCCCAGCAGAAATGCACCTTGAAAAACCCGGGGGCAGTGGATGAGTGACAGAGTTTTACACTTTGTCAGTAGCCTTTCACATGATGGGTTTTGGTACAAACCCCAGCCATATCCCCTTAGGTAAGACACCTTGGGAAGATCCAGATACAGTAGAACAGCTATAGGCATCATCACTTACTACTGAGGGTGATATATCGTAGCAATGGATTTTTGTACTTAAAAAAGAAGACAGAGGCAAGAACGGACTGTGAGGGTTAAAAGGCATCATATAATACCAGTGTGTGGGGAGTCCAGAGTTTCCATCAAATTGGGGCTTTTTCTCTGAGGCATGGGGATGATGCCTTTAGTTTTCCCTCTCAGAGGAAGTTGGGCTAATGAACAAAGCTCTAAGTGAAGACCAGTTTTTAGTTATCCCCCAAGAAATCCATAAAGCAGATAACAGAAATCCCAGTCTTGGGACTTGGCTGCCAGCGAGATCTCAGCATCAAGCAGCTTACAGGATTCATGAGCCGCTGCCACTGCTTCGCAGGTAGTCTCCATCGCTGCAGGTGACTATGGGGCCACCCACAGCATGGCTGATCTGCAGGTAGCAGGCTCCTGCTTTGCTGCCTTGCTTGGGGGTCACCAGCCAGGTGGCAGCATGTGTTATTCTTGTGGTTTGAACTTTCACCAGTCAGCACTTGGGGAGCCTTGACTATGTATAACCTGCCAGCTCAGTGGCTATCACTTTTCTTATATCTTCTGACAATAAGATATAGCAGTAATCTTTTCCATTTTATAGATGAAAAAACTAAGGTGGGTAACTTACCCAAACCACAAAACTCATTAGACTTGCACCTGGGACTGGACCCCAGGTCCACCTAACTACTTAGTTCTGTATGATAGCAGTGCTAACAGTAAGAGCAGTAAGACACATGAATTCCCACACATATCCCTGATGGGCTACGTTACAGAGAGGTTAAGTAACTTGCCCAGAACTGCACAGCACATTACACAGCAGACCCACAGCTCAAACCCGGTGAGCCTAATCCACAGGCTGTGCTCTCTATTAACTTGCTCTACACACAAGACTAAAATTCTTTCCATCTCCAATCGCACTTATGTTTTTCTCAATAAAAGTAAGGCAATTTGCTGGTCTCCTCAATGGACCTTTCCAAAGTTAGCCTGAAACATATCCTCTTCTTTTTTTTAATGGGGCAACCTGTATCTGTAATCTTATAGTTCATTTTTCTTCAATGGCCCGTTACACCGCATTCTTCTAGTCAAATAAAAGAAAATGCTGATTTTATTTGATGACTGAAATGCTTTCTGGGGAACTGGCAAGATAAGAACACTGTAAATATTTTATTTATTTGCCAGGACCTTCTACCTCATCTCTCTAGAAATCATTTGTATGGGCTCCCTGGCTTGTCAACGATGTAGAGAAAACTGGGAGGTTGCGCTGTGAGTTGGCAGATGGGTAGGATGTTGCTCTTTCCAGGCTGGGTACTGAAAGGTACTGATGCCCAGACCACACGTGGGACACAGAGAGGCGGAGAAGCTGTTCTTTTAGATGATTTGTTAACAATCCTGTGAGCTGTGGAAGCTGCCAGTGTTTGTGGGCTAATGAGGGAGTGAACCACACCTAACCTGTTACAAGAAGCACAGAGAATGTGTGTGTGGTAGGGGTGGGGGGAGGTGTATGCCAGGGCAGGGGAAGTGCTGGGAGAGAGTGGTGCATTTTGTCATATTATGGACAGAAATGACATAACTTTTGTGATGGCAACGTTGGTTTGCGGCACTATATGATTCAGGAATACAGAATCACACCCTTCAGATGCATGCCACCCACTCCCCACCAGGGCACCCACAGTCCCCCCCCACAGCCTGCCATAACCCCTCCTCCAATAGAGCTGTTTTGTGTCTAATTTTTTGTCTCACGTTTCCTTACAAAAGCATCAAAATTCCAGTTGTGTTGATTTATATCATGGATTACTCCAAACCCAGGGTTTCTTTCCCCTTTCTGCATCCATAACCCCAGGAGTTTCTAAGCAATTGAAAATTTCAGAGGCATCCAGGGATTTAAATATACAAATGAAGCTTCTATGGATTGGTCCTAAACCTTCATCCTCCCCCCACCCCCCAGTATTGTGAATGTCTTCTTATACATGCATTTATGTTATATATTTCTCAAAAAATATTTTGTGAAATAAACAGTAAAGGTTAGCAGTAGCGGGAACTCCAAAATCAAACCAATGAAGTTTCTTCCTCCCCACCCTATCTCTTCCCCTTCCTTTCCACTCCTCCCTTCTCGCCCCTCCCTTCATCAAAACCCTTAGATCACCTTTTCCCTTTCTGGCTCCTCCTCCCTCTTGACTTCAGAGCTTCACTGCCTTTATTACCATATGCTGGTTTCCTATGAGTTTTACTTTGGTCCTATAACTGAAGACGAGATACCTAGAGCCAGTAGCTAGAGGTTGTGTTGGAGATGTTTCCGTTTGCAGAAACATTTTCTGATGCACGCATTGAAATGAATAAAACAGAGCCCTGGCACTGCTGTGCTCTATGACTCTATGCAGAAAGATGCAGATTTCTCTGGGCCTCAGTTTCCTCATCAATCATGGGGGGGTCCTTAAATGATTTGCTCTTTGAGCTCAGCTGATGCTGTGAGGGCTTCTTTATTTCTTGAGGGGCTGCATACCCATTGCTTTGGGGAGTATCCCCCAAATGCCAAAGTGATGTCATTCCACAGGACAGACCTAAGGCTGACCACCTTCCCCTTGAGCTCTTGTGCCAGAGTTCAACCAAGGGCTGCAAGCGGCCTGGAAAAGCCAGCCAGTTAACGTGGCTTCCTGCTCTTTAGGGGCCCCTCACCCGACATTCTTCTCTCTGAGCAACTTAAGCTAAGAAGGCTAACAGCTGTACCACTTGGCAGTTGGCAAGCAACTTTTAGCACAGGGTTCCTATGCAGTATGAGGGTGTTGTAGGTGATGGCAGAGAAGCCATTAGAAAAATGTTTCTAAGAGTTACCTGCCTATCATAAAGTGTAAGCTGACCAGGAAATCCTAATAAGGCAGTCAAGCCATCAGTGTCACGGTGTGGACCAAAACCTTAACCAAAGTTTGGGAAACTGTTTCTGAGGCTTGAGAGTTGGGGGAAGAAATAATTTTTTCAAGTCACTAGGAAACAGCAGAGGACCCTGGGAAACATATTTTTGTAAAGAGTCAAATATGTCTTTTTAGAAAGAGACTTTTTTTTTTTCCCTGAGAATAGGCTGTGCCGTTAGGACTTTAAAAATCAAACAGGCTCCCAAGCTGTTAACTGTTTTTATTTTTAAACATGCATGTCAACGGGCAAGAATACTGTGGAAAGGGGACTCCGGGCCAGGGAGAGAATGAGCTGGGGTCCACCCAGGCGGTGCATTATGATAATATATACTGAGCCAGCTGGACACTGAGCAAAGCTGACATTGTGTTGTCAGGGGCAGAAATCACTCATCAATTTTCCAGATAGGATTTGAGTTCAAATGACAGAAAGAGCAGCAACTGTGTTGAAACTGATGCGTGGGGGAGGGGTGGGGTGGGCAGGAACCAACGAGGCCTAAAGACAGGAAGTGCTGGTGCCTCCGGAAGGAGGGGCTCTGTTTTCTCATCTGGTTGCTACCCTTCCTCCTAACCTTAGCATCTGTCAGTAGACCCACCTGGCATGATGATAGCCCACGGTGGGGGGAGCTTACTGGCGCTCATTTTAACCCTCCATGAGAATGGAGTGTTGGCTGCTGGAATGGGGGCCAAATCAGTCCCTGGAAAACTCATTTTATGCAGCCGCTGCTCGTTCATGAAGGAAGCGCAGTGTGGACCCACACACTGGAGTGTGTAATGCATCATTACTTTGGAGCCAGCTCTTCACATCTCTGAAGTTTCCTTCCATTCATGCACTTCTTTACCTGCACAGTCTGTGAGGCCACAGGGATGCAGAGCAAACTGAGCAGCTGTTGACATGATATGGCATCTAGTCACGTGTGTGTGTGTGTATTTGTGTGTTGATACAAGCAAATGGTTGCATGGAGAATGACTGGTGCTGTGAGAGGGTGAACCCTCTGGAGCAGAAACACAGTCTGCTAAGCGAGGTGAAAGCAAGGGGACTTGGCTGAATTGGAAGCATCAGGGACACTTCAAATTTAACATTAGGACAAGTAGCATTTAGTTAAGTAAAGGGGAAAGAGCCTTTGACAAGTGGGAGAACAAGTCCAACATTCCATGTAGGGACCAAATATTAGCGCTCAGGGAGGGCCAATAGGGAAGGTATGTGAGATCCAGTTTTGAGAAAATAAATTTGAGTTTCCTGTAGGCTGGAGCTAGAGAGCCGGTGTATTTTCTTAAGCACAGGCTAACAGCACTGTTGCCCAGGAGAGGGCCAGCTTGTACACCAGGCTGCCAGTGATGCTGTTACCATAGCAGCTTTTGAGGATGTGCTTCCATTAGGTTCACTTTGTAGCCTCTCTTTTAATGCTCTTATGGGCCAGAGGGGGGCGCCACTGTTATTCTTTTCATTTAGCAAATGAGGGAAACTGAGGCCATTCCTCATAAAGGTAGCCTTATGGAACAAGAGTTAGGTCTCTGTTCTGTGCACTGGGGCTTCTGAGTAGCTGGCATAGGCAGTCATCACCCTGTTCTTTGTCATTGTTGAGTCCGTGCTAATCCTCTCATGTTGGACTTGAGAGGTGGAGAGAAATTCTCCTGCTATTTGATCATGTAACACAATTCCTGGTTCAATGGAAGCAAATTGACGGCGTTACTCAAAGGCCAATTGAAAAGCCAGGACTGTGCTGAGTCCCCAGGGCCAGTTAGCTGGCATGTGCCCTGATATACGGGAAGGTGCTTTTCTGGGTTAGGATAAAAAATCCTAGTATCACGTCACGCTATCGGGCACCCCATCTTAGTCTCCCTGTGCCAGCCCTGCAACTTGAAATACTCGGCGGACAGAAATGAAACTTTATAGAAATTAGGTGATCATCGTCCTTATCAGATGAACATGATGCCATCAGCGTGATGTTCTCATCCTCATACAGAAAAGAGATTGACCCGCAGGGAACAAGAGAAAATCTGAGGCACGGATTGTCCGACTCAAGGACTTTCTGCCAGCCTGCCTTGGGCACCTTGGCTGAGAGATGACCCAGTAATCAAAGTCCTGCTTTGCCGTATGTTGCTGGTCAGTCATCACAGAGGCCCCGGCATGGGAGACCAGACGGTAACCAGAGAAGGAAAAGAAAAGCGAAAGACAGAAGTAAAACTACGGAGGCTGCAAGGCACAGGAATAGATCTAACTGGACCGAGTGCTCATATGACTCCTAAGCATGAAAGTGGAGCCCAAGTTCTAATATATTTTTATCCCAATCTGTGGGATTAATCAATATTTTATATGCGAACATATGCTCCAGTGTGGCTGGTTTATTGAATGGACAGTTGCCATCAGCAGGACACCAGTTGTTCGAACCCACATTCAAGCCCCCCCCCCCGCACTCCCTGTGGCTGTGGGGGGGCAGGAGGACAGCATGGGGCCACCCTGGCACATTGGTCTCTTTCATCCACCTTGGGGCAAAGTGTGGAAATATCAAGAGGCGAGCGTATGCAAAATAGATGCAAGTCACACCAGACGGGCTGCTATTTAGAGAAATGATTAAAGTGAGTGTGGTTAGTACAAATCGAGGATTTCAGTTATTTATTATCCCTGATTCACTTCTCTTTTGGCTACAAATTGGGAAGCTGATGGATCCAGAGTGCTGGGCCTGAGCTCAGTCGATGGTTTTAGTTATATCACGTGTGGGTCTGTGGGGAAGGGGCTGCAGCTTGGAGGTCCAGTGTATTGTGTTTTTTATTTATTTATTTTTTTGTAGAAGAGGAATATGTATTTCTGGTCATTTCTTTGCTAAATTTTTTCTGGCTGAATCATCAGACCAGCTGTACTCTTCCAGTAACTATGATGAGCAAAGATCTATAAAGTCAGACCTCAGATTCCTCTACATTTCAATTTTGGCAGAATTCTAGAAACTTTTTGATTTGGATAGGCAAACTGTGGAATCCAATCTTCTTATTCAAAAAAAAAAAAAAAAACCCAAAAAAACAAGCTGGGGAAAATGTTAGTCAGGTACTGTTTTAGGAGGACCTAGTTAAGTAGTAAACTTTTATTATTTTCTCTTTATACACAAAACTTTGTGGTGAACACCATTGAGATGGATCATGTCCAGACTGAAGGACAAGTTGGGGGACCGCCCTGCAAACTTGGACATGCACATTCCATGGTGTTGCTGTCACTTGTATGGGATCTGTACTAGACGTCAGCCCGCTGGCAAGCTCAGTAACCTGCCCTGTAACAATAGAGAGGCGGCTGTGCCGGGGAGCCTGGCCATGGTCGACATCCCTGTGTTTTAGTTGGCGCCTGTGACATTACTCTAGGACGCCAGTTTTTGAACTTGGAAATAGAAGAAGGTAGAGATTTTACTACAATTCATATGTGAGGCTGAGTCTTAAGGGGAAAATAACTTCACTGGGAAATGGAGTAGTAATTTTCTGTAAAGTTAATAAATATCCACCCTCTGTCTTGGGAATTAGGACTTGCACAAATAAGATTTTATGGAACTTTGGCTGTGTTGACATGCTTGAAGTGGCTCTCTTAGCCAATGGAGCGGAGATTTCAGATAAGTACCAAAACCGAAAGGTAGTTTGGGTATTTTAAATCTTTAATTTTATCAACCAATATGGATTCTCAAAGTCTCTAGTTCAGGTGATTTTTTTGGTATCCAGTTACCTGATTTGTAAAGTGCAACTGACAGTAGCACCTGCTTGCCGGCTACCTGGGGTTGCTACATCACATTGGGAAACGCTTTTGCAAACTGAACGGTGCTCGTTAGTTCTCTGGTTAAGCACACAGTGTGTCCGTCTGGTTTTTGAATGGATGAGATCCCTGCCTGCAAGGGATGTGTTGATTTGCAGACAGCCTTTCCTGCCCAGACACAGACACAGACACAGACACAGACACAGACACAGACACACACACACACACACACTCTTTCTCTCTCTCTCTTTCTCTCCACCCCAAATAAATGCTCCTGTGCAGGAAGTGACTAAAGAATGGGAAGGACAGGAAGGGGTTCACAGAAGGGGTGGTGTTTGGTAGCTGGGGTCTAGACAGAAACAACTTCATGTAGAAGACCCATCTGGATGGTCAATCTGGGTTTTGATGTATAGGTGGAACTAACATGCAATTAATAATCTACCAGAAGAAAGGAGTCCCAGAGTGGCAAGTACTTGTTCAGACTGCAAAGAGTGAGAATGAGGGAAGCTGAGGCAGTAAGATAGAATCAGTGTGTGTGTGTGTGTGTGTGTGTGTATGTCTTCTTTAAAGGACATTTAATGAAAAGTTGTGATGTCACTGATCGTCATGGGGGAACACCAGTGTTATACATGCCCTGAAGTGCAGGGCCAACACAAGGTCTGGCAGGTGAGGAAGCTGCTCAAAACTACGATGCTCTCAGGAATAAGTCCACTTACATATGGAAACGTGGCAGCCTCCGTGGGATGGTGGAGGGAAAAGAAACATCACTGTTCTGAAAGGCACAGAGAAGGTCAGGCAAGGTTGATTTTTAGATGCTGCTCATATTCAAAACACAGTTTCCTTAAAAAGTCACTATCTATGCTGTCTTGCCTGATGACAGTAGAAATCCTTCAGGAGCAGAGAGCTCATCTCCCAAGCTGCTTAGAGCAAATTGCAGCAAAGCAGAGTAAGGCTGGCTGGGGATTGTCAGTTGCTCTGGGAGAGACCTCAAACAATATAAAGCAGAGCTGGCAGTGGCGATGGTTTGTGTTTATTTTTGGATGAGTCTGTGGCAGTATTCATTGTGAGATGGCCAAAATTAATAACTGAGAGATGACTCTTGTCCACACAAGGACTGATATGAGCTGCAACCTGGTGGACCAGGTCATGCTGAACCCAGCCCTCAGCTGTATGTAGGTTTGGTTTGCATCATACGTCCAAAAATGACATATTTGTTGCTGCCAATTAGAAAAAAAGAGATTGTCTAGGAAAATCTGGACTTGCAAATTGTATATGGGCTGACCCATATACCCATATACTCAAATGGTATCTTTTAGGTCAAACTGAGCCTATTTTGAATAGGCTGTTGGTTTTATACTCGGTTCGGCCATCCGACTCCCAGGCTGCTTCTCATTTTGTTGTTCTAGGCTGACCCTGCTAGCATTTAGTCTCTGATTCTTTCTGGAAGGATTCATGATTATTTATTCTTTGTGCTTCTAAAATATGGAAGGCATCTCACAAATGGTAGGTTAGATTATTCTTGATCAAGTACAAGCTCAGTTATTTAAACCTTATCTTTAGATCCAGTAGAGCTTCCTGGGATGATGGACTTGGTCCTATCCTTACCATTTGTCACTTTGATTGTCACTTGTCACAAGCTTGTACTGGTCACTTGAAATGTGACTAGTTTGACCAAGAAAATAATTGATATCTTTAGGATTTTACTTAACGAAAAATTAGCTTTCAGTAGCCATAAATGTACTGGGTAAAGCAGATGTAAGGAATGGGCTTAGTCATTTAGTCCGGTGTCCTCATGCAGGGTAAAACGTGGGGAACAGACAGGAGAGCTGTGTTTGCAATTGTGTTCATCTCATGAGAGATTATGTAGAGCTGGCTTCATATTTTAGGGCCACTTATTTTCAAAAAAGAAACCACCACTTACCACCCTACTAGAAATCTTGTAAGGCGCCAAAGGCATAGATTTTATAAGATGTTATAGCCATATTCCTACTGGTAAGTGCAGTTTATCGTCAGCAGGAGTGGGAAGTTTTACTGTTCTCTGCACCCTAATGGTCCAGTGAAGGGCACTGCTTAAATATAATGACTGAACTTGCATGTAGAAAAGCTGTGTGTGTATACACACACATGCATGTATATATTTTCAATAATTATCACAATCATTTTTATTGTGTGTAGAGAATAAAATGTGCATGAGCACCTGACACATTTTATATGGCTAACAAATAAATGTTTTAAGCTTCCTCTATTAAAACTTAATATTATTCTTAAAAAAAACCCATTAATTTTAATAGAGATGATGTTGGTTTTGAATACCCTAAATAATTTAGAGGAATAGGTTCACACCTCTTCAGATGTATATTACTACACCCAACACCAAAGCTTCCATAGTCCTCCAAAAGGGTGACTGGGTTCCTTCTCCCTTCACTTGCCAACTACCACCATCTCCCTGTGGGGGACTTTTAGGGTTTGTTTTGGATTTATTTGTTCCTTTGTTTTATCTCTGTATGTTCCATGTATGAACGAAATCATCTAGCATGTGTCTTTTCCCATTCTGACTTATTTCACTTAGCAGCACCCCCTCCAGTTCAATCCATGTTGTTGAAGATGGTAAGAGGTTATCTTTTTAACGACTAAATAATATTCCAACATGTACATACTACTTTTTCTTCATCCATTCCTCTGTTGTTTCACACTGAGGTTGTTCCCATAATTTGAGCCTCTATTTTTTGATGATTTATCATCATGACATAAAGCCAAGAGCCAGTATTATAAAGAGGACTATGGATAGAAGGGAACCTTGCTATATAATCAGAGTAGTACTGGATAGTGAGGCTGAGGATCGAGTGTGGCACACACCCAGGACATTGAAAACACACCTGCTAGTCAGTCACTAAATTGGACTCTAAAAGATCCCTCTTTTGGACTACTATTTATATTTTGTTAGACCCCCCCTGCCCAGCAGTCAGTGTCATTCCTTCCTTCCTTTGTCACATGGTTAGAAAAATCCAGAATTGGTTGCCAGGCTCTAGGCAACTTACCTGCCTCTGTCCTAAAATTTGCTCCATGTCAAAGTATTTTGGCTGAGAAATTAATCAATCATTGCTGCTAGGAATACAGGCATCTCTTGGAGATGCTGTGGTTTGTTCCAGAGCACTACAGTAAAACAGGCCATGCAATAAAGTGAGTCATGTGAATTGTTTGGGTTCTCAGTGCATATAAAAGTATGTTTACACTCTAAGCTCGCCTGTTAAGTGTGCAGTTGTATGACGTCTACAAAACGTGGTACGTACTTTAAATGAAATCTGACACAGCGACAGAAAGTGAACATATGCTGTGGAAAAATGGTGATGGCAGACTTGCCGGCTGCAGGGTTACTGCCCCTTGAACCTGTGAAACATGCAGCACAGGGAAGCACAATAAAGTGAGGAGGGCCTGAGTGTCCACAGGGGGCAGAACAAAAATCAGCCACGTCGCTCAAGAGGAAACTGACTTCTCATCACCACCTCCTTAAAGACTCCTTAAACATATGGAAGAATCTATTGAAAATGATAGAAAGGCAGCTGTAATTATTATCAAGTATTGGTTATAATACTAACCTTCTTGTAATAGGAAAAAATAAAACAAAACACGTGAATATTTTCTGCTTGGATTGTTCAGTCAGTCAAAAAAATCTGTGTCATCTGTTCTGACAGCCAGATTCTGCAGACAGGGCTCTGCATCTTCCCTTTCATCTTTCTGGGCAAACACCAATGTAAATCCATATTAGAACAGTGAATTGAGTTCTAGAATTCAGTAGGAAGAGCAAGACAAGACCCAGCCACCCCCAAAGTAGATTCTACATATTTTAAAATTCCTTCCTAGCAAAAAGCATTTTCTAGAAAAAGACCGAGTTGCTATTCATGGAGACTAACTAATGAAATATTAGACTATCTGCAAGCATCTGTGTGTTTAATGTGGAATTGAGTCAAGCTTCCAGAAGCAAGAAGACTAAAAATTCATATTCAGATAAGGAAAGACAAACCTTGGCTAACAGATGGAGCAGAGTTCAGTGTAAAGGCTTAATCCTATCAGGCCGATTCCTGCACGGCCATCTGGGTAATCCAGCACACACATTCAAGACCTGTTAAAACGACGGGCCCCGCCAAGATTAACGTCACAGATTTTCCACTAGACTTGCTCATATTTGACTTTATGATTTTCCAGGCCCAGGAAGATTGCTTGTGAATAGAGACTTGAATATTCCTTGAAGCAGCTTGTGGGTTTTTTGTTTTGTTTTGTAACCTACAAATTGTTTCCTCCTTCCACATTATTGGGTGTGCTTTTCTGGAAAGTTGTTTTCATTTCCCTTTCTTCCCTGACTTTCATATCTAGAACTTGCCTTACACCAGGATAATAAATAGAAGTGGGGTAAAAATAGATTTGTGCAGGAAAGTTCTTGTGGAGAAGCATTATTTACTTATCCTATAATTGGAGAGAAGTGAATCTACTATAGTTGCAACAAATATGCCCATTGGGTTAATGAGCAGTTCATGAGGGGCTTTCTCCCTATACACTATGATAACTCTACCCCATTGCTTTTCCATGGCGTACCTGACAATCAGAGAATGACAGACAAAAGAAAACTCAAGCACTCATGCTTCATGTACCACCACTGCTTTAGGGTTAATATATTGTACATTTTAATTTTGGGTTTGGCAAACCAACCACAAGGTGGAGAACATTGCATTCACTCTTTCTTGAGGTGTAAAGTTCTGAACGTCCCAAGTGTTTCTAACAAACAAATTTTTGCATATTATGAAACAATGCCATGTTGGGTGTCAGAAAATCAAAAAGCCTTCAAGTCTGCCAAGTACAATTTATAAGTTAGAAATGCATCAAAGTGTCAAGATTTCTCACTGCTAAATTGTTCAATAATTTTGTGGCTGAGCCTGCATGGATTTCTGGGTCTCAGCTAGACACATTCTGAAGTCCAAAAATATAGGCTTGGGGTATTCAGGTCATAAATGTGCCTCTAGGGTTCCTGCCCTTTTCTGGTTCAGGTGCTGTGTCTGCTGATGCTTGAGGCATTTTGCTGATTTGGAATAGAATAAGAAAGCTGCAAAATAAACAGGAAGTAGATCCAATTTGGGCTTGCACTATAGTTAGCAATTGGCATGTTGGGAATTTACCAAGGGCATTGGGTTTAGATCCACCTAGAGATTGCTACTTGGGAGTTTTGCTGGACACAGAGCTGTTGCTTATGCTTCCATCTAGTGACTAAGGTACTCTTTTCTCCTTTTCTGTGGACCCATTCAATTCTGTCAAAGCAAAGGGTTTTCTTGCCAAGTAAAGACACTTTGGAAACAAAGATACTATATGTACACATATACACATATATGTATATGTATATGTGCATGTGTAAATATATGACTGTCAGGTCGTACTTACATATGCCAGAAGACAGGGCAATCAGTGCAGCCCAACGACAAAACAAAATAAAAACCCTAGTGCATTATAAAGTGCTTATCTGAGTACAGCAATCCCTGAAAGAAAAATAAAGGAAGGCAGAAATAAATCCAGTGCTGCAAGTTAAAGCAAGAAAAGAAGTGTAAAAAGGGACCTGCTGCCCTTTGAATGAGGAGCTGTTGAGTTTGCTTGTTGATTAGCTGACCAATAGCGGAAGGTTAGCTTTCTGAAAGGGAAGCTGGCACACACTGCTGCCAGGGTTCAGGACAGCCTTTCTAACTGCTGTTGTTTCGAAGGACCCCACTTGGCGCGTAAGCAAGCCCAGAACAGCTTTGCCTCCTGCACGGGGTGAAAATCTGGAGGGCAGGTCTCCCTCAGTGCCCTCCTTGTTGGCTGGGGGCGGCTGGTGCTTGGAATCACCGGAAGTCAGTGCTGCTGCTCCTGGACGAGGAGTCATCAGGAAAGTCATCATTTCTCTCAAAAACCCCAGCAAAAACAACAGTTCAGACTCAGCAGGAAGAGAGGAGGTCTGTGTGCTGGGGCCAAGTGCGGGTACTCAGTGTCCCCGTCATTCTCGGCTGCGGGCTTGCTCCCAAGCACAGCCTCTCCCCACGCAGGCTGATACAGGGACAGAGGCCTGAGATTTTATGGGGTCACAAGTGTCCTGTCGGGTGAGCTGAGCTCATGCATTTCACAACCTCTTCTGCCAAGTCTCTGAAATTTGGGACAACAGCATAAAAGTCAGTTCCCCTTTTCTGAAAAGATCACCATTAATATTCATTCCAGGCCAAGGAGAGACTTCAACAGACATTCTGCTTTGGAAGGACGAGTGCCAGGTTCACCCCTTCAGTAAATTTAGCTGGCTCCATTAGCAGGTTGCTGCAGTGGAAGTTCCTAGGGAAGTTTTACAATAAATAGCATAACCCAGAATGGTGAGACCATAGGGTATTGTAGTAAATCAGCTCAGGTTAATGGGGTGCTCATGCTAGCAGTAACAGCTATCACAGCAACTGGCATACTTGGTGCTTATCACCTAGGAAAGCCATGAGACGCGAGTAGACTTCATGGCTTTTGACGAAAGTCTGTGAAGTGGGCACCCAGGTGGGAAGGACTGCTTAGAGGGGTCAGTGACTTAGAGAGGGTTAGGGGCTGCTTCCAGCTTGCAGGAGGGGGAGGGTGGGACTTAAACAGCTGAGCTTTTGCCCATTTGCAAATTCTGTATTACTCTGGATGCTAAAAGCCACTTAACAGAATTTTATCAGTCTGTTTTCTCTGAATTCAGTAAAGACTGGTGCCAGCATCTTCACCTCGATGATCAGCATCCTATGTGCTGTTGAGAAATGCCCATTCATAGAGAGCTCTGGTTAAAAGAATGCTGGAAAGGCAAATTGACATCTTTTCAGATGTCAACCCCTGGAAATAGAAAATAACCTAATGTCCACTTCAGTGGAATTTCACCTTGAGGTCTAAAATGGGATGAGGACATAGCTAAATTTGTCCATTTTACCAGCTGATGGAAGGCTGTTTCCCCAGTGTATTTAAATGCAGGAATGGAGAAAAGCCCAGACAGTGCATCACTAATGAGGGCTCCTTAATGGGACACAACTGTCGTGAAAGCCTCATTTTGGGCATAAGGGATGATCAGTGCTATGCCCGGATCGTCCATCTAGCTCACCCAAACAAGTGAGGTATTGATCACGATACAAAGAGATTTCAGAGGCAAAAGTAAGAGCAGCCCGAGGACCCTGCTGATAGCTGCACACACCACTAATTCACCTCAATGGGCAGCACCTCTGAGCTCAATTAACCCTTATTCCCAGGGCCACCCATAAACCCTGAGGTAAACATGTCTCTCCTGCCCTCACTCTCTATCAATGAAATAGATCATTTCTATAGAAGGCTGAGGTGCGATTCCAGCTTGTAAATTCACCTTGCTAATAAAGATGCTTCCAATGTGCACCAGCAGGCCCTGGAATCTTGTATTATTGATTCTGTAAATCAGAAAATTTAAACTGCTGAGGGTATCTGCAATTTCTTTGGCTTTCCATGGCGACTGGGAGGAAATATCTGGGCTCTGGAGGTACGGCAGGTGACGGCAAATGTCCCCTGCTGCCATTGTCTGCACACAGAGCATTAGTTGTTAAATATGGACTGGAGCCTGAACAGTTTCTTTCTTCCTTTCCCCCGTCTTCTCTGTCTTTTCCTTCTCATGACCATTGTTCAGAAGCAAATTGGAAATCTGGTAATTAGGCCCTGACTCACGGTGTAGTCTGAGAGTCCTGAGCCAAAGTTCAACACCCTGAAATGAAATTTAAACCAATTAATCTGTTAGATTTTTATCGCTGGTCCGTGTTTTCTCAGCAATTCCCCCAGCACGTGGCCTTTGATCAACTCTCATACAAACGCTAAAATGTGCGCCTGCTGCTAGCAAGATGGGAATGACATTAACATGGTACTCATAAAACAATCAGAGCGGAGAAGCCCTCAAACAGGCAGGGCATGGTAATATTTAATAAAAGCGCACACATAATCTTCAGAATTAGCATTTTGTGCCTTGCAGTACCTTTGGGAGAAGAGCTTTTATTTGTGGAGTGATCATTATTATAACAAAGAAGAGCTACCTAATAATTTCCACTTTAACTCTGCGATGTGCCACGAGCATTTCAGAGCCATTATGCTAAACCGTGGTGGGGTAATCATGTTATTGTCATAGTTTGAAGGAAGGAAAATCTCTACTTTGGTGGCTGTTGGGGGTGGGGGAGAGGTTAAAAAAAAAAAAAAAACAAAAAAAACCCTCCTTAACCCAACCCCAAAGTTTTGTTTTAGATAAGATTTAGAACTCAGGGCTGTGCTGTCTGTGGACCTCCAGTATGTGAGCATCTGTGGGTGAGGAGGAAAGACTCCTTTATTCATCAAATCCAGAATTTGCCAGTAAAATGATTTTATTTTCAAATACTCCTCCCCCATTCCAAATATTTTCCTGGAGATAAGAATTATATGGATTATTACATTGCCGAGCTGGATCAAGCTCTCCTGTAAATCTGTTCACCTTGGAATTTCCAGACACACATCCATGGTTGACTGTTACAAACGCCCCTTCCTTGTGGCCTTCTGTGTTGCTCTGGATATCCTGAGTGAAAGAAAAGATCATCAGTGGTAGCTGATAGTTTATTTTCCGAGCTTTCTTGGAGGAAGCATCGTGAGAAAGAGGGAGGGGGCTGGGGGGCTGCTGGGGAGACTCTGGGCCTCTCACAGGGCTTTTATTCTAGTTTAAGTTCGTATCAATTTATTCTAAAAAAGTACCACCTTTATCTCTGAGAATGAAATGCTCTGCTGTTATTTAATTTTTTTATTAGTATAGTCTATTACCTTATTATATGCTCATGGATAAAACTGAGACCCTACAGATTTCTATAGGTAGCTTCCCATTTCCATAAATTTCACTCCAGTCACATTTCTTTTTCATCAGGACTCTCTGGGGACAGTTGGTGCACAGCCTCCCAGCTCTTTGTCCATCATACCTAGTCATAGAGAGCTGCGTGCATGCATACGTGAGCGCACACAGGCTCATATGTATCATTTTTTAAATAAGCGGGATTGCACTATTCATTATTCTGTAAATTGCTTTCTTCACTTACTAACATATTTTGACATCTTTCCATGTCAGTTTATAGAAATGTTTTTCATCCCTTCTCATGACACTTTTCATATTCTATAGTATGGATGAGTCATAATTTATTTACCCACTCCCTTGCTGGGCCACCTACACTCTTGATTTTTTTATACTGTCCAAACCACCACATACATTTGGTACCTGTGGTTGGGTTGCAGTTGTGAGTATTTCCTGCTCTGCTTTTAGTTTGACAAGTTTGTGATCTGGATAAAAGTATAAAATGAATGGTGCTCTGGGAATAAAATCTAGCCCATAAACATTTTGTTTAGCTTACACATTTAAAAAAAAATACTGAAATAGTTGCCAACACTTAAAGATTGGGAAAGTTTCACATAAAACCCTGGGTTTCCGGCTTTTCTTGAAAGATCAGAAGAGCACAGGACACTGAGGCCTGCCCTATGTGGAGTCACCAAGGCCTGGGGCCTCATGGTAGCTCCATCTTGAGATGGGGTGTGTGTTTTATGAAGCACTAGTGTCTCCACCATGTCCAGTGGCTTCACCAATTCTGAGTGGCCAGGTCAGGTGTCCTCAGGGACACCCGAGCCTTTGTATTCACGGGGCTTCTGGCTTTGGCCTGTATGAATGTGAGTTCTCTAACAACTGCGTTTGGATCTGATCCATATAGCTAGTCACAGTGGTTTTTATCCTGTTATTGACACTTCAGAGTGAATGCTCTGAATGCGATTTTGAGGGGACTATGATGTTGAGGGGACTATATTGTTGGATCCTTAGCATCCTTGACCTCCAGGTTCTAAGTGCCAGAAACATCTACTCTGTACCCCTGTCTCAGTGGAAAGCCTTTTTTATTTTACTATTTTCCAAATTTCCCAGTGAGAAAGTACCACAGCATCTTCTCAGAAGTGATACAGCTTAAGGATGTATAGGAGCATTTAGAAACTTTGGGGTCTAGCGGTAGAAAGGGCTACATGACTTCACTGTTCTAAGAATAGAGTTTTGTCTCTGCACAGGAGTGGCTAATGGTGTGTGTTGTTGCTTTTTAATTTAATTTAATTTATTTTAAAGATTTATTTATTTATGCATACAGAACTGGGGTACAGGCCAGAGGTGCAGGAGTGGTGAGAGGATTCACCAGAGAGAGTGGGGAGCAGAACAGGCCAACTGACAAAGTACACTGCTGAGGGCAACAGCAGGCGAGACAGGAGAGTCTGCTGTGTCATGTGGGTCACCTCTGGGGTGGGGAATCGAACTCATGCTGAAGTGGCTTTAGCTTCTTAGTGCTGTGCTTTAACCCACTGCACCACCAGGGAGGGCTCACTTTTTTATATTTTTAATGGATTTTTTTCTCTAAAAATTTAAAGATGGTGTCCTACCTTTTATCACCGGCTCATCTCTAGAAGCTCAGTACTATTTCTGTCCTCTCACCAGCTGACATGTGGTTTTGTTTCTGGATGGCTACTCATCAGAAGTGATCGCCCTCTTAGGGAATGCTTGAAAGCCCATGCATGCACACACACGCCACATATACTGCATACACCACCCCCCATATGTCCTCCACATACGCACACCCCTCATGACTCCCCACACCTCTCCACGTCACCACATCACACACAGCCGCCACACCCACCACACCCACCCACTTATATACCTTTTGTATTGTACAAAACAGCAAATGGAAAGAAAGGGCAAGGGCATGAAGTGCAAAGCCAGCAGGTCTTGATGATGCTATTGCATAAATTAGCCTAGGAAAGTCTTTGCTTCCTTTGTGCAATGGTGAAAAAGCCAGTGAAGACCAGATTTAGCTCAAGAAATTGCCTGCCTGATTAGAAAAAAATAAACAGAAAACAAAGCAATCCCCAAACTTGTACAGATAAATCCCCCCCCACCCCGCCCAGCCCATATGAGGTTTCTGAGGGTCATTTCAGGGTCCGGACTGAATGATAACACCATAAGACTCCACAGTGACCTATCAGGCAGGGCCCTTTTGAGACCAGGTCAGTCAAACCAACAGCTGTCTCCTCTGAAGCGCAGAGAGCAGTGCCTTCTCCAGGGCACCAGAGCCAAGTATACTGAGCTAAAAATGAAGAACTGAAATTTTGAAACATTTACTAGAATGTTTCCAAACTGCTTGTAGCTGAAGAATTTCACACAGTTGCTAAGTGTAGTTTGTTTCTCTTGTAAATCTCTTGGACTCCCTGCCATCTCCCACCTTGGTCTGGGCTCCTCAGTCATGCATTTAAGCGTTTTCACTTCTAACGGAAAATTTGAAGAAAACGTACTGGGAACATTGGTCACTCCATGCATATGTAAGAAGGATGGGACAAGAATATTTGAGTCATGAATTATTTACCTTTTCTTGACTAATTATTTTATTTGGGGGAGACGTGGAGAAGAGAAAAGGCATCAAAACTGCCCAGTTGTAGCTGGGAACGCATTGCCGAGTTCAGCCAATGTGAAATGTTTAGTTTGGATATATCCAAATTTCGCTGTGCAATTTTATAAGATGAATTTGAATCAAAATCAAACCACGTCCTTCGTGCTTGTGCGGTGGCGCGTGAGCCAGGGTCCCACTGGGCTGGGCTTAATGTTTTTTTTTTTTCTTCTTCTTGCAAAAGTTAAAGGAGGACATTTTGCCAAATTTGACAAAGTCCAATAACTTTTTTGCCAATTTTTTCCCTGTTAAAATTAACTGGTGCTCTCTTTGGCTTCAGTACTTGGAAAGTGAGTCTTGGATACTTAATAAAGTTTTTATTAAAAATGAGGATGTCATTTTCTCTCCATGCACAGTATCCCCCTTGCTTTAGAGTTTTGCTTTATTCCTGTTCATAAAAGTAATCATGTGGACAAAAGGGTGGCATCCCAGAGTTGAACATCTGTGATGGCACTCAGATGCCCTCGAATGAATTTCAAAGACATCAGCCTACAGTGATCTGTATTCCCAGCAATTCCGGAGAAGTATGGCATGTTCAACGCCAGTCTGTTTTGAATCACAGGATTTGATTGCAAATTAGCTCCCATCTCCAAGGGCCATTTGTGATGGAAAGTGAAGGGATATGAAATACTGAAAAAAGTCAGTCGTAGGGTTTTGTGCCTGGGAGTGACTACAGAGCCAAAGGTCATGGGACTCTAGTTGAGCCCTGACTCAGCTACTTGGTTACACAATTCACCCTGCACGACCTGCATACTTTGCAACTATAAAATGGGAGCTATTGGTTGAAAAAAAAATCTTCATGATTTTTAATGAGGCATGTTGCCCTGTTAGTGTTACAAATAGAAGGTGTTGGCCTCCTCTCCTTCCGTTTTCTCCTTGTACAGAAAAGTTGATCTAAAGATCGATGGGTTTTTCTTTACACGAGGTGTATTTAATCATGAAACAATGCTGTGAGGTTTCCTGAGTATTTTGAAAATTGCTCATTTTCATTTTACTTTTTAACATTCGATATATTTTGTTTCAATGTTTTGTCTGCTGAGATTTCAGTTTGAAAAAGATTGGGGTAAAAATTATGTGCATATATAAATCTTCCTGGACACCATGAAAAGAATGCTTCTAAAAACTCTGATTGCACCCTTAGGTTGCAGGTCTTCATGCGGCTAGGGAATAACTGAGGTCTTGAGGGACTTGCTGTTAGTGAGAAGATAAAAGATTTTTTTTTTCTTTTTCTCAAGTCTCCCATCATTAACGTTTGGTTCTAACAGCAGACTCCTTCTCTTTTTCATGTGTGTTGAAAAGCAGCTACTCCCTGTATCAAAGCCATCAGCCCGAGTGAAGGATGGACGACGGGCGGCGCCACGGTGATCATCATAGGGGACAATTTCTTTGACGGGTTGCAGGTCATATTCGGTACCATGCTGGTGTGGAGTGAGGTAGGTGTTGTCTGAACACTAGAATCGAATAGCATGGTCTGCTCGAGGATACTGTCTATGCTTGAATGTCTAATAGACCACGGCATTTAGTGGTACCACCCAGGTGTGCCAGTCCTGTCTGTAGGACTTGGGAAGACTCAGAAGGGTGGACTGGGTCTCTTGACACCTTCTACTGGTGGGACTTCCATTCTCTCACCCGGAAGTATGGGGAGACCTCTTGTGTGAGCCTGTAGACTGGCTGGGGTATGTGGGCCTGTCCTAGGCTAGGGATAGGAGAGGAGAGGCCCAGTCACAGGGTATCTTGGAGAAACCCCATTCCAGACTTTAGGAGGGAGGTGAGTATCTATTTGTGGGTGGAGTCTGTTGTAGGCATCTCTTTAAGGACTGCTATTTGGGTGATAGGGATAATCTATGTGGAGATGACTGGCCAGGGGAGTCTAGAGGAATCCAGTCTCTGAGGTGCATCTCCCAATCACCTCAGCAGGTCACGGTGCCCTAGTTGCTGTGATGATGCTCTCTGTGTTCTGTGCTCCCCAAGCCATCGCCTGTCCATGCCCTTGTCTGGCCAAAATCGACCTTAGCTCCAGTTGGCATCTATACAGATGCCACACACACTTGCTTTGCTCTGTAACCTTGGAGTCTAGATTTCTGAGCTGGTATGCCCAGAAGCCCTTTTCTTTCACCACAGTACAATCAAACTGCATTTTAAATGTTTGGGCTACAGTTAGCCTAGCACTCACATATCCCTCTGGCTGCCATAAGAATTGCTCAACTGTATTCAAACTTAAAATGTGCTGCACTCTTGACATAGAGGAAGGAAATGCTCTCAGCATGTCTCTTTTTTTGAAACCAAGGCTTAGAGGCACATAGTTCTAGAACTACCTGGACTCCATGGGGTGCCAGTGCTAGGCAGGTGATCACACAGAGAACCTGGTGGCAGAACTGGAGCAAGAACTCAAATTTTCAATATCCTCTCTAGCTGTCCTTCCACAGCGCCATGTCCCACCCACCTATGTCATTGATGTGTTTTCTCTTTAGAGGGGCTGCAGTGACCAGCAGCACTAAGCATGTGAGAGTTGAGTGTGTTTATCTTTCCAGAGCAAAGCAGTGCCTGCCCTTCCTTTTAAGCCTTCTGTGTGTGTGTCTCTCTCTGCCAAGAACCCACTTGGCCATGCCCTTTGCCAGCCCCACTGCTGCCTTTGTGTTGCCCACGCAGCCAACCAGTGACAAGTATTTGGCCACAGAATCAAAGTTCTTGTAAAGCAGAATCCAAGATGGGCTGCTCAGTCCACCCAGCTAATTATGGTCCAACTTGGAACATGGTAGGCAAGAAAGGTGCACTGAGCCCCCCCCCTCTTGACCGCACCCCATTCTTCCTGGGAGCTATCAGGGTAAAATACAAAAGCATCACATACAAGACAGACTACTGCCATTCTGCAGTGCACAGTCACCCCCACACGGAGAGTCAGCTCCTGGGCTCTCTTCTTCATCCTTCTCTTTCTCTTGTCCCACTGCTCCCTGGGAGAGGTGAATAAATACAAATTGGACAACTTGCCTCCTGTCACTGTGGTCAAAGTGAGGCTGAGAAATGTGTCAGAAGTGGCAGTCAGTCTTACTGGTTCTGAGAAGAGGCACATTTGGCTGAGGGCTCCTTTAAGAACAGGGTGACTCAGCCAAAGTGGGATAAAAACTTGGGCACTTCAGAGAGTGATTGATTTGAACCTCCAACTTGTTTCTAATCCAGATGCCCAGTTTCCTCTTGGCTCCCCTACTTTCTCTTGGTTCCCCTTGGGAACAGTTAAGAGAAGTTAAATTCTAACTCAGATGTATCCAAATGGCTTTCAAGGACCACTTCCATATAACAAAATCGATGCAAGTCATGCACAGAAAACCCATTAAGGCCATACATTTAGCCTCCTCCATGTTCTGACCCTTCAGGGCCTCCGTCACTGCCTCCCGCGGACCAGACACCCTTCACAATGGATCTAAGAGCTGAGGGTGGGGTGCATGCTCACTCTTGCCCACCCCCTCCTCCCACACTCTGTCATAGTGGCTATGTCATAAATCAACTATGACCCTTCCTTGGTAGAAACTGACCTTGGAGTTTCCCCATATGTTTGAACAGATATTCCTTTACAATAAATCAGTCCCCTGCAGCATGAGCAGTTGGGTGTCTGGATGGAGGACTTTAATTTGAGCTGTCATGATCTTGATAATCTCGACATTCAGGAAAAAAAGACTTGCAGAGGTAAAGCTTTCTGTTAATATTCTCAACTACATAGATGTTAGGATTTTCTCTCCCTTTTAGTGCAGGGGAGAATTTGATATTGTTCCAAATTTAAAACCCGCTGCTTGAAAAACTGAGGACTAACTCATATATTCTAAGGGCTTATCTTATGTGGATACTTTTTGAGTATTATTTTACTTAATCCCCATGAGAGCCCTGCATTAGATATTCTTGTTGATATTCATACCTATGAATAAACTGAGTGCCAGAGAGGTTTAGAAATTTCCTCAACATCACACAGCCAAATGCTGAAGATGGGATTTGAACTGTAATGAATATATTTACAAATGAAATAAAAGCCTAAAACTGAGAAAAACCCAGAGTCTTGAGAGAAGGGAGAGGGATATAAAGAAGAGAGGAAAAATGACAGGCACAGAAGTCTAGATGGTATATAGCTAGAAGTGAGAATGACAGCCATAGCAGTAGTAACTGGGGTGGCTGTTTTTAATCAAATAAAATTATAGTGCCATCTCTTTTGGTAGGGAGAAAAAAAATACCAACCTGATTGGGAGGCCATTTCTCCTGGTTTCCATTGGATCGATTGAAAACTTGAATATTTCAGAGTCATGAAAAAGCTGTAGCTGTAGGGCAATGATTTCTATAACTCACTTTCATTAGACACTTAGTTTCTGCCAGGTGCTGTGCCAAGTATCTGTGTACCTCATGGCATTTATATGCCATGTTGTTCTCCTTTTACTCATGAGGAAGTTGAGGCTTTGGGAAATTAGCGTTCAGCTGTCAAGAGGTGGAGATGAAATTTGAACCCAGACAGACAGCCCAATTCCAGTACTCACCACCTTTACTGCCCATTAGTTAGCATATGCCAGATTCTTTAGCCTAGAATTTTACCTCATCTGACCAGGATGTAATGCCCACCAGTACTGTCAATGCCTTGTGCTGGAGGTATCTTACTTTCAAGGTCATGTAGACTTGACATGTAGAGAATCCGAGAGGCGAGAGTGATCCCTTCATTTTCTACTTGTATCAGTTGTTGGAGTTTCTGACTTGAAGGAGGAATCTGCCTTCATGAAGAATGCTTGGCTGATGTTACAGGTAGACATGACCTCTTCCTTTGGCTGTATAAGTGACCTTAGGCAAGAAAGTCTGGACCTCATCTCTAGAGTAGACCTCAACTACCCATTTGTTAATAGCAGCATTAATTTATGTCACCTCTGAGATGTAGTTCTTTTATTTTTCAATAAACTTTTATCTTATCCTTACTCTATAGCCCAAAGCACTCAGGAAGCATGCTGGTGGCCCAGGACAAGCAGATAACATTTTAGATTAGCAGCTGATGCTATTATTTGGAGGCTTTTTTTAGCTGGGGAATTTTAAGAAGAGCCAGAGAAAATAGGGCTGGCTTAATTTACCCTCATCTGTGCTCTTCCCCTACCAACCCAATCTTTTGCAAATGAGTAGTTCAGTTTAGCTTACTGATTGCCCCCTGAGGGTTGGGGAAAAGAAAGTGGCACTCCATTGCTCCTAACTCGGCTGCCTTCTGTGAGCTCCCAAGTTTGGGGTGAGCCACCTGACTTTTTGTGAATTTATTTTACTGTCTTTGTTACTCTTCCTTACTGTTTCTTACCCTTTCTCCTTTCTTTCTAGAAAGTAAAATTTTTAATCAATGTTCATGGCTCCTTATCCTACCTCACCTCTAAAAGACTTAAAAAGAAATCTTGAGAGTGTTTATATATAAACCCTGGAGAAGAACAAGACTATTGTGTGCTAGTGGTTAATGTGTGTTGAGTTTTTCTTGACCAGAGATGGATCTGGGGGCCTTTGCTTTCCCACTAACATGAGATTTGGTAGGGGGGAGAATCTGTTTCTGGTTGTAGAGCTGATCATTATTTTAATATCTCCTGAATTCCTCTAATTCTAAGCAGTGAATACTGGGTGAATTGCCTACTGATGAAGTACTATGGTTTAGACTGGCTAGACTCTGTCAGATCTGGTGTTTTATGGAAAGAAAGCTTGCTTCTATGTAAAAATATGAAAGGTGTCTATATATTTTTGTATAGTACAGTGTTACTGTAGTTTAAAATTTAAGGTAAGATCCTAGAAGCCCAAAAGATGGAGTTGGAAGTAGACTGATCAACTAGCCCATCGAGTTCAGTCCCGTACAGCTGGATCTCTGTGTTAGGCATTTCAGGCTTCATCATCTACTTATCTGATCACTGAAACAGCTGAGGGAATTATACAGCTTTTCAAAGGAAAGTACATTGTAGAGAAAGTACAATGGTGGTACGGTGAGGAGTGGAAAGTGGAGGGAACTGAAGACCATCATCCTGGAGGAGGTTTAAATCTCATGGGGGAGTAGGGGACAAGGAGTCTGTTGGGTGACCTGGTCTCAATTACAGTCCTTACCTTGCTCCATCAGAGTCTCTAAACTTTCATCTGAGTTGGTTCCTAGACCTCAGTTTCCTCATATGGGCATGAGGGATGTAGACAAATCTGTCTTGAATTCATCTGCAACTCTAGCCTTCCTTTTATTTTAATAGATAATCCTCCCAAAGTAAGAAAGGGGGATTGGTGACTGGTGATGGGTGGGAAGTGACTTCTTTCTTCCACTATTGTTCTTTTCTTTCAAACACACTTGCTCTACACAAATAGCATGTTGACTTGCAGAAAAATTCTTAGAATTTTCCTCCAAACAATTTAACTAGTCACAAAATTGGATCTCCCCATTGATATGTCCTCAGTCAGATGCTGACTGCAATGGTAACCTGAGACTTACGCCAGAATCCCACTCCATTTTATCTTCCAGATAATTCTGTGGAATATACCAACTCTTTGGAATAGCACTAGAAACCCTGTGGTAGGTGGGGGAAGGGTGAAGACATTTTTTCAGTAAGTTTGGAAAATGATGAGTCAGATAAATTCACCAGGTATTTGTTCTGGGACTTCACAGTGCTTTTTGAGGGATATTCTCATACACTCACTGATAGTGCCTAAAATTCAGTAAGCAGGCTGTCCCAAATTTTTGTGGCCAGAGACCTCCTCCCCCCCTTTTTTTAAGGGATCCACTTACAGAGGATATACTGGTGATGGCTGAGTGCATCTGGATTTCATGGTAGTAAAGCAAAGTCATGAAATTCAACCATCAAATGATGGGCTAGGGGAGATGTGAGAGAGTGGTCTAAAATATTTGCAGAGTATTATTCAGATCAGACCAGGAATGTTTACAGTCATTATTTTTTAATGCTGCAAGTCTTTGAGCAGAACTTCCCTCATATTTTTCATCTGGTTTTAGTCAGCATACACTTGGCATGGGATGGCATGTGATTTTTTTGTAGGACAGCGATTAGCTCAGATAGGAGAAGTCAGAGTGTCATCACTGTAGGAACCAATCAGCCTCCCCTGGGCTCCACACTGTCGTTTTCATCCAGATGAATGTTTTCCTCAGCTGCATTCTTAGAGATAGTGAAACCCCTGGGAAAAATCTAGGGGTGACTAGACTTTGGTAAATGGAAGCTGGGGCTGGGGACTAAGAAACAGTTTTGCTGCTTACTTCCAAAAATTGGAAAACAGCTTTAATTTTTTTGTTTATTGTTAATTTTTAATACATAATATTTTTATTGAGATAATGTTGGGTGACCACACTGTTTATGATTTAGGGGTTCACAGTTCTTCAAATGTATGCCCATCATATCATATGTTACCATACATGTCCACCACCAAACCCCCATAACCTTCACCAGAGACTATTTGGCTCATTCCCCTCTTCACTTCCAACCCTCCCCCCGATCTCCTTTGGCAGCCTCAGCACTACAGTCAGATTTCTAGGGTTTGTTTGGTCAGTTTCTTTGTTTGTTCCTGTTTTCCACTAAGAGTGAAATCATCTGGAGTCTTTCTTCTTTTGACTTATTTTACTTAGCATCATCTCCTTCAGTTTCCCACGTTGCCAAGATTTCACCTTCGTATAGCGTCACAGTATTCCCCACTGTGTATATATTGCATCTTCCTAATCCAGTCATCTGTCCTTGGGCACTTAGCATGATTCCATAGTTGGCTATTATAAATAGTGCTGCAGTGAATATTGGAGTACATGTAGCCCTTTTAATTATGTTTTTGCATTACTTGGGTAGATACCTAGGAGTGAATTTGCTATGTCAGATGGATGATCTAGTTTTTAATATTTTGATGAACCTCCGTACTATTTTCCATAAAGCAGTCCCAGGACCAGTGTACCAGAGTTCCTTTTTCTCCACATTCTTGCCAATACTTTTTCTGATTTTATTTATTTTTTTATGGATCATTCTTACATCTCATAATTTGATATGGGTGTAAAGTGATATTTCACTGTGGTTTTGGTTTCTCTGATGATACGTGATGTGTCCAAGATGAGCATTTTTTTTTTTTTCATGAGCCTGTTGGCCATCAGGGTTGAGAGGATTCATGAGACAGTGGGTAGCAGAACAGGCAGATCGAGTGAAACACACTGATGGGGGGGCAGCAGGCGGGTCAGGAGATGTCTCCCGCACCATGTGGGTCACCTCCCTGACCTGAGGATTGACCCCATGCTGCCGTGGCTGTGGATAGCTTCAGAGTACTGAGCTTTAACCTTTTGCACCACCAGGGAGGGCCCGGCCATCAAGGTTTTAAAGGCTATTCTTTATTCCTGACCTGATTTTCATGCTCATGTGTACACATAGCTCTGAGAAAGGACTGTGAATCAAAATAGGATTTGATCCTCTGTGACCTTCACAAATCAATGACTATACACATGCACACACCTATAGAAGATTCCCTGGCCTTCTTGCTTGCCTTAATATAGTCACAATAATTTGAGGAGCTGCTTTATTTTGGAAGTGAGAAGGAAGAGGCCCCAGATACACTGGCAGCTTATCCTGAAAACTCATCAGCTCTTCAGTGCGGGGGTCATAGCCCACATGTCCCAACCCCCAACATTAAACCCATTCAGCTTTGCCAGGTACCACATTTTCTCATGATTCCCGCAGTCACTTAGTTATAGGTACAAAGCCTCCCACATTTTGTACGCAATGGTATTGACACTGTTACCTTGTTGTTGAGACATGAATGTACATAAATAAAAGAGAAAAAAAGAAAAGGAGAAAGGCTTCTTAAATACCATCTTTCAGTTTTTCATATAAAATGTGGCACAATGGAAATATATCTGTCATTATGTGATAAATATTGAGGTTCACTTCTATTGAATTTAAGCTGAGTAAATGCGTGGCCATGGTACAGCAGGCCTCTCCTGTCCTTCCCACTGCTTTCCTCAGCAGTGTATTTCTGTAGATCTGCCTTTTCTGTACCCACTCTGTCTCAGGTGAATCATCTCACCCCTGACCTCTCTGGTCTAAACCCCAGTTCTTCTACACAATAAGTTAATCTTAAAAGACATAAAATAATACTACTTCTGAAATATGTACATTGCAAGTCTATATTCAGTCTGCACTTGATCACCTTCCAGGTGGAAGATGCTTGAGGCAAATTTATAAACTCCATTTGCAAAGAATAAAAACAACAGTCTAAACAAGTAGTGCTAAACTTGGAATATGATTTTGAAGAACACCTTTCACACCCAAGTTATTTTATGGGAAATCATTTCTAAATGAACAAGCATATTTTAAAAAGATTAAAAATAGTCCAACAGCCTTTTAAAAATGTAGTTGCATAGTTACAACCATGTTTACATTTATTCCCCCAAATGCTTTAGTCAATATTTTTATTTTTAATGACCACAGCTCTTGGAAACTATCCCCTATGTTGATAATTATGGGACTTTAAGAAGACATTTCAGAGTTGTTTTCAGCACATTCAGGAAATACACATATGTGCCTATAATTTGAAAATGGAAACCACAGAAGTGCAAAGCATGTATAATTTTAACGTGGCTCAAAGACACAATTCATACCTGGCTGCAGTCATGTGACAGGAGGAAAACCGATACCTCCAGAATGTTCTTTCCATGTCATGTGCACTCAATGCTGGTGACTGGAGTGGTTCCTGATGGCCTAAATCCTTCCTCTACTACAACCTTCATAGGGCCCCTCGGTCCCAAAGCCACAGCTCCCTCCTGCAGGATTCAATTGTGCCATTGAAAGGCTCTGACCTCTCGTCAGCATCCTCACCCACTATTCACCTTCTGTTCCAGTCACATTATGCATTAGCTGCTCCCGAGACTGGCGTGACTGTTCTTCTCTGCAGACTTTTCTTGCTTATGCCATTCCTCCCTCCTCAGTGCCTTTCTCTGCTTTCTGTGTCCACATCCTTCTGCCCTTTATCTGGGGGTATGCTTCCTTTGTCTGTGCACTCTCCATTATTGGTTCCGGTGTTGAGTATTTTCTCTTCTTTCCAAATTCCTATATGGTTCTCTCTGTATCACATTATGTTCCTGGCAACTTTCTATTTTTAGTTATTGTGCTTTGAACACAAGTCCTGACCCTTGAAGGCAGGATCCATGCTAAATTCAGCTTTACCTCCTGCAGTGCCCAACACAGAGCCTTACACGTCAAAGGCATGAATGAAAACTTGTTGAGTGACCCCTCTCTGCCCTCCTCTCTCCCTCCCTCCCTCCCATTCAAGCCAATGCTCCTTATTAGCAACCATTGTATTCAATGATGCTTTAAGGTGTCTGTAGCAGATAGATTGCAATTTAGCTTTTATTGCTGCGTGTGGGTAGGTAGTTTTATTTAGACATATTTATTGTGCAATTGGTATGCACATAAATACCTTAGTGTAAATCTGTTGGTTATGCTGAGGATTAGGTAGTAATAAAAATAACACTTTTTAAGTGATTGATACCAGTGAAGGCCTTTTCCAAGATTCATTACAGGCATTATTATATCAATTAATCCTTATAACAACACTCATTAGGTAACTAGCTTACTCTCCCTGACCCACCTTCTTCCCAGATAATGAAGACCAGAGAAGTTGAATGACTTTTCAAAGGCCCCACAGCTAGTTATTTGTAAAGCTTGGCCTGGACCCACTAATGTCCATTATCTCCATAACCATCTCTTAACCATCTTATAAGAATGCGAAGAAATCCCATTTATGCAGAGAAGAGTGTTAAAATAACTGTACTTTCCCAATTTCAACACAATAACAGAAGAAATAAAAAACCAGAAAGCAAATAGATAAAATAATAGATGGATGGTGGTGGTGGTGGTGGGGATCCAGAATAAATCAGACTATCTGGCTTCCCAGGTTTAGCAGTTAGAAGGAACTGATTTGAGGCAGGTGGTCAGTTGTAGCCTCAGTGACAGCTTCTTGTCAAAGGCAGAAATGAAAAGTCTAAAAGCAGGCACAGATCTGCGTTATGGATAGGGCACTCATGACAGTGGTCTTGAGTGCTCAGCAAAGCGATGGCATTGGAGTCAGTATGTTCTCTCTGAAACAGGGAGATATGTGTGGCTTTTCCCAGAAATGCCTGCCATGAAAGAGGTTCATGGCCCCGTATGCAGAGGGCCTGGCCTCAGTATTCTGTGGCACCCACTTCCTGCAGGGATGTGTGACAGGCAGGACTGTGAACAGGTGGTGAGCACCTAAGTGAGCAGTGTGTAGATGTGAACTGTACCCTTAACGGGGGGGTAGAACAAGCTTCTGCTTAGGGAAAACAGTGATGTCTTTTTTTTTTTTTTTTAAATCTAGAGCTTTGAAAGGACCTGAAAGTCTTTTGGAGGAAGGTGAATCCTCTTCCTGCTCCCCTGCCTCTCTGGGTTTTGGCTCTTAACTTCTTTCTTCTCTAACTCATGAACAAGGATTCTACCCTGCCCCTGCAAACCACCAACTTTGATAACATTCAGCACCTCCAGAAATGGACTCAGTTTTGTTTTTTTTAAAGATTTATTTATTTATCCATACAGAACTGGGGGTACAGGCCAGAGGTACAGGGGCAGTGAAAGGATACACCGGAGACAGAGTGGGGAGCAGAACAGGCAGATTGAGGAAGTACACTGCTGACGGGAGCAGCGGGCAGTCAGGAGAGGTCTGCCTCACCATGTGGTCACCTCCGGGGCAGGTGGGAATCGAACTCATGCGGAAGTGGCTTAAGCTTCTTTGTGCTGTGCTTTAACCCGCTGCGCCACCAGGGAGGGCCACTTTTTTTTTTAACCTTCAAACCAACAAGCAGCAAGCCAGGACCTTGAGCCAGGCTGAGTAGGGAGCAATGTTCTTTCTTGACTGGATTTAGAAAAACAAGCCTTGAGAAAGAGCTCATTGTGTAGTTTCAAACCACAGGGGCCAGTGTTGCCGGTGTCCCGTCCTCTCCTTCTGGAATACTTTAGACCTCAGGAACACACCAGTGTGTTTCCCGCTCCCAGATGGACAGGACGGATCCAGTCCTTTGTGGGGTCCAATTGGCACAAGACTTACATCCTAGGAAGAGAGCCAGATAAAGTTTATTTAAAAAATAAATTATCAATCAATCAATAAGTCAACCCACACAGCCAAAGATAGTTGAAGTATAATGTGTTTATTTGGTCCTTCTTCCCCGCCCCCCAAATCTGCTCTTTTGAAAGAGGATCCTGCTGCTGTTTTATTTCATACCATCCAGTGCATTGCTCTAGGGGTCCCATAGCTTCTGATTAGCAAAATCAGCAATTTATTTTTGCAAATGTTTAATGAGATTCCCAGGAAGTTTGTAGGTGCAAAATAAAAAAAAAAATCTTTTTTCTTTTATTTTTTTCTAGTAAAGGCTTTTAGTCAGTGGGCTTTATTGATTACTTCTTTATTTTGTAGATTCAGAAGAGACCTTAAAGAATTTTGATCCTAATTATTAGTGGTGGGTAAAGGCTTCTGGGGATTCAGACAGTCAGTGTTCAGCAAATATGGGAGGTCTTTACCTAACAATCATTTCATTGTTTCATCTAACATTATTTCATCAAAATGCTGGTGAGACAGAAAGAATCACAGTCGATGTTGAACAAGATGATGTTATTCAAAAGCCTGGCTTCCTTATAATATTGGTTATAACAAATAAAAGCTGCAGTTTTCAAGGACCTAAAGGTGACATTAAGTGAAAGCCTAGCTGTATTTATTGAGAATATCCTCAGACATTGTTAACACCAGAAATATAGAGGTGAAAACAAGAAAGACCCAGTTTCTACCCTCACAGGGTTTATATTCTAGTTAGGACAGAGAGAGTAAGTGAAATAATCCTTTCTCTGTTCCAGTCTGGGTCTACATGGAGGGATTGCAGATGGGGTTAAGAGACATAGCTGAATTGTCAAAAGCTAGATTTTAAATCATCTATTTAACTCAATCCCTGAGACTTCAGTTTCAAAAGTCTCCTCTGACATTCATACATAAAGTTTATCTTTGGGCATTCATGTGACCCAACATATTTTGCTAAACATTGGTTTAAAGTTATTTTCTTGAAAGGACAAAAGAAAACCAGAATGTTTGTGAAACAGTAAATGCCTCTGTTGGCTTTCTCTCACGTTCCCTGAGAAATCAAATCCTGCCTTTGAGACAGGCAATTCTTGGGAAAGAAAAAAATGTGTGTTTCGAAACCTCGAGAAGCCTGATTAAGGAAAAACCAGAATACACTGAGGAATGCAGGAGAAATGTCACATCCCTGATTTCTGTTGTGTCCCCTTCAGGGGAAGAGAGAATTTGGAGGGTCAGCAGTGCAGTCACCGAGAATACACACGTTTCATATTTGCTTTCTTTAGGAACTCCCACAAATCCTCCTCCTCTTTATTATTACCACCCGTCTATAGGTCTATCTTTGAATACCACCTGTAATGACAGAAAAAGGGGTGTTTCAGAGTGGAGGGAAGTTAACTTACCTGATTGGTGCCTCCACTGTAGAGCTTCTTTAAAAATTCTTAGTCGACTTGGTTTCGAAGCTTTAATTATGCTTCTATGTTACAGTTTCCTTATTTAAATGTCTACTTTGTGTCCATCACTCCGCACCCCCTGCCTATCTCAGAAGAGATGGATATTATTATTCTAATTGAGGAGGAGGGAGGATGCTGTGAGAATTATTAATACGTAAATTAAAAAATTAATCTGGAAAGTGCTTTAGGTTCCCAGGAGAAGCTCTACCCAAACACAAAGCATATTTAACATTATTATCAGTATTCCCACTGAGCTGGTGGGAGCCAGGGCTGTATGAGATGAGTAAACTGAGGCCCGAGGTGACCGTGGTGGTGGGTAACATCCGAGCACTGTACCGGCAGCCACGTTGGCGCTCTTTCACCACACGTGTTAAGACATTAAGACACTTTTCCGTCCTTTTGCCATTTCCCTGGAAGCCTTTGCTTGTTTTGGACTTTCAGACATCTTTTTAGTGTTGAAAGTGATTAAGGATAAAATATTAAATCCTAAAGTTAATCATGAAAAGTCACTGGTATACTTTCGAGTAATCCCAGGATTTTTTGGCTGTTTTTTTTTTTTTTTTTTTGGTGGGGGGTTAGGGAGGCTTTGTGGCTTGGAACTTCAAATCACATTTTGTTCATGCATTCCCACTGGTTGCAACACATGCATAATGGCTTATCTTGGAATTACCTTTTTGTTTGCCTTGTTGGGAAACACTTCTGAGCCAGCCCAGTGGAAAAGTTGCTCTGGAGAACCTGTGAGCTTCCCAGACCTTTGAGGGAATGGAGGAGCTGGGAACCCAGATTGTCCTCTCGGGATGGAGGCAGGGTAGAAATGACAGGTACTAGCATTTATGGGAAGGTGACCAGCTGCTGGCAGGGCGGCTGTAGTGGAATGCAGGCAGACCTCAGTCAGACGCACTTGCCTTTTTTAATTGTTCCTTGATCACGTTTCTGAACTTGCCTGAAACTCATTTTCCTTGTCTGTGAGCCAGCAACACCCATAGCTGCTCCAAAGCCGCAGGATAGTGATCACAATGAAAGGTCATTGCTGCTGAAACTACCATTAAGGTCACTCCCTTCAACTAGACGTAAGTGATGGAGAGAGAGAGAGAGCATGCCTACTAGCACTTATAACAGTTCTTCTTTCCCCAGAATTCTATATACTTCCATTAGTGTTTTCAAAGACTGGATATTCACATTTACCCCCCAAGAGGGTCAAACAGGAAGAGGCCTTTATGAAGGCCATTTAGAGACTTGTGCCCTCCCTCATGCCCTTCTGGGCTTCCAAACTTGGCAGATGTCCTCTTTGGAACTTTGCTTGCACCTCTATTCAGCCTGCACAGACCCTCCCCGATCCTCTATACGTTCTCCATGCATGTCCTCCACCATCCTGAATGCAGCCTCCAAATCCTCCCTCCAATTTCTCCATGCGTCCTCCACAATACTCCAGGCACCCTTTATCATCCTTATGCATCCATGGGAGTCAGGGGGGTCTTCCTCTCTCCAGTTTCCAGCACTCTGTCAAAGGCAGTCCCCATCCTGTCACCCTCTGTCTGCACTTCTCACTGAAGTTACACAGCTGCAATTTGCACCTGTCACAGAAAGCCCACCTCACCTGGCTGACCACCTGGGGGAGCCTTCTGCGCCTATGTGCTGAGTGTGGGGAAGAGGAAACAGGCACAGTGGTGGCAGGGAGGGAGTGTCCGTGTTGGCTGCAGCCTATCAGAGACTGAGGGACACCACATGTGGTGGTTTCACTGTAATCCTGCACTTAAAAATGAGCACTGCTGATTATCCTAAGCAACACGTTCTCATGTGGACACGTTAGAGCATTCGGGAAGGTACACAGAGGAAGAGTACCTATGAGGTTACCACTGAGGGGTCACTTCCCTTTGATGTCTTGGTGTCATCTTTTTAGTCTTCTATGCAAACATCTAGACAATTGTTATATAATCATATGTAATATTTATTACAAACATTCATGCTTTCAAATTGACATTAGACAAAATGCTATTCTGTTTTAAGATTTATTTTTTATTTATTCATACAAGAACTGGGGTGTAGGCCAGAGGTTCAGGGTGGTGGGGGGATGGTGAGAAGACTTACCAGAGACAGAGTGGGGAGCAGAACAGGCAGATCTAGTGAAATACACAGTGAAGGGGAGTTGTGGCAGTGAAGGGGAGTTGTGGGCAGGACAGGAGAGGTCGCTGTGCTATGTGGGTCAGCAATCTGGCTTGGGATGGAATTCATGCGGCAGCGGCTGGTGATAGATTAATAGCACTGAGACTTTAATCCCAGAGCCATCAGGGAGACCCTAAAATGCTATTCTAATCTTGAGTTTTACTAATATAAAATCCTTGTACAACTTATTCCAGACTTATTGGCATGATCATTATTCACATTGTTACTTACATGTTTACATCATGTACTCACATTGCTGTTATTTAGAACTAATATATATTTATATGAATGTGAATATTCACATAATTTTAATATTATTACATTATTATTTCTTATACAAGTGCATCACACACATGAAGAGAGAGAGAAGTCAAATCACATGTAATGTTATCAGTACAGAAGTAAACATTGACCATTTAGTGTTGGTTTTTTAAAGGCTACTTTTTCTAGTATTACTTATTTAACTGTTTTGCTCTATATCATCTTATCCCTTCTCAATAATCAGAATTTAATAAATCCTTTTTATCACTTACATGAAATTTGAGCAGTGGTTTTATACAGGGAACTGACTTGGGCCAACTGGATATTTTAAGCACAAATGGGAGACTGAGAGTCAATATTATCAGGTTAACAACAATGGTTTCTTATGGACTGCTGTGCCAGTGAATGCAAACTTCTAGAACTCTGACCTCAGTTACATAAGTTTTTATTCTAGAGAGATTTTGGCAATATCCTGTGTATAGGCATTAAGTAAAGTATATTAGAAGACACACATTTGAATTGGACCTGGTCCCTGTCTAATGGCAGAAAGATGGTTAGGGAAACATTTATTGCACAAAGCAAACAGGCTGCTATGTACAAGAGGATAAAAGACTCATAGTTATCTAAGATCTTACAAAAGTAAAGCAACTCTGAATTATGATCAGGTCAGGCTTTCTGGCAGAGAATATATGACTGGGATCTTAATGAACTAGTAGAATTTCAGTCAGGACACATTCAGGCAAGCAATGGCATTGGAAAAGCGAGTGTCTGGCCAGGACACCAACTCTTCGTGCACCCCATGCTCCTGGATATCGAAAGGCAAAGTAGGAAGAACTTGAGCGACATGGACTGTCAGACCCCTCTCTGTCAGATCTGCACCTTATGCGGAAGAGTTTGGACAAAGGCTGTGCATGGGTGGCGGGGGAGGGGGGTGGGGGTAGTGGGAGGCAGAGGACTTTCACTCTGGGATTGCCCTGATGAGGTCGTATGGAAGATAATTCTGGCGGAGAAAGCAGAGAGCATTAGGAAAGCCCTTATAAAATTGTCACAGGCTTGGTGAGAAATGGTAACAAGATGTACAGAAGAAAGTGCAGAAACAAGAGCCAGTGGAGCTCAGTGGGGGAAGATCAACATGACTAAGAGAAAAATTGGCTGGAAAAAAAAAGGAGGACCACAGGTGTTATATTTTGAGTGATGTAAAGGCTAGTATTCCTGTAACAGAGAGGGAATTCCAGAGCAAGACATAGGGTCAGAAGTGGCAAGATGAAGAATTTAATGTGGATCGTGTTGAGCTGGAGGTGGCAGGAAGGTGGTTTGGGGGAATCTGTTACCTGGCTGCTCAGAGAAGTTTGGCATTTGACCAGAGCGTTCAGAGCTCTATGTGCAGATTTGGCAGTGAGGTGAGCTCCGGTGGTTAAGTCAGGATTGAACTCAATAATCTTTTTTTTTTTTTTTAAGATTTGTTTATTTATTCATACAGAACTGGAGTACAGGCCAGAGATGCGGAGGGTGAGAGGATTCACCAGGAACAGAGCAGGGAGCAGAACAGGCAGATCGACGAAGTACACTGCTGAGGGGAGCAGCGGGCGGGTCAGGAGAGGTCTGCCACGCCATGTGGGCACCTCCGGGGCAGGCGGGAATCAAACTCATGTGGAAGTGGCTTAAGCTTCTTAGTGCAGTGCTTTAACCCGCTGTGCCACCAGAGAGGGTCTGAACACAATAAATCTTAAGGAAATATAAGAGAAGAAAGTATAGGACCAAATTCGTGAAATTTATTCAGGTAACAAGTTGACGGAAAGGAGAATTTGGCAGATGAGGTAAACAGGACCCAATGAATAAGGGACAAACTCTGCAAAGTATTTATAGGCATAAGAGATTGCTTTTCTTCCTCTGATCTCAAATAACCTGATCCTTAACTTTATGGGTGGGCTTTAAAAGACAGTGAATGTGGAGAGGTTTCAGCAAACTATCAGATACTTCAAGACCTACAGTCACAGAAGTGAAGGAAATGGAGACTCCCAAGAAACAAGAAAGCTGTGTCAGATGTAGGGCTTTGGAATACTATTTTTGGCTCAACTCAACAATATGTGACTTAAAGGAAGTTAAATAGTATTTTCCAAAGTCTGGAAACATCTGCTGCTCATAATACAGGAGACAGCTTGGACTTAATAGTAGAACTCAATCACATGGTGACAAAGTTAGTCTCCTTTCATTTATTTTAATCTTCCTGAATTATGTTAGGGAGTGTGTTGGGGTAACAAGTCTGCGTCACTATCTTGAGCTAATCTCCCTTCCATTACAACACTGGGTGTCAATGGCATGTAGCTAGCCGTGAGCAACGTTGTGTTCCCTTTAAAGTTGCTATCCACAGACCATCTTATATAGGCAGGGGGGACCAGTTGTCTAGTTATACTAGTGATAGAAAGTTTCCTTTTAAAATAAGTCTTTCAAACAAAAGATCATCACTTAAAAAGTATTAGGTACTTAGCTATATAGTTGGTTTACAGATGGGGCAGAACAGAAAACATAATGTTCCAAAGATGGGATTTGGGGATTTTAAGTTTGATAAAGACCATCCTGCCTTAGTTCAACCAGGACAGAACAGTCTAGGATGGAAGGTGGGGAGGGCTGGGTTCTCTTCTTCCCCATATAGAACCTGTCCTCCTCCTTAGATGTTGGGTCAGTTGTGAAAGTTACTCCATTTTTCCTGGACTTTTCTGTCCACAGCTGTTACATGGATCAGTTAGGTTGAAATGCTCACTGATTCTTCTTCCTGAAGAACATTCTATGATTTTTTTAATTAATAAGTTTACGCTTTCAAGTTGATAAAAGTTAGGTAAAATGTTTTTCCTCTGTAACCATCCATATCATGTGTCACGTGTGGAGACTGCTTCTAGGCTAATGTGCACAGCAGGAGAAAACCAGCCAGCTCATTCTCTGGTGATGATCTTATCTGCCCTCATTTGTGAAGGATGGCTATTTCAAGAAAGAATTTCTGCTTTAGTTAGAGCAATCAATTAAAAGTGGAATCTTGTTTGAATTTCCTGAGCCTAGTGCTTTATGAAGCCAGTACTCCACTCACAAGTCAGTAGCTTTCACTACAGTCACATCTCATCTGATGAATTCATCAGGACCATGAATTTTGTTCCTCAAAAGAGCAACTCAAGAAAGAGGCTTCCATTCATCTACACAATATTGTTCCCTCTTTTGAAATTTGTTTTCCCTGAGAAAAGGAGAAGTATTTTCTAACTCATTGAGTTCCCTATTATAGGGAACAAATGTTGGCTGTGCATCCCAAGTAACTCTTAAAAAATAGAAACATGTCACCTCATTGGAATATAACCATTTGGTGATCTCCACATGGGGACCACAGCTGAGGGCCAGGCAGTAAATAAGAAGTGGGCACAGCACGGGGACACACACACAGAGTCTTTAGTACTGAACAATTTGAGTTTGTCATTATCTTTGCAAATTAGCCCTATGAATAATTTCTATAATTGAAAATGCCATTTTTTGAACTGCATTCACTTTTTGCTCTAATGCGGGTGATCTTAACTGTCTTGAGATTCCGTTTTCCCTTCTGAAAATAAGGGATAATACCCAATTCTACCCTTACTAGTGTTTGCATGTGAAGTCCTCATGTGTGGCACATGCCTCCTAGGTACTCCACAAGTGTCAGCTCTTGGCATTGCAATTTGCATTCTCTAAAAACTTGAAGCTATAAATCTTTTTTTTTTTTTTTTAAGATTTATTTATATGCATACAAGAACTGGAGTACAGGCCAAAGGTGGAGTACAGGGCATGAGAGAATTCACCAAAGACAGAGTAGGGAGCAGAACAGGCAGATCACTGAAATATACTGTTGAGGGGAGCAGACAGCAGAGGTCTGCCACACCATGTGAATCACATCCCTGGCTGGGGATCGAACTCATGCTGCAGTGGCTGCTGATAGCGTCAGAGTGCTGAGATTTAACCCCTTATGCTACTTCATCTTTTGAGGATCATCTTGTCCCATACTTCAGAGCTGCTTTCTTCCTATTCTCTATATAGTAGTAAACTTGACTTCCTGATTTTGATGCTTACAGATGAGAAGAACAGATAGGAAGGTACAAAGAGCACCAGCAGGAAACAGACAAGGAAAGTGAATAAAATAAAAATTCTTTAAAGACCAGCACTCTTTTGGGGTCACTTAATACAAGGGAAACAGCCCCTCCCACCTCGGTAGTTCCTTAGGGCTTCTCTATCTTGTGCAAGATGCAATAAGGGGTGTTCCAAATGTTGACCTTGATTTACAAAGCTAAATTGAATTATGTATTGCTTATCTTAGAAAACAGTGCATTTGGGGAGAATTTCTATGTGAAAAGGACAAAAATGTTAAGTAAATTCTTTTGTGCTTTTATGGGGAAACCCTTAGCCATCCCAAAACCAGCTAGGTGACAGATGAACTTGGCCTTTAGGAGAAAGGAGCACAGTGCCTGGCTGCCTGAAGATCCTTTGTGTGTCCCCAGCAAGTAAATTGAGGTGCCCCACTTTTCTGTGAAAGAGAATAGGAATTTCTTTTTTTAAAAAATTTCGTCATCCCCATTCCTTATGTCTCCTTGACCCTTCCCCTCCTAGTTCGCTCTGATCTTCAGCTACCACTACACTTCTTAATTCCCACTAGTTTTTGCAAGTGCTTTGTGTAATTGTGTGCTGTATAATCAGTTTGTCTCTGTCATCCCGACTAGCTTGACCTCATATCATTCCCCCAGTTACCTCCACTTTGCTGTCAACGGCAGATTCTCATCTTTTTTATTGCTGAATAATATTCCACTGCGTGTCTAGACCACACCTTCTTGATCTAATCTTCTGTTTGTGGGCTTGGGGATAGGCATTTCTTCCTGCTCAGATAAAGTAAAATTGTATGCAGTCTTTTCGTTAAGTTCCCAGAAGGAGCACTTGACAGAAAGCACTTTCGGGCGGTAGCAATTTTCTCACATCCTTCCCCTAGAACTTGGTGTTAGGGCACTTAACCAGGTGGGACCTAGGGGCTGGCATTTGTGTGTGTCACTCGTGATTCTCTGGGCAAGATGTTTGCCACTTCAAATAAAAACCCGTTTTAATGTATCCCCCTAAGAGCAGCACAAACAAGTTCGAACAAACTGGAGTGATAATCTCTGGTAGGCTGATTCCATACTACAAACTCTAAGTGGCTGTCAGAGTGGCAGAGCCGGCACCACAGAGGCAGCACGTGGAACCTGGCTCCATCAGAGGTCAGCCAGCCACATACCAGGACTGGATTTTTCAAAGAACCAGATAATGCCCATTTTATGGCCATGAATAACATTTTAGTTTTATAAACACAGATAAGAGTAATAAAAAATACATTCCGCTCCGCAGTGCAGTCCCATTGCTGACTCAGTCCAGTCCAGGAACGAAATTTCCCACTGCGCACATGGTCGTCCCCCAACGCGCATGGCTGCCGCTGCCCCTACCCCACCTGCCTGTGGCCCTTTTATGAACAGCCCTGTTTTCCCTGCTACACCAGGGAGGCTGAGTCTGTTTTCCCTTTAAAGAGCATCGATGGTGTCTCTGGCAGTTAATGTACCCAGTGTTTCAGGGTGCTTCCTGACGTGGCCCGGCAGTGAACTGAGCCTTCCCCACCGATGTCCCCCTCCAGTGCCCACATTTCCCGTAAATGCTCAGGTCAAACACCAGGCCCACCGGCTTCTGGAGACGCCAGGCAGAGCCCAGCTCTGGGGTGTCTGCTTCAGAGATTTTCCAAAGGATATCCTGTAAGAGATAACTTGTCGGCTGGGTCAGGTCCACTTCCCCAGCCAGGAAAGCCCAGCGCTTGTAGAGGGGGAGAACTTGGGGGGTGGTGGAAGAGTGCGGTGGGGGGTGGGGGGTGGTGCTCCTTGCGCTTTTGTCAGGGTCTTTTCTGTGAGTTCTGTCAGGCTTGTATTTAAACACTGACAGCTTCATTGTGTGTTTTAAAGCTTTGTTTATTGAGAGCTGAGATGGATGCTGAGCAATGAGTCCTTGACCTGTGGCGATAACAGTCCCCTTGTCTTCTCCTCCAGCTGATCACTCCTCACGCCATCCGTGTGCAGACCCCTCCTCGGCACATCCCCGGGGTAGTGGAAGTCACCTTGTCCTACAAATCCAAGCAGTTCTGCAAAGGGACACCAGGAAGATTCATCTACACAGGTAGGTGCTGCGGCTGCAGACGTGCAGGGGCCCACCTGGGCCTTTCTTCAGAGTATTTAGGTGTGTGACTTACTTCCAATTCTAGTTTGAAAGAAAAACCTTCTCTCTTTCTACCTTTCATCACATGCATGGCCAAATGAGTTGCGCTCAATATCACATGTTGCATTAAAGAATTGATCTTGGACTCTGTGCTGAAGGATAGGGTTAATGAAATAACTGGTCCCAAGGCTAAAGAAGCTACCTGAGGATGAAAGGTGGGGGAAGTTCTAGCCCATCTGACTGCAGGAGATGTCATCTGCATTGGGGCTTGTTTGCTGAACTGGAGTTGGGATGTGCTTGAAGCAGGAATCTGACTTCCTCTAGCCTGGACCTGGCATTTGTGTTAAAGACAATTGGTAGTTTTCATCTTAAATTCTGGGGTGGTGCTTTCTTCCCAGAAAGCTGTATTTTTGTTCTCCTGGAAAAGCCTGGGCTCCTGGCCCTGCCTCTTGGTAAGAAGCGAGTTTTCTACGGTGAATGTGTATTTGCTCCCGGCAGAGGGAGAGAAGCAGGCACGTTGTCTGTGGGATCACAAGAGGTAGTCTTTGTGCCCTATGTATTTTAGCAGATATTCACTTTGTAATGTGCAAACCAGACACCCAAGGAGGTTTATAGAGTACAAATTCTGGTTCTGTAGCTCTGGGGGAGACCTGAGAACCTGCATTTCTAACTAGCTCACTATCGAAGAGCCCACTGAGTGGAGGGATAGCCTAGGGTCACTGCTTAGTGGCAGCCACCTGGGTAACTGTTCCCAGGAGTTGCTCCTGGCCTCAGCTGAGGACAACTGGCTCAGGTGAAGCAAGGACTCCGGAGCAGAGAGGGGCACAGCTCTGTTCACACATGCTGATCAATTCTGACCCTGCAGTTAATCCGATGGAAACTTTTCATTTTGCGCTGACATTTTGCCTCAAAGCCTCTTTCCTTTTGTATTTTAATATAAAACCAACCACACTTCTTAGTGTCTCTCTCAAAATTATAAAAAACAATTAATGCATCCTGACCCTTGGAAATGCCTCCCAGCCCTTTAAACAAAATGCAGGTTTGGTGCCTGCCTGGCGATTAGTTTTAGTTAATTGAAAATTATAGGATTGACCCAAGAGGAAAATTTTGTTTGCACTCCAATCACTTTTACAAATTAAGGAAAATTACCACAATTTTGTTTAGCTAAGGTTTCACACTGAGTTCAAGAAATTAGCTCAGCCATCCCAACCAAGTCAGCACTTTGTTAGTGAGGGCTTGAAAAAATAATAGTCTATCTGGAGTTTTGTGGTGTATACAAACGAAGCATAGAGAAAGCTATGATGCTTTAGAGAAGTAGGCCAAGTGTTTTTAATTAGGCTCATTGGTTCAGTGTAAGTTTTGAAGAACAATCAAACTAGCAGATTAGCTGTTTCTTTTAAAGCTAGGATTTCTTGCCATTCATTTTTCCCATGAGAACTTCCACATAGCACTATTTTTTTTTTTTTTACAAGCCTCATTATGGGTCTGCAGGAAAAGGACCAATTGAAGCTTCTGATACTGTAACATTCCCCACCATCATTCCAGTGGATGGGAGTTTTTCACAATGTTCCTCGCTGAACTCGGTGTTCTGGAACATATTACAAAACCACAGAGGCCAAATGTTTTCTCTGAGGAGTTTGGACTCTGTTTTTGGCCGAAAACATTTAGGCCTTGCTGGCTGCTTATTTACTCTGCTATTAAGAACAAGAAAAGGAGAAGGAAAAGAAGAAGAAGAAAACGCAACGCATGTGTGGAGGGAGGTGGGAGAGGCACTCAGGCATGCTTCCGCTTGGTGACAGGTCTCTGCCCGTGAATGGTTCCATTCTGTGGTCAGGTCTCATTTAGAAGAAATTATTTTTAATCAGTGTTCACCGAAATATCCCCCTGAGCCACCTGGCCATAAAAGTTTAAAAAAAAAAATCATCCCCATTAAATTACTTAAATTCTCAAAAGGAAATAGTTTAGGGACCCATCACAGTTGGGAATTTTTTAACTGTTAAAAAAATTGCCATCAATTTAAAAAAATCATATCTGGGAAAACCTGTATCAGATGGGAATTGAGATCAAAGAGGAAAAAGGAGAGATTTGCAAGGCTGGCAAAACTGTTAAGGATGAGTGGGAGCAACCCTGGGTGTGCGTGCACGTGAGGGCGATGCGGGAAATTTAAAGTAGGATAAAGACTTCTGCTGATCAGCCTCCCAGTGCGGGCAGCAGATGGGGAGGGTTTGTTTGTAAAGTATTCTAGGAGGAAGTGTAAGCTCTCCCCACGTTGGGAAAATAAAATTTTGAAGAAACTGGCATAAAAACTTCTCTGTTGATATACTGGCTGTTAGCTGTCACTGTGATATTCATCATTGCTAACAAAAGGGCCTCTCTGTAATGAGTGAACTACGCAGAGACCTCTCAATCCTTAGCATCAAATGCCCCAGCCACACATGGGTCACATGTTCATGGCCAGTGGCTGGCCCCTTCATTTACTCAGTTTCCCTCTTTGCTTTGTGATGCTGACTAGTGGAAGCAGGGCTGGGCTCTGAAACTTTGTTCTTTCTATGTGAACAGAGTCATTGTAAAGGCGCAGGCCCCTCCCCATCCACCCACAGAGGCTCACACTTCATTTCTTGAACATCCACAGCATTTTAAGACTTGGTTTTCTGGATGGGGTGAGCCAGCCCTCTTCTTTTTAGTGGAATGTCACTTGGAATTTTTCCCTTTGCCAAACAAACAAACAAACAAACAAACAAAAAACCCAGAAAACACCGGCGCCTAAGTCAGCACCCAAAAGAAAGCACTGTTGCTGCTTTCTGAGTGTGTGTGTGTAAATCTCTGCAAATCCATAATCATTAAAAATAATTATAAAAAAGAAAAGCAGAGACAGGAAGAGCATGGCCTAATCTATGCAAATGAGGCAGACTTTTTAGGGAGGGAGGAAAGACTCTGACCAGACACAGGCTGACTGCAAGCTGGCTCCATTGTGAGGACTCTGAGTGCCCTCTCCGTCACACTCTTTCAGGCCAGGGCCAGGGCCAGAATTCGGGAAGCTGCCAGATGTGCCACTCTCCTAGGTTTGCCCAGACTGAGGGAATAAAATGCATCCTGATTTGAGGCACTTGCCAGATCTGAGTGATGTGGCTGGCTTCAAATATTAAAATACTAAATAATGTTTTGGGGGAAGAAGGAAACAAAAGCCTGTTCTAATGACAGGGTTGTTTTATTTATTTATTTATTTATTTATTGAAGACTTATTTATGCCACAAGAACTGGGGTACAGGCCAGAGGTACGGGAGAGTGAGAGGACTCAATAGGGACAGAGGGACAGAAGAGGCAGATTGATTGAAATACACTGCTGAGGGGAGCTGCGGCGGGTCAGGAGAGGTCTGCTGCACCATGTGGGTCAGCTCCCGGGCTGGGCTAGCTTCCATAGTGCTGCCCCCATTACCACCTTGTACTGCCAGGGAGGCCCCCTCTTTTCAATGCCTTTTAACTGCGTGTTTGGTGGGTACTTCCTATCAGCAAGTACAGCCCTAAGACTTCACTGCCCTGAAAGGAGTCCTCCCCAAACCTCTGTTATTCTCAAAACTTTTTTCTTATAGTTGTTTTATAGTTTTCCTAAAGTTGCATCTTTAAGTGACTTGCAGCTTTTAGAACGATAATCTTTCTTGCTAAGCTTTGCGTAACTTTGGAATCTCTTACAAACCTTTTGCTACTTCTCCAAAGTTTTAAGAATTGTTTTTTCTGATAAGAAATAGCCATATTTAGATGTAGCTTTTCTCTTTTGGAGAAGTTGCTGCTTTGGGGGAAAATAGGGTTAGATGAAAGGTTTTCCAGGATGATGCTCAACTAACTCGGGGGGCACTGAGAGCTGTGCCCCTCATTAATGGAAAACCCCAGTGAATGTACACTGAGCAGCTCTAATGTTCAGTGATGTCACTTTGGAGGTCATTTCTTTTTTTTTTTTCTTTTTAAAGATTATTTATGCATATGGAACTGGGGTACAGGTCAGAGGTGCAGGGGGTGAGAGGATTCACCAGAGACAGAGTGGGGAGCAGAACAGGTAGATTGATGAAATACATTGCTGAAGGGAGCAGTGGGTGGGTTAGGAGAGGTCTGCTGCACCATGTGGGTCACCTCCCTGGCTGGGGATCGAACTCATGCCACAGTGGCTGTAATAGCTTCATAGTGCTTTAACTGGTTGCACCACCAGGGAGAACCAAAACAGTATATATTTTAATAAGATAGTGCCTGCTTGATAAAGTTCTGTGAATTTTTCATGGACAAAAAGTTGGGGTCCATTCCAGACTTCAACCCCTGTCTGGGGGTCATAGTAACGTGAGCATAGTCCCTCACTCGCCCCCTTCAAAGGTGTGTAGGTGACAGCTTTACTTCCAGAAAGTTCTTTCTCTAGTTCTTAGAAACCTGCTCCACAAACGAAGTTTGTCATTGTAGGAGAAACAATGTCCTCATTTTTAGAGGAAAAGAGGCAACTTTGCACTCATGTTTTTCCTCTTACACAAATTCATTCCCACACAAAACTTCCGCAGTCACTTCATAGTATCACCCTGCAGAGATGCCTGTCTTACTGTCCACTGTTTACAGAGTGAGGTCCCTGGACTTGGCACGTACAGCTCTGTCTCCATTCTCAGTGCTTTCCCAGCTCCATGCAAACCTGGCTCCTCATTATGACTTAAGCGAACATCACACTGAACAACTTCAGACATAATCCTGAATCTTGCTTAAAGTCTTTCCCCTATGACACTGTCCTCGGCCACTGCCCTCTGGTAGGCAGAGCACTGGGCAGAGAACAAGGGGGCTGAGGAGCCCCAGGACGTGGCTGCTGGTGCTGAGACCACAACATGAGCATGGGTTGCTTTCATGTTGTGGGTTCCAGTCACTTCTTTATAACATGAGCCCAGGTGACCTTGTTGTTCCTTTGGCTTGTCTTGGTGGACAGACACTCTGTCCTTGGCTCTCTCTCATGGAATGTGAGTGCATTCCACTCCCTCCTCCTCACTTCTTCACTTCTTTGTGTCTTTTGTTCTTTTGTTGGGTAGACAGGCACCAACAACAAAGTCTACCAGCTCCGCGAGGCTCACCTCCCCCAATCTTCTATACTCGATCTACACTGTTGTAGCAACTTGAGTCCATATCTTACTTGCCATAAGTGTCCTTTAATAATTGATCAACATATTGCCCAGGATCAATGGATCCTCATTGATTCTCTGTGCGCGAGATGACATGGAATGTAAATTAGAGGTGTTAATTAAGAATCTACCCATTTTCACTTGAAATTTTACATGTAGGGGAACATAGTAGGGTTTCTGTTACAGAAAAAATTAGGGTTGATTCTGTGTTGTCAGTACTATTCATGATCTCATCTGTACCGTGGGGCATTTTGATAGTACCCACACATATTGCCTTCCTGTACAGTGCCTGGTGTAGTGTGGGTGTTCTATAAAAGTGAGCTCAAAAAGAAGGGAAGCAGACAACCGGGGGTGTCTTTTGAAAATCCCAAGAAAGCCCGGTCATCAAAGCACATTTTGTTTGTCCTTTGCATGTGCTGGCTTTCATCATGATTACAGAAATGGGTTCTTTCTAAGACCTACCTGTCTTTCTGATTTTACCACTTTTGTTACTTGATTCACTCACCTCTCAAATATGTGTGGATTGCCTGTTCTATTCTAGGCAAGACCTATTACAGTGGTGAGGAAAAGCAGACACTGCTTCTGTTCTCATTGATCATATAGTATAAGAGGAACATGGAGAAGTTTATCATTTCAAATCTGGTCAAGGGCCCTGAGAGATTGGAACAGAGTTTCAAATAAGCATATAACAGAGGAACTCCAGTGGGTCAGCTAGACATAGTTTTCTTCTGAAAGATGCAGGAGCTGCAAGATAATTGTGAGTGAAGCTGGTCTGTCATCAAAGAGGGGAGGGCAGGGTGGACTGGGGAAGAGAGTAAGAAAGCACTGAATGGGAGGAGATGTGGTATTCGCCAAGGCTGGAAGTATGCCAGGAAGGCTGAAAATTCAAGAGACCTGGGTGGGGGGAGACTAGAGAAGAGGGGAGAGAGAGAGTCTCATAAAGCATGGGATGAGTTTCTTTGTTGTCTTAGGTATACTAGGCAGCATCAGACAGTGCCAGAAATGACAGGTGACCAGGAGGAGTTTTCATTTTGGAAAATGCCCAACTCTAACTAGATGGAGCGTGGGAAAGCAGAGTGGGTATAGCAGGACTGGAGGAGGTCACCACAGCCATCTGGGACAGAGATCAGTGACTTCGACTTGGTGATAATGGATGGAGATGGATTCAAGTGAAAAGGTTTGAGGTTCATGAGAGATTGCAGAGGGGCAGTGGCAGGACCAGAAGAAGGCTTGGATGTAAAGGTGAGGGAGACAAGGGCCTTGAGGTGAGTAGATTTCTGGCTCCCTTGGCTTAATGGAAGGTGGGACTTGTCCTTCTCTGGCTGTCCCAAGGGTCTTCTGCATATCAAAGAAAGAATGGGCAAAGGCTAATTGCACATGGGAATTGTCATGAAGGCAGTCCTAAGCAAGCTCAGGAAGAATCAGGGAAAGAAGAATGTGTTTTCTTTCAGATCAGATTATTTTCACTTAGGATCCCGTTGAGAAAAGGCAGTGTCGCGAACACTAGGCTTGCAGTTCTGCCTTGGTGGTGCCCTAGTTGGAAAAGACCCAAGAAGAAAGAAAAATTAACAGGCTGCTCCTGTCCACATGTCTTGAATATTACTCCAAATGAACCATTTACACACAAAGAAAAGAATTCCAGGCAGAGGGAATGTTGATTCTTTTGGCTTTTGTGATCCAGAGTGTGTAGCCTAGGCTGGAGGGTGAGAGGGTTCACCAGAGACAGAGCGGGGAGCAGAACAGGCAGATCGATGAAGTACACTGCTGAGGGGAGCAGCGGGCGGGTCAGGAGAGGTCTGCCACGCCATGTGGGCACCTCTGGGGCAGGCAGGAATCGAACTCATGCAGAAGTGGCTTAAGCCTCCCAGTACTGTGCTTTAACCCACCGCACCACCAGGGAGGGCCAGCAGGGGCCTTTCTTATCCACAAACTCAGATTCTCCCAGTCTGTGGAGTCCGTAGGGGATCCAGACCACAGGGTCTTTTGTGAAGTTAAACTCTGTGTGTTCTGTAAAGGGACAGACAGCCATGAGAATCACTAGCAGGAGCCACTGTCCTGTGGCATCTGTGAAATAACGAGAGCCCTTTCTGACAAGAATAAAGCTGGTCTCAAGGAAGCATATTATTTTGCATATTTTTGTACATGCTTTCCAAGAAATATTACCTTTCCTTCCTATTTAGAGTGGAGCATAATCAGGACTTGAGTAGCTAGTGTAGGAGGATCATTAAAAGGGAGATTTTCACTGACATGAGAGGCCTAAATGGTCACCAGGCCATATAGACGACCTTGGTGTTTCCTGTCTACTCAGAGTTAATAAGTGATAAGACCGGGAGAGAGATAAATCACAGAAATCCCCGTCCAAAGAAAACATATTGACTACAGCCAAGCAAAAAGGAGAGCGTAACCAGCGGCCCATTCATCATTCATGTAATAGGGATATAAAGTATTTCCTACCAATGAAACCGAATAGAAGGAAAAAGCAGATAAGCTTCCCCAATCTAAGGCATGTGATTTGGTTATTAAGGGACACGAACTATTTGTCACCTGGCTTTAATCTTTAAGATGTGTTGCCGTTTCTAAACTATAAATTTCTGCTCGGGGATTAGAAAGCTATTAACAATAAAGGTAGGAACTGAACTTGAGATGTATTCTTGCCAATGTAATGCAATGCTATAAAGTCTTGAACCTCTAATCTCTTTAGTGTGATATAACATGATTTGGTTTTCAAAGCCAATAAACTATTTGGAGGATTTCAAGGCTTTTGTTTTGGCTTTTCTCCCCAGCATCATGATAAACTAACCCTTCAGTTTTTTAATTACACACACACAGACACACACACTTTCTCCAATTTCTTGGTGGGGGTATAGAAAGGGAGACTCAACCAAATTTATTTTTTCTCCTTTTCTGAGAGTTATACATTTATTCCAAATGTTTGATTATTTTCTCTTTCATTTGCCTGTGTTTGCACAACTGTAGATGCTAGTCTTTCCGCCCATTGTCATCTAAGAGATGTGGCATGCACTGGAGCCTGAAACTTGTTTTTGTCTTTTTTTCTAACAAAGTAGTGTAGGCTGATTTCAGAAAACCGCAGAAGCACCAGTAGAAAGTAATTACAACAATATTAAGATCACTCACGTTTCTGCTGGTTTTTAAAACACTCTAAACGTTACCTGCAACTGTGACTTGCCTGGCTTAGGTCTCGGCTCCTACCTGCCTCGTTACCAAGATAGGTGCAGCCTCCCATGGTATTATGCAGATTGTTTTCTTTTTCACTTACCTCTGCTAAATGACAAACCTCAGGGCTGGAGGCATTCAAAACAACCTTTCGTGTTTGAGAGTCATTTAACCCCTTGGCGGGATCTTACAGTGCGACCTGGCTGAACTTCTGTGGAAGCACAGTTCGTTGAGCTCCACCGGTCATCCTGTCCTGCTTTCCCCCAGGGCCGTTCTGACTGAGTATAGGTGGACGCCAGAGCCTGATGTCTCACAGGGCTGGCGTGAGACAGTTGGGACCAGCTCGCAGAAGTGTATTTTGCTAGTGTGGTGTCCTTTGTGATTCTACCTGAATGACCTGGAGGGGGATGCCCGTGAATCCCCAAACAGCACCCCCCACCCCCTTTGTGAAGCGCTGCCATGTATTCATTCCCTAAGTAAAAACGGGAACTGTTCCTTCCAAGGCACTTAACATCTGAGTCTGTGCAAGTGCCCGGCATCAGGCTGGTCACCCTCCAGTAACTCTAGAACTCTAGAAATCTCTGCCTTTTCCCCTCTTTCCAGTCGGGTTGGCTCCCAACCACCTTTTTTTGGGGGGGGACTTTCAGTCTAGTCTTTCCTGTTGCAAACTTATTTTCACATTATATTCACTCTCAATTTTTGTGTTACTGAAATGTGAAAAAGTTCCTCTTCAATGTCTGGGTAAACCTGGCTCTATTCACCCATTTTAAAGATAAGAAAACCTAGGGACTGTGGCACTTCCCAGGGTTCTGTAGACAGTTGAGGTAGAAATGGATCCAGGGTTCTCCAGCAACTTGCTGCTGTAGCCTCTTCATTTTCGGAACTGGTGATTCCTTCATGTAAGATTGCTGGTGATGGGAGCAAGTGGGGATTTCTAGGACATTTGGGGGCTGACGAGAACTGGAGCTGTCTGTGTATTTTACCCAAAGCATATCACTATAAACATACTCAATAGAGAAGTGCTGAAGAGATTCAATTTCCCCACTCTCAGAGATAATCGCTGATAATATTTCTCAGGACTTTCTTCTAATATTCTTTGTATACTCTTAGGTATTTTTATCAGAGTGAATTGCAGTATGTTTATATAATTTTGCACCCTGCTTTTGTAATTTATATTGTAGAATAAACATTTCCTGTGTTTGTTCAAATTCTTCCTAAATGCATTTTTAAATGGCCTATCACACGTAGTTTGTCATGTGATTACATCAAGATTTACTTAATCATTTCCTTTTCATTGGATAGGCACATCTTTCTTTTTCATAGAACTTTCAGCATCAACTATGTCAGAATAGAACATCCTCTTCAATATAAGATTTCTCCCATTTTTCCTAACAAGACCAAATTCACCATCTACATATTTATAGATACTAAATGTGTTTTCGAGTTTCTACTCAATATCACACATGTTCATTTATGTATGCTCACATATGTACTAAATGCTTCCCAATGTTTCAGATTTATATTTTCCATCAGACACTTCATAGGCCACCTTTGACATCAAAACCCAAGATGTTTCTAGTCCCATCTTATGTCTTTTAAAAAAAACTTTCTTTTCTTTTTTTTAAAAGATTTTATTTATTTTTGAATATAAGAGGTGGGACATAGGCCAGAGTTGCAGGGCATAAGAGGATTCACCAGAGGTGGAGTGGGGAGCAGAACAGGCTCATATACTGAAGTACACTGCTGAGGGGAGCAGCGGGTGAGACAGGAGAGGCCTGCTATACTGTATGTGATCAGCTCCCTGACCAAGAGGGAATGCAGACCATCATGGTGATTGCACAGAGACTTGACCTCTAGGTTACCAGGGTAGCCCCCCGGCCACCCCCGCCTCCTACCCCATCTTATATTCTCCTGAATTGCTTGAGATGCAGTTCTTTTTGCATGATGCTTTTGCTGGGAATTTTATTTTGAGTCATAAATAACCATTTGCTATATGTGAACCTCCAAACATTACTTTTAAGCCCATCTTTATAAAACTTGATGTTTGTAATGGTGAGATGTCAGTTCCTGAGGAAAAGGGGCTACATTTGTGTTGGTTTCTAATGCCCCTTTTTCTTTTGTCTGACTTCTTTAGGTAAACTCTGAGTGTGTTTCCAAACCACCATTGATTATGGTTACTCCACTCCCCCATGGCACTTAGTATAAAATAGCATAATTGGGTATGCAGATTGTCACAAGACAGACTTTAAAATTATTTACATTTATGACAAGGGAACCCTTTGTTCCAGGGGACTGTTCTCTCCATGTCTTTATGTATTTCAACACACTGACCTTCCTTTCTTGTTGATAGATCATTTGCCATATGTGAACACCCTGACATGAACTGAGTACTACACACAACAGTACTTTTGACATGAATAAACTCTGCTCACACTTGTCGGTGGACCTCAGATTACTCAGGGTACTGAAAGTACAGGTGGAAACCATCTTAGTCGTGTCAGATTAGAGACTTCCTGCCAAATCTTTCAGCAGAGATGGGGGAGACAGAAGCTGGGACTCCCTAACTCATGGGCAGGACCAACAATAGAAGAGCAGACCTCCCCTGGCCCCTGCTGCTCTTTGGCCTCAAGAATGTAATTGTTCATCTTTTTCCTGTTAACATGAGCTGGGGTTCACTGCTTTTCATCATGGGTGGAAGACCTGACCTGCTGGTAGCGTCCCCTGGGATCAGCTTCCAGAGTTAGTGTCAGGAAGTCCCACCTCCCAGTTAATATGGAGTTAATTTAGGGATATGCAGACTGCCAAAAATATATTCACATTTAAATATATGCTCAGAATAAGAACCCCCCCCCATTCCACACATGTGCATCATTTCCTCTTGGAGTTAACTGAATTTTAAAATATTCACAGAGGCCAGGTTGAGCGCGGAGGCTCCTGGGAGGTTTGGGTAGAGGAATGTGGCCCTAGAGCATCTGTGCTGAACAAGTTGGTGGGTCTTGTACTTCTACAATTTCTTTAAAGTGAGAAAAATGAAACATTTGCTCTGGTGAGCTCAGAAGACATGGAGGAGCCAGCAAAAGCTTGGGAGTTTCACTTAATAAAATAATTAGCATCCAAGTGAAATTATTGTCACTAATTGGAAAATGACATGTCAAGGGCTAAAGTACAGTCTCCGCATATCTTGTCTAGTTTTATGTCTCTGCAATTAAGCACATTCACTTACATGGGTTTTGTTCAGTGCAGCAAGTCTTCTCCAATCAATTATTTTTGTTAACCTGTGCGGCAGGAAGAACAGGTATGTGTAGTCTAATTTTCAGGGGTGAAAAATGAGGGCAGAGATATTAAGTAACTTCATAAGAGTTCTGACATCAGACCTGTATTACTCTTAGTAATACAGTACTGATTAGTCAGCTGCTCTATGTTTACATCTGTGAAATGGACTTATACCCCGTTTACTCCATTGTTTGCCTTCAGTTTCCTGTGGACATACTCCACTAACTAATCTGGGGCCTTGGAGAGTCTTGGGCTGCCCCTCTAGCACTGACACTTCGATTTTCTGTAGCACTTTCACTCATAGCACTTAACAGATATGCTCTGGATTATCCGTGTGCTTGTGGGTAGTCTGTGCCTCACACTAGAAAGCTCCATAAAAGCAGAGCCCTTGATGTTATGTTCACTGCTGGGTCTCAGTGTCTCACGGTGCCTAGCATGGAGCACACTCAGCTTATCAGTCACATTACCAAATGGAGGAATGCATAAAGGAATGGCTACAACATTTTATCATGAGCCTTAAAGAGAATTTGGCTACTCACATCTTGGATCTCTTTTATATATGGCAAAAACTAGGCTTCTAGAGCCTCTTGGATCATTGACGGAAGATTTTATTTATTTGTTTGTTTATGCATACAGAAGTGGGGTACAGGCCAGGGGTGCAGAGGTGATAAGAGGATTCACCAGAGGCAGATTGGGGAGCAGAACAGGTAGATCATCGAAGTACACTGCTGAGGGGAGAAGCAGGTGGGTCGGGAGGTCTGCCACACCATGTAGTCACCTCCCAGGGCAGGGATCGAACTCATGCTGAAGTGGTTTTAGCTTCCCAGTGCTGCGCTTTAACTTACTGTGCCATCAGGTAAAGCCGAGGATAGATTTTTTTTAACCAGAGTCCTTTCTTGTTCCTTCAGCTGAGAGCTTGTCTTCATACTGTGTCTCTCCCCTCAGACTCATCTAGTTATGAAGAAACTGTTTCATTCTTAGCTCTCTGAAGTCAAGAGTGACTCTAATTTGTACCCTGGATCAATCAGCCAATATGAGAACTGTTATCTTCTCTGTCAAATGGGTGTGATACTATCTAGTAGGAGTGCTGTGAACATTCAGTTGGATAATGAGTAAGTGAAAAGCTTAGCACAAGCATGGGCTGAAGTAAGTGTTCAACTAGTGCTAGATCTTACTAACAGAATTGCAGAGAACAGATTCCTTTAAGTCTGAATTCTACACATGGAAAAGTGCCCCTGGAGATAGCCTGGACCAACAGTCCCATCTTGTACAGGAGTCAGCTGAGGCTCTAAATTAACACAGGATTGGTTTTCATTCAAAGCCAGAATCAACCATTTTATAAATTAGTTTTTAATTACTTTGTGAATGGACTTCCATATTTACAAATAGGTAAAGACATGCCACTTTTACACATTTATAAAAATCATTCAACCAACATTGCCATGATCATTTGGCAAGTTCTTGGCATTTTCAAAGTCATCAGTCATTGGGTAGACTCCCCAGGAAAGGATGAGATAGTGTAGCTTGTTTGATTCCTTGACTCTCCAATATGTGCTCTATTTTTTAAAAAAGCATTATGGGCATCACTGGTCTAATCTTTCTGTTGACAAAAAGATTTTCTTCACCTCTACATAAATCAGAATCCCACAGAAAAACCATCGACCATTTCACCATTAGAAAAAATGGATTCAGGCAATCTAAGGAATGTTTTTCACCCTGTCTTCCTAGGAAAGATGTCTGTTACACAGCATGCTTTCAGTACACCTTGTTGGACCTTGGGGGGGGGGTCATTTTCCCAGGATCTAGATTAGGGAAGGACTTGGCATGGCCTCCTCTATGTACTGACCCAGCTGTGTGCACGTGCTTGCAGCCTGTGGGGGTTGATGGGGACATTTGTGCTCAGTCTTAGGGCATCTGTGGACCCTGCATTGTGCTTTAGGTCTCAGTTTCCTGGAAGTCCCAGAGGAGACCAGATGTGTTCAGCTTTGCCACACTTGCCACACGTGATCTTTGGCATAGTGGTTTAGAGACTCAATCATCATCAGGGACACTGAGAGAGACATATTGCTAGTGATGGTTATTGGGGACCAGATTAAGGTCTGCCTGGGAAGAGGTCTTTAAAGAATAAGGGGCCCCGGCTACTGCCCAACTGGCTGACATGGGTGAATGAGGCTTGTAGATGAGGGTAATCCTGTGTTATGAGGACATCCCAATTAATACCCTGCATGATACAAGGGGGTTCTGCTCTAGACTTTGGTTGGGGCTTATGTCAGAATTCACATAAAAGATTTTTTTTTTTAGATCTTCCTAAGAAGGCAGTCCATTTTTGGTGAAATGAAGGAAAAAAAAAAGACCAATTGTCCATTATAATGAGTAAAAAATAAAATATGTTCTTTCCACTTCCCCAACTACAGCTAATTAGGGTGGCTCATTTGAAAACAGACCTAATTTAATCCACTAATATAAGTATTTGATTAGAGTGGTTCCAACTTCTCCTCTTCTCAGAATGGATTTTGGTGTACTTATATATGATGCATTCAAGGTGTCAGCCTTTCTGAGGGTCCACATTGTAAGGAGAAAGTGGCTTCAGGCCTTCATATTTGCCCAAATTAAATAATATGTATGTAAATGGTGATTCAAATGTAAATCATGCACTGCAATTCTATAAGGAATTGATTCCCTCTCTCCGATTACTTCTCAGCCAATCAGAATAAGGTGCTTCCCCTTTTATTTTATACTACTTAGAATAGTTTATTGCATTATTAAATGCATGGTACATGAAGTACATTGTTGTTTAAGACTCATTGATTTAAGCAGAACTATTCTTATAAAGTTTCGTAGGCTTTTACATAAAAAGAGAAGAGCCCATATAAAATTATAAAAGCTTAATGTAATATAACAGCCTATAATATAATATTCTCCCATTTTCTAAGGAAGCCACCAAAAATTTTAATGAGTTTATTAGAACTATTGTTTGTGAATTCTGGATGTCATGTCTAATTAGACTTAATGGATTTAAGCCTTTCTCTAATGAAATCTGTAGCTTAACTCACCGGGTTATATTCCTTGTCCTCCTGTCCTTAAAATGACTTCACTTTATTTTTATTTTGGGTGGCATTAAAAAGAAATGAAAGACTATGATTCTCCCTCATTCTCAGATGGATATAGTGAAAAATGCAGTGCTTATGATGAAGTTAATGTGAATTACCATGTAATTACCACTGGCTGCACTATAATGATTATTTAGTTACCACTGAGCATTCTCTGCCAAATAACACGCATTATTTCATAGGAAGCATAGAATTAACTCAAGTCGTCCCGGAACTCACAGAGGGAGTATATTCTCAATCTCTTTCGTTAAGTGTAGGCGCTGCTAATGTGAACCTCTAAATAATCAAGCTTGGAGCAAACTGACAGCGGAGCAGGGTATGGGTTTACATGATTTGATTTGCTGATGTTTTAAACACTTAGCAGGAGACAGCTATAGAAGCCAATTAAGTCTCTCCAAGGTGCAAGAGTTATCTCCTTTGTGAGAAACAATTTAAGGGAATTGCATCGGCCCTTTAACTGGAGGGAAGAAGGAGCATTAGGAATGAAATTTCAGATGCAAAGTGCTGATCAATCGCGCCACCTTTTGTGTTGTTTCAGGGTTAGGTTGGTTGGGCCGCTGCTTTTTTTAAAGGATTTACACTTTTATTTTGTGAGCGCAGGGTTATGGTAAACTTTTCTACCAGAGAAATGTTCCTTCGGCTATTGATTACGATGTGTCTTTAAACGAGGCATTGTGTCTAAAAGAGTAAAACAAAAACAAAAACAAAAAAACACGGCAGTACATTCTGTCCTTTTCACATAGTGCATCTTATTTAGTGTACCGGAATTCCCAGTTTAAAGTAATCACAAAATTTATGGAGAAACGGATAAAAAAGGTTGTAAAATATCGATTTGGGGAAAATAATAACACAACTCATCTATAATAAGAAGAAAAATGAAGCAATAATTCAGCGGGTATCGAGCGGCTGGCTGCTGGCAGTATTGATCCAGTCCTTTACGGTGTAAGATCGCACCTGAGATTGCTCTGGAAGAAAGAACAGCGCTCCTTCACTCATTATTTCTTAGATACTATCGTCTTGTTACATGGGCCCTGCAGAGCTGGGATGGCTGCAGCTGGGGGTGTGTGTGTGTGTGTTTGTGTGTGTGGGGGGGGGTGGGGTGGGGCCCACAATAATAATAAATAAATAAATAAATAAATAAATAGCTCAGAAATCCCCAGTGCTGGAAAGCCACTGTGCCCGGGCTTCATAACACATTGGCTCTGGTTATCTGAAGTTTCTCATTGCCTGATAGGAGCTAATGACAATCCCAATACTGTGTGGTTCATTTAGGGAGCAGGCAGGCCTGCCTTTTCTATAATGGGCCCTCCTGTTTGGAAGGAATGTGTGTCTTGGCGGAGGGAGTGCACATCTGTTGAATTTCTTCTTAAGTTGCTAAAAGGAAAAAGTCCTTTGGACCACGGACAGTGTTGGCATTGGCTTGGACACAGCATTGTTTTATTGTAGGACAAATTTTAGACTAGACAGGGGTAGGATGGTTGCTGAGCCAAATGTTTAGTAGGGCTTGAGATACTGAAATCCACCTATTGAGATATTGTAAATCATGGATTTACAAATGTATCTGTAATTTCTAAGCTGTTAAGTGACAAATTAACTCGGCAGGGCCTTGCCAGCAGGATGACTCCTTCAGTAATCTGTATTTCCCTACTGAAGAATTCTAGGTTCTTTCCAGACTTGAAGAGGATCCTGTAAATAGTTGAGGAAATGCAAATTTTTTTTTCCAGAGGAGAGGGTGCAATAACACTCAAATTCCTCCCTACTGAAAAGTTTTCAATAAACTACTCTCATCCAAGCATGTGTCTCACCCAGAAAGGTGAGGTCTTGCCCTCAAGACACTTATGTTCTCATAAGAGAAGGCAGACAATACATTGGAAGTAAATAAGATGAAAATAAGACCATTGTCAGACTCATGAAAGGGTTAGGAAAGAAATAAGGGGTGACCTGGTGGGGCACCGTGGGGATCAAAGCGATGCTCTAGCCAGCAATCAGCACCATGGGAGGGGACAGCGCAAAGATGGAATCCTTTGAGTCTATGTGACGTTGCACAGGTAAACACGTTTTTGTCTTCTGCATCTGTGGGTTTTCTTCACTGCTAGTCATGCTAGCATTTGCCCAGAAGCTTCTCTTCCCCTCCCCATCCCCCAGCCACTCTGTGATCATTATCTAGAAATATGAGCCATACCGGCTGACTATGTTCTCAGCAGATCAAGCTTCCTGAAATTTCAATAAGCATTGATCCATGTCATTGCACCAGATCCCTGAAATTGTTGTTTCTATATTATTTGTCTCTCCATTTCTGACTCTAAAAGAAAAAAATAAAAAGTTCCCTCAAACAAGAGACTGGTGCCTGAAATCAACAAAGGTGGATGGGGAGGGAAGGATCAAGGAGCAGAAAGAATAAAACATCGAACCATCAAGAAAAACTCCCCAAATAGCTTTCCATCACCTGCAAAGCCTACCCGCCCCCTCCTTTATCCACGAAGTAAGATTGAAAGCCATCACTGAGCCTTAAACGGTGAATATTGAAATTGCAAGATATACGATACATTTAGCAGAGACGTTGGTGAAGTGCACAGTCATTTTAACTTTGTCTTTTAATTTTCGAGATTTATTGGCTGCAAGGCAAGAGAATATTTATAAGTCTTCTTAGGTATTCACAAAATACGTAGTTGCCAAACAGTGCAAAGAATGGAAAGAAATCATCATTACGGAACTGGATGATTCAGGAAATGTGATGATAAATATGGGAGTGACAACATATTATCTCAGCCCCTTCTAGCTCCACATTTTTGAGTCATAATTTTCTTGTGTATCCCTGCAGGGAGTACGCTAAGTCAGTCTGGAGCTAAAGGAATTTTAGTTTTAAAAGAACAACCAGGCAATGTTTGGAAAGAACAATACAATAAATGATGTCAAGTCATCTCAGCTCGAATAAATATATATTGTATAATATGCTTCTACCCTTTAATTTCTTGTAATGAAAGGAAAGTGGCAAGCAACAAGAAAGCAATTAATTGCAACAATGATTACTTAGCTTGTCGTGCCTGAATTAAAAAGAACATTAAGATTACTTTTCTAATAGCTCATATAGATATATATTTTAAATCATTGCTTTTAAGTAGCAGGTACTTCTGAATTGTTTTAAAATATTGTTTCTTCCTTTGTTGGCAAACATCATCAAATGAACTGTGGCTTGATTATGATGCTGTCCCCGGTTTAGGGAGATAAATGTTTTATCAGAGCTCATCTAGTATCATTCTTTGCTGCGTGATTGCTTTAATTTGCGGCTTGTAGGTTACTGAAAAGCAGACTCCGGCTGTGGCTGTGATGTTCGTGTGCAGCGGCTCTCTTAGCACAGGGCTGTGCCTGCCTCGTGCCCCGTCGTGCTGAATGAACAGCACCTGGGTGGACCCGGTTCTCTGTCCTTCACAGGTCATGTCACCACTTTGTCCTCCGTTTTTTTATCTGAGCAACGGGGGAAATTAATGCCTCTTCTTCACTAGTGTGTTGTAGTGATTAAAATAGGTAATAAATTAAAACAGTTAGCACATTGTAAACAGTGCATGTCAAGGACTCAAGTAGTAGTAGTTCTCCTTCATGGCCTCGGGTAGTTCTCAACCCGTGAACTGAATGCCTGCCGGACTCTGTCGTTTGATTCAGTCTCCATTCTATTCACCACTAGTGCTGGCCATCCATAGTACCTGCTTAAAACTGTTTGTTGACTGAACGAATTCCCCGATTTTCATTCATAAAAAACAATGACTGCTGTTGCCAACACTTAGAAGACACTTCTTATGTACAACACACTGCTTTAAGCATGTGCTATATTTTTAAATAGCTAAGCGTAAAGAAAAAAAGCACAAACAAGAACAACTATGAGATAAGTGCTATTCTCTTCCCCACTCTACCTAAGAACTGAGTCACAGGGGAGTTCAAGTTTTGTTCAAGGTCATGATGAGCAGTGGTAGAACCAGAATTTGGATACAGACTGGCCTCAAGGTCCTGGGCACATAGAATTATCCTCAGTTTAAGCACAGCAGTAATGTGAAAGGTTGCATTGCTCCTTGTTCAGTCATTCCACAGATAACTTACCATCTGTGTGTCAGTTACTGGTGGGGCACAGTCCCTGCCCCATGGGGATGACGGCCGAATATGCCTGTTTGTCTCTAATTTCAGTTCAGAATCACAGACTTTTAGAGGTCATATGTGATGTAGAAGACTATATATGTGAGTAAGAAAGTGCAGGAACAATCCTGGGGTGGCATGCAGTGGTTATTACAGGTTACCCAGCAGCCATCACTTCTGCTCCCTAAAGGACACAGGGCACATGCCTCCAATGCCCTAGAGCCCACTGAGGCCCATCCTGCTTTCAGGCCCTTGGGCAGCTGTGTGGTCTCACCATCTGTATCATGCCCACCTCTGGAGCTGCAGCTGATCCCCAAGGAGGAGGCCTCTGGCCCAGCACATGAAGGGGGCAGAATGTCTGCAAAGAGCCTATTTTTTCTCCTGTTCTGTGCATCTGGGTCAGAAGTCACATTTTTTTACTAGAAAAGTCCTACTAGCTATTTGTTGTATGCCTCATATCTCAACTTCAATGCCATGGGAATAGCTGGCAATGAGGTACACACACATTTTCAGTCTGGGGGCAGGACTCCCAAAGACTTCTTGGCATCTAAACTCTGTTACCGATCTACAAGTCACCCTCATCTGCTTGGACTTCCCTCCTTCATTACCTGGTTCAGTCTTGGCTCATTTTGTTGTTTTACCGAATGCTTACTGAGGAGTGAAAAAAAAAATCAGGAAGGATAGAGCTTGTATCTTGCATGTTAAGCCCAACACCTCCTGGAGATTAAAAAGTCCAGTTAATGGCTGTTACATGAATAGATAGGTACATTGGTGAATAAAAACAAAACAAAACAAACAAAAAAACCTACATGTTTATACTTCAAGTGATTATTTTTAACTAGAAATAGAGTTCAGGAAAGAAAGTAATTTGAAGTATGAGTCATTCAATTCAAATGGGCAAAAAAAAAAAAAAGAAGACCCAATGGAATTTGCTCTACTACTAGGTTTCAGTGAGTCCAACAACCAATCTATTGATCTGGAATCACCCAGTTCTGTCTGCTTCTGCCTAGGGCGCCAGTCAAGATGACTGATGGTCCTGGGCAAGGCCGAGAGCCTATCTCATAAACAGAAAAAACTCTCTCACACTTGGTCAGAATTTGAGCCCAAACACTTAGTCTCCAGAGGCTGGGAAAGTTTAGCTGTGGTTGAGATTTGGCCGAAGGGGAAGAGCTGGCCAGATTGAGAGCTTGGACCTGAGAGGCTCAGCCACCACCGGGTAGTGTGAGCCCTGCTCCAGGGCCCAACCCCCTCCATGCTTGAGAACTCTGGGCCACCTCCAAGACGTAGGAAGGTCTGCCACTACAGACCACAGGCACGGGCATTTTGGCCAGGTTGGAAATTTCAGGAGGAGGCCTTAAAGGAAAGCCTGAGGTCACACTTTGCTGTTTTCAATAGGAAAAGCCACCAGCTGTCTTGATCTCAGTGCTTAGCTTTAGTGTGTGAGGTGATTGTCAGGTGATGTTTCACCAAACTGTGCTCTGATGTGTGGGTATAAGTATTCACGTCTACTGGCAGACTCTCCCGAACTCCCTTTTCAGACTTGACGTGGATTCTCCAGAAACCACTCCATGGTGGCCATTTTCCAGAGCCTTCTCACTCCCCATGTTCCCTTTCCAGTGGGTGTGTCCTCAGCTGGTAAATGCACACCTGCTTCGTGTCAGGCATTACACGGAGTCCCTGATACAAGTCTCAGTCTCTTAAAATTCTATGAGAATTGCAGGTCTGTCAAGTTTCTCCAAATACCCTCCCAATCCCTGTTCTTTCTCCTGCTTTGGGCCTTCAGCTAACTAATCCCAAGAAGGGTTTAGGAGTTTAAAAATAAAATGACCTTTCTAAAGCAGAAGCAAGTCTGTTGTTCTCTGGGGTTTCACTCTCTGCCTTTTATTGAATGCCAGCTATGTGCAAAGTACATGGGGGTACAAACATGAATCAGGTGCACAGCAGAGATGAGAGGAGGGCGGGCAGCGCCGGCATCTGATACTAATCAAAGTGACAGAGCGCACGGTGTGGGCAGGGGGTGCCTGGGAGCCCAGGGGACTCCAGGAGTCAAGAGAGATTTGCTATGGGGACTGAGGGTGGGGAGAATTCCTTTAAATTACAGCCCCTGCTTCCTCCCTCTGTTTTTGAGCTCCAGTACCTTAAAAATAGGTCAGCATATGTAAAAATTATATATCACATGAAACTGTAAGAAGACATGTCCTGCTCATTATCTTTTATTTTTCTCAGGGTATGAATTCCGATGTCCAGGAATCCATAGACGATTGTTTTCCTAAGCTCACCTTTTGCTTTTGTCCTTTCTGCTCTCTTATCTCCCCTAGCCCATCCTGTGAGAGATTTGAAGGCAATTTGGGTGCTTTAATTTTATTCTGCTTGGAATGAGAAATCCTGAGCATTCACTCAGATTCAGTTCTGAGTCAGAGCAGCTACTTACACTGAAGTGAATCGAGTTTCCCATCTTTGTCCAGTGCTGTACTTTCCTGTTTGGTGAGAAACAAGGTGCTGTAACAGTGAGCCAAACAGCTGGGGATCCTTGTCAGGAAAAACGTATGGCGTTTTTTTATCTACGCCACGGATTTGGAAACAAGACTGGGAGTGGAGTGATAGTGTGAGGAGACTTTTGTGGTCAAATTTGTGAAGGAAGAAACGAATGAGAGGGAGAAGAGCATTTCATGCTTAGCTGCTTCCCTCACGAGGTGTCCTTCTACAAATCCCCCTCTGGCTGGTTATTGTGTCTTTTGGGCATTTGCAATGAAATCCTCCCCTTCCACTTCTCTACCCCTCCCAATAGACTACACTGTCATTGAACTTGGGGCTTAGCTGCATGTGCAAACTGGGACCAACCTAGTTTGTGCTTGAGGAAAAGTCATTACTGAGGGTGCACGGCTTGGTGGTTACAAGTAGGAGTACCCTTTCACCTACTCCCAAGATTACTGACTTTTGGGTGGAAAAAGTCAGCTTTTACATTTTAAGAGAATAAAGCACCTCTTGTTGATTGTGATACAAAAGACATTTTGGACAATGAACATCAACTAGTGCTTCCTGTAGTACCGTGAAAAATAGGCAGTGACCAGAAGTTTGCCGTTTTGACTAATGGGATTATTTGTCATGAGTAATACTTCAAATTTGCCAAGCCCCAGTTTATAGCTGGACCTTCATAGGTCAGAACTTAGTGTCCTGCTGCCCAGAGACTCTCTATACTTGAAATTTTAACCCCAGATACAAAAATACCAGCAAATACCGCATTTTGGCCAAAAACTACAACTAGAGCTTTGACATTATACTGGGTACTTGCTTTATTTGCTGGTCATAAAGGACATGGGATCTTTGTGGTTTTCACAGTAGGTCTCAAGGTAGACGTTTTTGGAAGTAGAACTTTGAGGAGGACATAAAGGTGCTATTAAGTAGCATAGATAATGGAGGATCTGATCCATAGAGATCAAATAGTTTGCTAACTGAATGACTTATTTTGTCCAACACATATACCTAGTCCACTTTGCTAATACAGAGAAAGCAGGTCCATTGAAGGAGCAAAAAATACATTCAACCCCAAGTTTGGCACAAAGGCGAGAAAACAGCTGTCTGGTTGATTGCATTGTTTGCATTACAGCTGGTGGTTTTGGTGTGGTGGACACACATCACAGGTTTCCTTTCTTTAACATGCAGTATTGACCACGACCTTGAATAGAGCAGTGTGTCCACCCAGCTCCGAGGGGACAGCCTGAGCCCGGCACGTGGCCCTAATTTCTTCCCACTGAAAATCTCTCTTGTTTTTTGTTCTGTTTCTAGGTATGAGTGTCAATGATTTCAATGTTAATTGTTTTCAATAGTTCTTCTGTAGTCGGTGGCACACTTGGCCAGAGTCCACTGGGACAGCGCAGCCTTTTCTTATTAGATTTCCTGCTGTACAGTTCACCCGCTTGTCGGCTTGCACTCCTGCTTCCTTTCATTCTTTCTTTCTTTCCTTTTCAACTTCAGCTTGCTTCACCAGAGAGAGAAAGACTAGCTCAATTGTGTTATCCTGTTAGATTGCTAAACCCATGTTTAGATAAAAAATTACCTTATGCTTTTCTTACTCCAGCTCATGCTTTCCATTTTTGAAGGCATCTTTTCTAAATTTTGTGCTTTATTATTCTTGTGGTGTTGAGTGAGAGAGAAAACAAACTCTTGTTCATAATTCACTTTAGAGAACATACCCTTTCTTTCTATTTTCTTGTTAAAACCAAATTGTGTGCAATTTGTAGGAAATTGAAACCACATTTTTCACTTAACTTTCCAAAATTAAAATTTATGGGGAAAAAGAAGCCATAAAGCAGTTACAACCTGGTCATCTATAATTATCTGTGTGGTTTGAGCAGTTCCACATTTGAAAAAAATGGCACTGAGAGCTTACCAAGATTTTACCACCACAGGACATTTCACTTCTCTTTTGCTGCTTTGGAACCAAGATCACCACCAAACACCAAAGGTTAGGCTATGCATCTAGACAGTGAGTGTGTGAAAAATAAGTCTGTAATGCATACGAGATAATGGACACCATCTAAAAATAGTTGTTTTCCTCTTTCACTTAGTAATGAAACTTATTCTAGTGAGATCTATCATAATATGCTGTTCTTATTTCAAGTATTTTCTCTTATTTCAGTTGCTTTGACAGTTTCTTGTCACGCTCTACCTGGTAGGAAAAAAACACACAGAAACAGCAAGACACACGATTTCTATTTATTGGTGCGGCTGCCCTGTGCCCATTTCCAGGGCTTCCTTCAGCCTTAGGGGTCCCCTAGGAAAGAGTCCTCAAGGACTTGTGAGTGCTCAGCTGCAATGTTTTCCTTAGAATCATTTTTTTTATTCCCATGCTCTGTGCTATTGCCATCTCATTGCATTCATAATATAATGATAAAAATAAGTTTTCGATCCTACAGTGTGTAGTACTTCAACTCTAGTTTTTAACATATTTTACATACCTAATATTGGACATGTTGATGTTGTGCAGTAAAGTAATCCATTCACATGTTTTTTTTTTTTTTTTTGCTCAGTAAATGTTTATTCAACACCTATTTAGTTACATTAGCATTCAAGAAGTGCAGAGTAGCAAACATAGCACTGGCAATTAACAGGGATATGCTGGACCACAGCATCTTATCAACATTCCAGAGATAGAGGGACAGACATACCTTGGACAAATAAAGAAAAATCACTTTCTGCTGTCCTGCGTATTGGCTTAAATTCAAGAGATCGTAACATTCCTGTCCTGGATGAGCTAATCAAAGAACTTATAAAAGCTTCAATATTTACAGGTATTTTCACCATGTGTATTTCTTCACATGTAACTTTATTCTGATCAACAAAAGTCAGGCTTCCATTGATCTACTACAAGAAGTATTTTAAGTACTTATGACATGTTGCTGCACACTGTCTCTTTTATAAATAGGAATGCACTGACTACCATCTCTGTGAGGCTGCTGCTTTGTTGTTTGGATTTTGCTAATGTAGAAACTTAGATGTGGAGCAATTAAGTCATTGCCAGACTCTCCCCAGTGGAAAAGGATGGGCCATATCAGACCCAGGCTGCCACAGTCAGAATCCATCCCCTTAACTGCTTCATGGCGCTGGCCTGGAGAAGAGCTCAAGATTTATATGGCTATATATTTTCTTTACAAGTGTGATGATCCCTATGTGTCCACCTTGGGACACAGCTGGTGGGACTTTCCTGGCTTGTAGGGGGCAGGTTTTCAAAGGGGAGCCAGCACAGAAGGCCCCGAGTGTGGACTGTGTTTTCATGCCTACAGGTCACTGTGAGGGGCAAACGTAACTCCCTGTTCAAACCTCCCATCTCATCCGGGCAGCCCTTCGTCTATGCAGACTTGCTCAGTAACAGAACGAAACGTTTTAATGTAGCCCCTGTGATTACATCACTAGACATTATATAAGAATAATGCATGCTAACTGTAGAAAATCTGGAGAACAAGATAGAATAAGAGAAATTAAAATTATCATGTCACCATAACTCAGAGAGCCACTTGTAAGATTTTCATATATTTCTTTCATGTTTTCCTGTGTTTAACAAATATGTATACAAACATTTTTTTCATAGTTGTGGTCATTCTGTGAATGTATACATGCATGTGGTTTTATATCCTGCTTTTTTTCACACAGCCTATTAAGCATTTTCCCACGCATTAAAACTTCTTCATAAACATTATGTTAAAAGCCTGCTTAGTCTCCCACAGTGTGGGTTTACTCTATTTATCTATCTCTACTGCTAGACACTTCGGTTGCTTTATACATGCATTTAAAATGATATGCTCCTTGTTCTCTCTTTCTGACTTTGATGCTTTAAAAACCTTTGTCATTTCCAGCCACTAAATGTTCTAACCCATTTTGAATATTTTAACGTTTGCCCCAAAGGGTTCCTTTATTAAGAAGGTAGACTTTAAAAAAATATTTGAAATAATTTTGTTTTTATTATTTGCACTATAAAATAATGCTATAAAATATAGAAGAGTGGAAATAAAACATGTCCAAGTGTACAAATGAACTCGTGATTAGCCGAGGAAATTCTATCCAGCCATAAAATGGGGGTATTAAAGCTCTTGTATATATTAATACCATCAGCCATACTTTTAAATGTATAACTATTTAATCTATCAGTGTCTCTTCTCTGTTTTATCACCCAGCTGCAAACTGGATTCATTTTGGATAATTACCTTTGGTACTAAATGTATATTATCTGCTCAGTTAGGAAAGAGATTGGAAGGAATTCAGAAATCAATAGTAATAAAGTAAACAGAGGGCATGGAATCTATTTCCTCTGTTAGAATTTATTTGCATCCACCCCACTGAAGACAGGGCCCCTGTGAAATGGACATGGCCTTGGGGATCACAGGCGAGCTGCGCTGGGCTCAGTTCTCCTTTTTGAACTGATCTGATCTTTCAGTAAAATCTCCTGACAGCTGAATGTTAATATGAGGTGCTGAATGACCAAGAAAGCTTTGACTTCTGTTGTTTACAGAACTGATTTTTGTTTTTCTTCCAGTGGTGATCTGTGTGTGCCTCCTTTATGGCCTCCCTCCCACCTCACTCCCTCATGATTTGCAGAGGACTGTTGTTCGATTCATGGTGATGGTGTGCACCACGATTCTCATTGTCCAAAGGGAAATAAAATCCAGTGGCCATATTGCAGACTGGGAGAGAGGCTTTATAAAGTTTCACTGTTGGTGTTAGGAGGAAAGATAATTTAATCCGCAGTTTGGGACACATCCACGGCCCCTCTCTCACTACTGCATGTGGGGGACCCAGCCCTCGAAATATCCTGGCAGGCTAATGAAACTCAGAATTGGCCAGACCAGCCTCCTTTGTTGACATTCTAAATCCCATAACCAAGAACATATTCCTGCCACGTAAAGGAAACTCATAACCGCTGGTACTCAGGGTCTGTGTGTCTCCCTCGTGTAATATTGTTATTTTGTTTTCTCCATATCTTGACTACCGGGCGAGCTCACCAGCTCATGTGGCACTTGTGGCATCTCTAGCCAAGTCCTGGGTTCCGGCATTAGCACCTCTTGCTCCCAAGTGAAGTGGTCACTGCAGGTGAGTGGGTCCAGGACTCAAATGCCTTCCAGGCCCAAGCACAGGATCAGGGTGGCCGTGAGTCAGGAATCTCTTTTTTGCATTTATTGAATAAGAGTCAGAGTTGATTTTTGAATAGATCTTCCTAATGCTATCTGATCTTTACCTGACAATTTTTTTTTTTCAAATATCAAGAGAGCTCAAATTGATCTCCATGTAGTCAGAAGGCTTCTGTCTTTTACCAAGACTAATTATAAATGTCTTCATTATTGGAGATACATCCTCTCACACCCTCTGGCTTCAAGAGGCTGCAAGCTTGATTAGGGGAAGTATTGGAGGAATTTTCCCTCCAGAGCATGCTGCCAGGCAGAGGACATCCAACTAGGGTCTCTTCAAAGGCATCTCTTCAGAGGCACTTGCTAATTTATGGGGAACAACCTGACAAGAATCTTCTGGGGACCCAGCTCAGACCCCTGTTTGGATCTCTCTGTTCTGGAAGAGAATGAGAAGCGGGACTTTGGAACAGGCCAAATATTTCAGGAGAGAAATGTGCAATTCATTTCCTTCTCTTCCCCTCCCCTTATCATTATAGCATCCTTTGACATCCAGGAAGCTCTATTTGCAAGCCCTGCCTTCCCTCGGTAGGCACATTTGAAGCCTGCTTAACTGGTACTCAGAGGACCGAATGGCATTATTTGTGATTCCCTCCAATCCACTCTGCACAGTGATGGGAACCGTCAACTTTGCGAGAGCAGCATTTTTTTGCTGTTCTGGCCGCTCAGCCCCGGAACGCTCGTTTGCTGGTGAAGACTTGTGCTTAATGTGTTCCCTCTTCTCGCTCCTGCACCCCCCCCCCCACACACACACATTCCTGCTGAATTCTCTAAGCATAGCCCCGAGAGTGCCAGCCTTCAACAAGCCAGGAAGGAGAAAAGACACTCTGTGAAAATGGGACCTTAATGGTTTGTGAATCTGAAGATAGTTAACTCATGTGTGCATTCAATTAAGATGAGTTTTTCAGTTAAAAGACTCCCCAGGAAGACAGGCTTTCTTCTAATTTCTGGGGTCTGAGCAGATAATGAAGACAGCATATCAGAATTCTACCCTTTTACCCAGATCTGCCTCAAATTCCATATAATTTTCAAGTCACTCAATTAAGGAAAACTTGGGAGGTGAGGCTGGACAAGCAGGAAGTGACAATGGAGACACCAGTGTCATCACTCATCTTTTGGTGACTTCACCACTATACACCTTGCAGAAAAGCTTTTGGGGGCTGAAGCAGGGATCCCTGAGGAAATTTAGGTCTTATGGGGGGTCAAGTCGTTGTAGAGCGAATGTGGCTATCCATTTCGATTTTCAAGTCCAACTGGTGAGTCTGTTTCTTTTAGGTTGCCCTAAGGGGAAAGGCAGCCTTATCGTCCCATCAGCCCAGTCTCCCACAGGGTTGTCCAGGTGAGGGCAAGCAGTTGGGAGCATGCTGGAGACAGGCTAAGTTTGAGCCTCAGTTCTGTTATTGCTCTGTTATTGCTGTCAACCTCCAAGTTTTCCTTTCTCCTGTCAAAGTGATGATGCTCACAGTATAGACCTCGTAGGGCAGCTAGGAGTTCACAGTACCGAATAGAGTTCTGAGCACAGCCTCTGGCATGTTCTGGCAGTGCAGCAGTTTCTATCGCTACAACCCCTAGCGGGTTTTATTACAGGCATTTAGGTAAAATCAGAACATGTTGTTTTAATCGCAGGGGCTTCTGCAAGGCAGACTTAGAGATTGGCACGAGCTAAGAAAAAGGCAGACACTTCATAGACAGGCCCTGTGGTCCTTCCAGGGTCTCGGGAGCCTATGCCATCTTCTTTGTGGTCAGTGCTCCTCTTATAAAATGGCAGGAATACTGGCTTTTAGGGGGCCAGCAGTAGCAGCAGATGGATCTTGAAGGGAAGATATGGATATCTGTGAGGGATATGGATATCTATTCCACAGGTATAATTCACATGTTTTCATTACCTACCTATTCTCCATTCCCAGTCAAACGCCTCTATCTTCACATCTGTGAAATAGAAACATCCCTCTTTGGATGCTGAAGAAATAATAAATTGTCAAAAGTAAAGATCCCTTTGTTGCTTCTCAACATGTCATCATTTTTTTCATTTTAAGTCAGGCTTTCAGGGGGACTGATGTAGCGGACCTGGGGTAAGCTGGGCACCATCAATTGAGCTTGTTAACTAGCTATGGGATTTTGCACGGATCTCTTAGGGTCTCTAGGCTTGCTGTGTTTACTGTAAAAGGGATGATCTTGGCATCAGTAAAGTTCTGAGATTGACTGAGTGGGTGTGCTGTTAGGCCTGGACAGAAGGCCTCGGGGTCAAGTTGCTAATTCAAGAGTTGGAATGGAAACTTAGTAGAATGAATTCTCACCTGAACATGATTTTGGTAGCTTTTGCACAAGGCAATCCTGTATGTTCCTGTTGGGCCTTTCAGGATCACAGTACCTGTTATCCCCAATGTAATGATAAAAATTCCATTTAGGAATAGGTCAGCAGTTTATCAAGCCTGGTCTTTTCCCCTGCACATATGATTTGTCCCCCTGGAAGTCCTGGCCATGCTCTCTAACACATGTGACCTCAGAAAAATGAACAGCATGTAGGGACCAAGATAGATATTTTCATTTCCTCTAAATTCATAGTCACCAGGAGGAACAGATTATTATAGAGAGAGAGAATATGGAAGGAATGTGGCTTCTTTTCCCTTCGTTCTACTTATTAATCATTTTAAGTTCTCCATCCATTTTGAGGAGTTCGGTTTGGAGAACTGCAGTCTCTGTTTCCCCTTGAAAGAAGAGGAGGGCCTTGGGAACAGCACAAAACTGCTGTTTTCCTGAAGCGGAAACGGTGTTTCTGGAGGCTGACAAGGCTGGCAAGGGTCTGCGCTCTTGGACAAAATAGTTGTTAGAAGGTTTTTGAGTGGCCATGGACTACTTTGAGAGATGCCTCTGAGCTCAATGACTTAGTAGTTTTGAGGTCAGTCTTCCACTCTTCCCCCTCCCCCCAGAGAGCCAACTTGCACTGCAGAAAACTTGAACTTAACTCCAACCAAACTTCTATCCACAAGAGTACATGTGTTCTTGTGTTTCCAAGTTGCTGCCATTGAAAAATTAGCCTCAGAAGTCATTTGACAAGCAAAAATTAGCCCTCTGTTGCTCCTCAGTGATGAATGCTACCCTTCAACATCATCCCACCATAAAGTCTATTCATAATGTACAAGCCTCGGGAGACCCTTTGTTATGTTTAGAAGTGTTCAACAGAGATAATAACTAAACATTCCCAAACCTTAGAAATAACTAGAGCAGCATCGCTGAGAAGTTGATCATGATACCCTTTAATATGGACTGTTGCACCATCCGAAATGCTTGTGGCATAAGTGTGGCTCTCTGCACTCTACAGCCACCTGCCACAGTGTTTCCTGTGGAGCAGGGAAGCCTCTCATGCATTTGGGATGGGAAGTCAGAGATCACAATTTGCTTCTTCTCTTTATATTGGTGGACAGACAGGGCATTTGCTCCCAAATCAGCAGCAGTAGGCAGTGTTTCCATGATCTGATTGCCACACATACTCCCAACTTTTCCTCCACATTAAGACAAGTTACATGAACATGGTGATTGCGCTCTGGTAAGATCCCCTCTCTTTGGGGTCTATTTTCAAATGGGAGTCAATGTCTTTGGGTCATTAGTTTAGTGAGTGGTCCGTTCTTGCAGCTCTTGAGCACTGACATCGGCATCACTGGGATACATTCATTAAAGTGTTTTAATGAATGTGAGACTGAGTAAAGATAGGCTACACAAACAGTCCTCTGTACACCTGGTGGAGGTGGGTGGGATCAGCCTTTTTCTAGCTGAAGGTCAGAACCAGTGTCAAATTTACAGCAAACCCACTTATGATGCCTGCTGCTCTCTTTGGTTTTTATCGTCACAGTAGGTTTAACCTGACCAAGAAGTAATTACACCGTTATTTTTTATGTGGTGCTTTATTACTTGCTTTTCAAAATTGGTTTTCAGCATCTCATGAGCTAATAGCAACAAATGTGTGATTGTAATGCTCACTCCACCAGGAGACTTGGGGTTATTACGGAAGTGGCTACATACCCATTGCCCACACAATAACTGTTAATCCAAAACAAGTGAATTGCTTAACTAAACATCTATTGATTGCAAGCCATCGGGGACTAATATTAAGACCACCAACATCCAAAAGGAGAATATTAAATTCTCGTTACATATATGAATGCATTGTGTCAATATTTTGTGGCAAGGAGACCCGTTCTTCCATGGCTCCTAAGTCCAAATTGAGGGTGGATTTGGGAGCAGCAGAACCTCTGGAGGGGGCTGTAACTTGCTTGCACCACCTGGTTCCATCTTCTTAAAAGATAGATGTCAGATTGGGAGCAGGACAAATCAGGAGTCATGGTAAACCCCTTCACCTTACCCTCTTACTATTTTAACAGGAACTGAAGAAATCTGCCATCATAGCTTTGGTCTAAGGGGACCTGGAGTCCTGTGATTTCTGTTAGGACTTTGTTGGCTCCAGTTTGACACTGAGTGTCCTATATGCTCCCTTATCCTTGTGAGTGTGGTTTAGACCATTTGTCTTCTAAGTTGTTGCTTGCCACCTGTGCTAATGACCTTGGAATGGCCTACCTGGAAGGAATCTCCTTATACCTCACCTGGTTGATATAGTATAGCCAGCCATACTAGTTGGTGTGGGTAACCCCTGTCATTTGATTTCAGTGACATATTTTCTCTGTATTCTTTCTACTTTTTATGACCTCACTTTGTCTTTAGGTGTCCTGATCTTTAACTATTCTTTCACTGCTGATGTTCCCCCTAGCCCTGTCTCTCCCTGGTCCTCTCTTTTCACACTAGTAGATTCAGCTGTTACCTGTGCCTTTGTATTACTCATCATATTAACTCCATCCTAGATCTTTTTTCTTGAGTTTTGGTTCTTTAACTCTCTACTAAAATCTTTTCTGTGCCTGACCTGTTGGCACTGCATTTCAGCATGTCTGAAATTAAACTAATCTACAGATAGTTTCCTTCTTGTATTCTTTTCTTGTTAAGTGGCCACTCTATCCAGCCAGTCAGAGAATTTAGAAATGTCAGTTTTCTAGTCTTTCTAATCCCTAATATGGAGTATGCTTCTGAAGTCATGTAAATTATATTCTAAAATAGGTCTGCAGTCTTCCTGTTCTTCATGACCACCTCACCATCAGTTGATCTTTCATTTACCATTTGCATTACTGCAAAAGTACTGACTTTGAGATCCATCTTTTATTTGACTGTTATGGTTATAGCTCTGGAATACAGATCTGATTGTTTCATTCCTGGGAGGTGGAAAACCTTAGTGAACACCTTGCAGGCAAAGTTCTTAGCAAGACCCTCAAGGGCATTGCTGTTACTCATCAGCACCCTGCTCCCAACATAAAGCTATGCTCTCCCCACACAGGAATACCCAGCCTGTGTCTACATACCTTATCCTTTATCTCCATGCCTTGGCTCATGGTTCTTTTGCTTGGAATACTTTTCCAGCCTTTTCAATTGGAAAATCTATTTATATTTGCAAATTCAACTCAAATATGACCCCAATGGTGAATATTTTCCTGACTCTACTACAGAGAATTATCTTCTGTGCAATGCACTCTTTAGTGCACTATGAGAATTTTTTTTTTAATCTTACTGAGACTCTGCATACAGGCAGAGTACTTCTCACTGGATGGTGCAGAGTACAGTTTTAGGGGGATAAGAAAGTGGGCTCACAGCATTGTATACAGAAAGCACCCAGTTTCTTGAATTAACTAAGCCATTTAAAATATTCCCAGTCTGGGAAGGAATTCCATCTTAGGTGTCTTCTACCTATTTTTGTTCCTGTCTGCTTACAGAATTGATAGTATTGTAAAACAGTTGAACCTGGTTTCTGGATAATAGCTGGGACTCAGAGCTGGTATTCTCCAAGCTGTAATTTCAAATTAGTGAGAGTGGGGGAAGGCAGGCAGAAGCCCAGGGTGGGCGAAAAGTAGTCATTGAACCCTTGCATAATGCCTGCCACATGGCTCAGAATTCTGTGTGTATGTCTTCTTGTCCCTCTAGACTCTGGAGTGGAAAATATGTAAATATGTCCAATTGATTCCATGTTCCCCTATTTCTAGCACATGGCATATATTCTATTAATAGTAATAACAACTGTTTCATTGAGTATTTATTATGTGTGAAGCACTGTACAGATAGTGGCTTATCCAAATTCCAGTTACAGATAAGGTGGAATTTCTAAAAGGAACATAGCTAGTCAGTGACGTAGCCTGAGTGCACATCTAGCTGTGTCTTACTCCAAAGGGAAGAAGCATGTGTGGTTAGAAAAATGGAAGTTAAATGAAGTCTGGAGTAGGCGGCAAAGGTTTCCACGAGAGATGAGATATTAACAGTCTATTCTGGGGCCTCTTGCTTGTCCTAACATAGCTGCTTCTGCAATAAGTTTTCAAGAGCAGAACTTGGAGGCACTGACTAGGTTTGAATCTCTGTCCACTCATTCATAACACTCCATATTGGGGTAAAATATTTGACTCCTCCAAACCTCAGTTTCTTTCACTGTTTAAAGGGAATTATGATCATACTTCCTTGTCAGGGCTAGGTAGGAGAAGGTGTGTAAAGAAGTTGGCACATAGTCAGAGCCTTTAGAAAGTGTTAGTTGCTGCTGCCATTAAGATTGTTACAATTGGAAGACAAGACACACATGAGAGACTGCAATGGATCCTGTAACATCTTAACACTGGATTAATGCCATGCCATTTGTTTGAGATTACACAAGCTACTAGCACAACATTAGACCTTCTTGAATTCCCTCCAGTGATACTGAGCTTTGAGAAGCTGAGTTTTCAGCAGTTACCATGTTCTAAAGGAAGTGGCTGGCAAAAAGCAATGTGGAATAGAAGGAAAGTTGGCAGTGTCCAATCTTAGCCAAGTTTCGAGAAGTTGTGTGGCCCTCAAGAAGTAAGCTTCCCATTAGGACATTTTTGTGATTATTTTAGATGAAATATTACATATTTTTCTTTTAATTGCTTTTTCAGATAGCTGCTGATTTACTGTGGTATACATATTAAAGACCCAAGTCGTGAATCAGTGGAATGATGGGCTTTCAGAGTCTCTGTGAAGACATCACCAAGGTCTCTACATAGTCCTTTGGAGAGAGATTGAAGAACTCTGGTGTAGACAGGCGAGAAAATAGAACTGGCATGTGTGTTAAGGCTCATAGGACAGGGATGCAAACTCTTGTTGAGGTGGGAGCTTTTCTGGCTGAGTCCAAGGCTCACAATCGACCAGCAGCAATAAGAATCATAAGCACTGGGGAGGGCTGACTTCACTCTTTCTGCCAAGGTACTCCAAAGGTCAGATGTAAGTCTGATGAGAACTGGGCTTCTCTGCAAGGTCACTGGGGTCCACCCTTGTTAGCGGTTCTCTTTGACTCCATTAAGCCATTACCAAGTAACCATTAATCTTCTGCTATTTCCCACTTAGAAGTACTTTTGGTCTTATTAGTGAAATTAATGGATTATTTGGAGTTACTTTTATTAGGATTTTCCCCCTCCCAATCTTAGATTTAGTATATTCCGTTATTCTATTACTATTATAGTTACAGTTATTAGCAGTGCTGCTGCAACGTCATTCTCCAATATTCTGGCAGCCTCTAGTTAAGAGGAAATGACTGTGCGAACAGAGCAGTGGGAGTGGTTTTCGCATTGTCTTATAAAACCAGGACAGAAACAGTCATGTGGAGGACCAGAGCCCAGGATTCAGTCTGGGGAACGCGAGCTTGGGACAAGGGCGTCTTTGCTTAGGGACCTGCTGCAGTGCTGTTCCCTGCTGCGCACCCCAGATGCTGGTAGCTTGTTCTAGGAGAGTAATAAGTATTGTTGTTCAGCATTGTGCTGTCGAGATTCAGCTCCACTGTGTCTGACAGTATTTATCTAAAATACTTTCCTTGGTGCGTGTTCAAGTTCCAGTAAACCGTGTCTTATTGTGCGACCTTTTCATTTTCCAGTGAAAAGGGATCAGCTCGTCAGATAAAAGCTACAAGCCGGAGTACAGGAAAAATGCGTGCTCAGAAAATCCAAGCATGATTGAAAACAAGATGTGTTAAATCAATGCGGTTTATCGCCTGCCTATTCCCGGCAATTGCTGTTCTAAAGCTTATTCTGAACACACACAGGATGATAAAAGTACCGTGTCAAGCCCTTGCTGGGGTGGGGACGCAGTGAAACATGTTTATCAGACAGCCCGGGTGATTTTACCCCCTTGATAATAGTTATTGTCAAAACTCTTTGGGAAGAAATCTGAAGAACAATTATAGGAGGAATATTACTCTTATTATATCAGAAGCTATGCCAGGAAGGGAGAGATTTAGGGATTTATCCTGAAACGTTAAGAAAGACTGAATGTGTTGGTCTTCGGTACTTAAAACACCATCATCCGTTACACAGCAAAAATCATCCTTTTTCAGATGAGGAGAGAAACCTCATTTGAAGCCTAATCACAAATGGCTTTTTTAAAAATCCAAAATGAAAAATTGAAAGTTTAAAAAAAAAAAAAAAAGCATGAACATCCTCAAACTTCTGTTTGCTTGAGGGATTTAATTTTAGTTTTAAATGCACATCAAATTTGGAAATTTAAATTAAGGCTTCTGGAAGGCCAGGCTGTTCAGAGCACATCACATGAAGTAACAGGGACAGTATGTCTCGCTGACTTCCTTACAATTAGAAAGCTGTACAGTTCTCCCTAATTACTGTACATTCACCTACTTCCCATCCCAGACTGTCAACCTCCAGGCAGAAAGAGGGTCTGTTTATGAAGAAATGCTCCACTTCTGTTGGCAACTTACCACCAAGGATCTTCTAGAAAATGCTAACTGGTGGTGCTGAAAAAGCCAATTTCATGTAGCTCAGGAATGTTTTGTGGCTCTTTTTCCTCAAAGACCAATCAAGCTTTGAGAGCTCAACTCAGGCCTCGGAGGAGAATGTGGTGAGAGACTAAACAGTGTCTCAGTCTTTTGTGGGGCAAGTTTAAAACACCAGGGCCTCCCCTCCAGGTTTGTGTTTGTTGACCTATGAGCTTTTTAAGTAAAGATGAGGTTGCCTGTAAATTTAGGAGTCTGGACAAAAGGCTTCCTCCTTTTCCTGCATTTCTGTTCTGTGGATATGTAGTTAAAAAAAAAAAAAAAGGCAGTTTCATTGATGTAGCACCACTCAGCAATAGGCTGCAATTGAGCTTCTGCAAGATTTAAATAAAACAGTAAACCTGCAACCGTAAGTAAAGCCCAGCAATTTTTTTTTTCCAAATGAGGCTTCTGTTCTAATTTATACAGCTAGTTCTTCCTGTGCCTCAGTTTCTCACTTTCAAAACTAGAGCAGTAATTTTTGATATTTAGGTCAAGGGTATATTGAAGGAAATCAATGAGGTAATGGCTAAAGCACTTTGACACCAGTGGGAAAGGGTCTTACCTGACCTCAGGCAGTGTTTAAAATGATACTTCTGTGAGTCACCACGTGAGCGTTAACATCTATTATACAGCTTCAGGGGTCTTTATAACTTTTAAGAATCTGCATCCTGTACTCAGTTATTCTCTAAAATTAATTTTCTTTTGTAGATGCTTTAGAAATAACTTGTTAAAATGCACATTGGTAGACCTTTGAGGACTCAGGAAGTAGATGTACTGAAAGACTTGAAATGAGTGTATTCTTTCATCCTCCTGAGTGGCAGTCGTGATGGGATGGGCTTTGCTTAAGTCAGTGTGCATTTTTTAAGGAAAGAACCATATCGTCATTATGAGATTTGTTACGTGAATTATGGCTGTCCATATAATGCAATATGCTACCACATTACAAAGAATGAAGTGGATACAAATATATTTATCTAAAAGCATATGTAGTAATTAAGTAGTGATTATCTGTGACCCAGGCTATTATGGGAATTTTTCTCCCTTTTTGTTTCTTTTATACAATAAGAATGTAGTGCTTTTAGAATTAGAAAATCCATTCTGGCTATTTCAATTTTGCAAAACAAAAGTCACTCACTCTTGTTCTTTCCTCCTCCTCCTGATTGCCTTGGCCTCTGGATGAGGTATTATGTCCAGACCTGTGCCAGCTGTGGGTGTTCCAAGCAACACTCCCAGCTCTTTGCCTCTGTCTCCAAGAGCCCCATGTTTCACCCTCCCAGGTTCTGATCTGCCTTCCAGCTCCCTTTCTCTGAAACTCCAGCCTTTGCCTGTTCCCCGAGTCCCTCTGTAAAGGCCCGAGTCACCCTGGCCAGTTCATATCTGGGATTGTGCTGTGCATAGACAGTGGTTATTACTTCCCGCTCTTGGTTTTTGAACCTCAAAGATGTTGCCACACATCTACAGGTTGGAAGATGACAAATCAGAAGTCAAGGCATGCTGAAAGCATGGAAGTTTTCCTTTGGCTCCTATGTTGGTAAACTCTGCCCATATTGGCTTCATCTAGTGCCCTTCTGGGCTGGGCAGAGCCTTCTGCAGGCCTAAGAGCCTCCTCTTGAGCATTCCTGAGCCTCACTGGCTCCTGAGGTGGGCACCAGGTTATGGATGCATTTCATCCTGAAGGCAGGTGCTCTGCTCAATGAGATTTGGCTTTAGGCTCCTAGGAATGTCTCCCTGGCAAGGATGGGGTGATCCAGAGCACTGATCATGCAATACCCATGCAGGCAGGTGATGAAATCAGCCAATAGCTGGAAATGCAACATATTTTCTTCATTAGGCATATTTCTGGCACTTGTTTTGGTTTCTAGTTGATTTTTTTCAGCATACATGCATGTGTATGTGTCTATCTCTATATGGATATATATGCATGTATGTATGTATTGACTTGAAAGTCTTAAAGATAGGTCTGTGAAGATACCTTGCTGTTTTATTGTTTACTTCTGGTTGTTAATTCAGTGACTGAGAGGGGAAAATGGGGCCATTATGAAACAAAAAGGCTCTGCCTCACACATATGTAATAACTCTCCTGCCCAGAATGATCTGCCTTGAAGGGAAATGCTCTGCTGTTAGTCCTTTAGTTCAAATATAGAGCAGTCACCAGGGAAGCCTGGAGACCCAGGTGCTGGTTTTATCATTGCCGCGGCTATGAGGTTTTATTTATTACTTGGCATAGAGTCTAGATATTTGTTTGGACATTAAATGGCAATAGAATATAAATATTACCTTCCTAATATCTGCATTTCTTTTTATTTCCAGTCAAAATGACATCATGTCACACCACCATTAAAAAAAGGAAATTAAAACCCCAGAAATCTGTTAAAGCGCTGCAGTGAGTGACTGAGCTATAAAAGCTGGGACTGTGCACACTAGTGCTGGAACAGAACCCGCAGCGCTTTCCCCGATGTTGGGGAGCAGACTTCTCTAGCCCCTCATTGTTCCCAGCAATACATCTTCCAGAAGTCAGGGAGGGTGGAGGAATGGTTTCTCTAAAAGCAAACCGGAGAATGCGTCCATCTTGACTATATTTGAATTCACAAAAAATTCCCTTTTGAGAGGTTTTTTTTTTTTTTGACTTGATAGGTCTGTGAAGTAGATTTGGAAGAAAAAAAGACTAAAGTCATGAAAAGGCTACAGTCGGTACATGTTTGGGATTTACTCATGAGCAGATTTCTGAATGGATTTACTAGTCATGTATAAATCCAGTAGCGTGATTTTAAGTTATTTTTTGTGCTGCATGAACGTGGCCACTGTAAACAACTATAGCTTTATCTGGGCCAAGCTGTTCTGTTCTTGGCCCAGACCTCTGCGGAAGCCCACAGAAGGGTGCAGCGTAAGAAATGACAGGTTTCTTTTAGGGGAGTCTGACAGTGCTTGGTGGGGATGCAACCCAAAGTCATCTAGGAGTGGCTCCCCACAGCAGGTCAGATGAAGAGGTTTGACTTTTTTTAGACCATCAAACTTTCTGGAAAGTCCTTTCAGGCAGCTGAACTGCACCCCTCCCCCAACCATGCTTCCATCCTGGGTCACCTCCAGGGCCCTTCACTAGGGTCAGATCACAACCAGCTGGGAGTGGACGCTCTGAAATCTTCTGCCAGTGGGGTCTCAGGTGCAGAAGCATCTGTATACGGGGCTGGGAAAGTGGCCTTGTTCCTCTGGTGTGTGTGCAGATCACCCGCTGCGTGGGTTCAGCAGCTGTGCATCTACCTCTGAGAGTTGGCTGACCTGGGAGGACACTGCATTCCCATGTTTGTGTCTTCCCAAGAGTCTACTCACATCCTACATCTCTACCCGGTACAGTGTGGCCCCAGAGAAGGCTTTGTCAGAGAGGGCATGCCAGGGAGGCAAAGGAATGGCTCCCGGGGAGGAGCCTGGTTATGGAAGTCTGAGCTGTGTTCCAGGTCTGCAAAGTAATTTGCCTGTCTTTATGTGGTTGGAATATTCATGCCTTCCAGAAACTTTCAAGGGTTGATGATGTTATGATTCCAAACAGTTAATTCCTACAAGTGCTGTTTGAGCACATGACAGGTGCTAAAAATGATTATTGCAGTAATGGATAATTTATTGTCTTGTGGAATTTTTTAAATGCCCACATTGGCCCCATTTCATCCTGGTGATTTGAAAATGGAGACTTTTCTTAGTTGGGATTATGGCTTTTTCTAAACCTCAGTGCCCCTCTCCGTTGTTAGCATGTGTAGTGGGTGTGGCATGACGCCCTCTCCAGCGGTGTGGACTAGGTATGAGGGAATAGGGCCATAGACGCTGTCTCATCCTTCCTCTCTGTTTGCAGTTTACAACTTCATCTAATTTTCTTTTTTCAACCTAAGTTGCTCATGCTTCTTTATTTGTGGTTAATTATGACCAATTAATTTTTTTTCCCTTTCTACTAGATTCTCGGAATTGTACCAAGTTTTAGGGGAAAAAATTGATTAGTCCCATTTCTCCTGGTGCCCCCGAGCCCCGTGCTTGAGTACAATGAGGTCACTTTGTTGAAAGATTAACTTTATATTAGATTCTTGCAGAGTCGATGTATGTCCCTAAGGTACGAATACCCCCACTGATGAAATAAATATACCATTCTTTATGATTCCTCCCCACTCCCTTCTCTGTTGATTTTCAGAGAGTTTATGAATAGTCACATATTTATACAACTGGCTAAAAGTATACTACTTATTTTTCTTATGGTCTGTAATAACCTATGTGAGCTTATTAAAGGGTCTACAGACCCCTTTTAAGGCCTGCTTTCTTATGTCATTACTTTATACGAGCAGGTCAAATTCCATCTTGCAACAATCTTACTGTTAACCATTTTCTCTGATTATAAAACTAATACGTTCATTCTGGAAAATGCAGGGAATGCACAATGCAAGAAAAAGGGAGAAAAAGTCCTTTAAGATCTACTTCTTATTAGAAACTTGTATCTCACAGTGGTTATAGTTTTTGTTAAAAAGAAAACCATATTGTACCTATGCTTGGTAATATATTTATCAGTTGATGTTTTCCCCCATAGGCTCGCTTTTACAGACTGTATGATACTCCACGGGTATGCCATCATGCAACTCTCTTCCTCCCTAAGATACTTGAAAAACCTGAAAACAGATTTAAGTAACAATCTTCATCATGTGGTCACTCCCATGCAGTCATGGCTTAGTTAGTCTCTTTGTACTGACTAGAGAAAATATCAGTCATCTTTGAATTTCAGACAACAAGCTTTGTCGTGGGTGTCTTCATTAGCTTAGTGTACAGCACTGGGCAATTCCCTTGTCGTGTTCCACACTTACTCTGTGGGTTGGTGACTATATTTACAGATAACATACAGGCATGGAAAATAAAATCTTTTGACTTACTATCTGAACTTACCTCTCTAGACTATATCTCCATAAATAAGATGCTTATTTGAGTTTATTGTAGCTAATTAAAAAGCTCTTCATGGCAGCAGAGTGATTTCTCAGCTTTTTCACTGTTAGTTCCATATGATACTTGAATCTGTTCTTTTAACTGTGGATATTAAATGTTTTTCATTCTGCGAATTGTCTGTAAAAACAGAAATACATCTGACAGTCATTCAGTTAACAACAGCTTTCTTGACATGGATGGAATTAATTTATTATGCAAACAACTGAAGGGGTGGGTCAACAATTCCAGCTTTACTGGAGGCATAGACTGAAAAATAAAACCAGGAATTAAAATTTTCAAGACCCTGAAATATGTCCTCAGATATTAAAATGATGCATTTCATTGTCTAAAATTATTTTTATGGTTAAACATCTTTGTTGGCAATTAGTATTGGGGGGGTGGCTGTGATCTATAGTTGAAACCTCAGCATTTATTACTGTTCTTCTCATGCATTTTACAAGTAACAGCTTCCCTGCATAAAGAGATCCCTTGCTTTTTCTCTGCAAGCCTAATTTGAAAAAAGATTTCTTCTCAAGGGTTTCGAAAGTAATTCATAAAATGGAGGAATAATAAATATTGTGCCTTAACTCATATACTAGTACAGATAGATTTGGTACACCTGGGTGTAATTTTAGTTAATTTCCACCAGAGACAGGTTGAAAGTTTACTGTTTGGAAGGGGGGCTGGGGAGAGATGGTTAAATCTATTTGCAAAAATGATTACATTATCTTAAATGAAAATGCTATTCTATTAGCAACTTCAATAAGCATTGCATTTGGGAAAAAATCTTTTTAATAAAAAGTTACTGAAAGTTCGCTTCAACTTAAAATACACAAGTGAAGAAAAAAGTACTTACTCTGATTTATACGTCTTTTGGAGGTGTAATTATTGGCTTTTTACTCACCTATGTAAAACAATGTACTTTTGTAAATGGATTTCTGGCCATTTATGCAGGCCCCCCCCCTTTTTTTTTCTTACATAAAAAGTAAGCACTGTCAATCAAGGAATTTTAAGGTTTATTTCCTCTTTAGAAATGATTGATAGCCTTTTAGATTTACAAGTTGACAAGTTAAAGGGTTCTATTGGTATAATTATGTACTAAATTCACAGTCTTTCAATTTAAATGTCCTTTTAAAACCACAAGATTATCATACCTGTATTTTGAAAAGTGGGCCAGTCAGTTTGGGTTGGTATACAAATTGCTTCCATTAGCCTTGGGACCTATTTGAATTTAATACAGTTTTTTAAAGTTAGTACTAGTATGAATCTTACTTTTAAAATTTTAAAATTTAGGTTAATGGAAATGCATTTTAAGTAAAGCATGCGGCAACTTGTTTTCTAATGTATATCTAAATGTCAGAACTACAAAGACTGTCTTTTTATTCAGTAAGGGGAGAAAAGATGTGGTTCAATACTTTGGTTACACTAAAGAAGAAAAAACCCTCCTACCTACCCATTAGAGGATCTGGAAGTGGGGGTGAGGGAGCTCATCTCTTCCTAGTCAGGTGACACAGACTGAAAGAAGCCCATATCCTGGGGAGGAATGTTGAAAATGATGGACCAGAGAGTCCACCTGATAATCATTTTTAATTTGAGGGTTCTTTAAAGAGGAGTAGACAATATGGCCACCACCAGGCCCACTGTCTCCAAACATTACTGCAGGCTGGCTAATCTTTTAGTCTTTTTAAGAATTATGAGTGGAGATCCAGCTGCTTGAAGCTCTTGCTTCATCGCACTGGTGTTGATGATTGAGTAGGAGTTGTTGGACACAGAGCATGATAAATAGCAAAAATGGCTGGTGGTATGTTCAGCACAATGGCCCATTAATGTCATGAAAGGATCTAGTTTAAAATAACCAATTAAACTTTGGAATTCCCAGTTATTTCCATAGCATCACTGTGGCAAATCATGTTGTAGTTCCTGAAATTGTGTGACTTCTTCATTGCAGCTCTCAATGAACCTACCATTGATTATGGTTTCCAGAGGTTACAGAAGGTCATTCCCCGGCACCCAGGCGATCCTGAGCGTTTGCCAAAGGTAAGGATATGTCTTTATATTGTTAATTCTGGAGACTTAAGCTAGGGTGACATGCAGAGAACTCTTCCACTGATTCAGAGAAGTAGCTCTGTGGACGGGACCAAAAAGTGTTCCTTACTTGTATTAACACGTAAGTGCCAGGTAATATACCATTACTTTGATGTATATGATGTCATTTCTTCCTCTCACCAACTCCCTTGGGCTGGTACTGTGATCACCTCTACTTCAGGGCAGAAAATATTCAAGGAAAGAGGTTAAATCATTTACCCAAGGTCACTAGCATGTACATTGCTAAACTGATTCATGCCTACCATAATTTGACTCAAACCTAAATTTACTACTGCATAGCTGTTTCTGAAGAGGAGAAGAGAGAGAAGACTGCTTTTCTACCAACCTGTGCATCTGTTATTGGCCCCGGTGCAGCTGGAAACCAAAAGACACATTGCAATTGCAGGAACCACATTTGTTTGGTGCCTGTTGTCCCATGTCTGGACCCAGGCATCTGGGAACCTGTGTGAATAGATCATCACATACAACTAATTAGAACAGAAGATAGTAAGCTCATATTCTAAGAGGATTCAGAAGAGAGCCAGCCAAATCCTCAAGAAATTCAAAATGCAGTTGACCTGTCACTCAGTTTAGTCAGTAACAGCAAAATGAAATTTCATTTCCTATACAAGTGAAAATTAATATAAATCAAATGAGCAGATCAGAGACCTCTCCTTGTCCTAGAAGACCTAGAGATGTGTCATTCCTAGATCTATTTCTCCTTATAAAGACACTTAGAATAATGAACTTGGCTTTCTTACCTCTTCAGCTGCTCTCTGGGGCATCAGTAAGGCAGCAAATCCTACCTGTGTGCCTGTTGCCTGTCAGAGTGGGTGTCCAGGAAGTACCTCACCACTGACGCTCAGGCCTGAGGGGTGTTGGATGAGGGAGCAGAGTGTTACCTGGTTGTGGTGAGCACTGTGGGTCTCCTTTCACAGCATCAATTTGCCGGGAGAATTTTCCTTGAGGGAATCACTACAGGGTAGTTATTGATCATTTTGTTGATAATTTTTTTGGACAATGTTATAAATATTATGTGACCACATCATGGTAGGTGCCAAAGAAAATGTATAGTCCAGTTTTTCTTGTGTACTTGCTCTTGAAAACTTTTTGGTGCTATAACATCTTCAAAAAGGTTTCCCTTTAGGGACTTTTGGCATGTGATGTTTCTAGAGTCTGCCAAAGGGACTGAAGACTAGATCTCCTAGGGTGGAAGTTGGAGTGAAGACTTTCTAACTGAGCAATCCAAGTCCAAATTCTTCTGTGCTTCAGTTTCTTTCTCTGCCAATGGAGGTGGTTCTATTTCCTCTTTTTTTTCCTTCAGGTTGTTATTTTAATCACCTATTTCAACTGAAGAGAGCTAGGATTATTGATCAGTTGAGTGCAGGGGTCCCTGGCTTATGACACCCCTCCCTGCCAATCTCCATAGGACAGAAAGGCTGGTGTTGAACAGTTGAGTTATGGTCCTTCTCTTGTACCTCAGTTTCTTTATAAAATGGGATAGTTGTCTTGCTGAGTTCATAGAGATAAGGGTGGGATCCCGTGAACACAGTATCTACTAGGTCTGGTAATCTAGTGGCCGAGGTCTAAAGAAGCCAGAAATTACTGTACTTATTCATAATGCAGGAAGAGAAATAGGAATATGGGTTAGAGTTTTGTGTAATTACTTTTAACATGAGTCCTAGGATCACGTGTCACATTCAGAAAAGCTAAACAAGTATCACAGGTGTGTCACTTCATCCCCTGGGGCCTGGTGGTGAAACTGCCACCTCCCTTTCCTGGGTTGGTTACAAATAACCAAGGACACGATGGATTTGTGTCTCAGACACAATCCACAGTTTGCATGCAGGCACTTGACCGAGCAAGGCCTTTACCAAGGTCACCCCAGGAAGCTGTGTGTGTGATTCCATCAGCATGGTTGTCCTCTTGGCTTCTAATGTTACGGTGGAGCTGGAGTTCAAGAGCAGGATCAGGAGTGGCGGTGGAGCCAGCCTGGGTATCCCTGTGGACCGGGCAGATTTATACTCCTGCTGTCCATTGTTAGGGGGACCAGAATGGGCTCCGCCTTTCTTAGAATCATGGTCACTGTTTGTCAAACAGGAGTGTTTCCGCGAGCCCTGGACCACACACCTTGAGAAACAAACTCTGCTTTATTAAACCCATGTGTTTGTGACTAGACAAAGCTGGATTCATACAGCCACCCACATATTCTGTCAAATGAAACTGCTCCAAAGACCCGGCAGGCCGCTCTCCATAATAACATGCCTTTGTGTACAGGCTTGTGCTCATTTCAGAGACCTTGGACATGCTTTGTTTTATGGGAGCTGCTCCTGCAAGAGATGCAGGGTGGTGATAGTCTCTCCCATTCACCAAGTGAGAACATGGAGCAAGAGGGGTCTCTTCTCTGTAAATGAATTGCTCCCTGAAGGTCACCGTTAGTGATAGTCACCATACACATGGACTTGCAACTCTGTGATTAAGCCAGCCCCCATGTTTGTGGTTTTCTTCCTTGTGTGCACAGGAGTGGGCCTGTGAGGCAAAGGCTTTTCAATTTCAGTGTCTGCTCTGTCTCCTACAGACATGCTGTCCTCTCTGGTTCTGGCAGGAAGGAAGGAATCTGTGACTGAATTGGGGATGAAGGTTGGCTTTTCTTGTCAGGGCAAGGGAACTGTGGTCCACCCACGACTCCGATGCTGAAATAACGCATGGTGCAATGTGGGAGCATTGAGCAAGGGCCGCACTGCATTGAAGGCCAGAGGTGTCTCCCTCCCCTTTCACTTTGCAGTTGTCTTGCTGACAATCCATGAGCTTCAGGAAAAGGCTGTGAGGGCAGATCCCGAGCGTGGCCAGTAGCAAATCTCCTTTTCTTCATGACCACTGTGGCCAGGGTCTTTGATAGACACAGAGATTGAGAGAGAGGTAGTCTTTGGAAGCCAGGGGCAGTGATTCCCCTTCAAAAAGCAGCTGACCCTCTGTGGGCACGGGCCCCTTAATGATGGGGACGTGTTTTAAGGAATGTGTGGTTAGGAGGTGGGATCATAGAGAAAAGTCACAGAATGTAATTTGCACTCCAGGGGTTCAGAGCCTGAAAACCACAGGCTGTTGGGACCACCCTGGTCTCTGAGGCCTGTCTTTTTGACTGAGACGAGACAACGTGGACAACAAAGGTCTCGGTGGATAGCCAGACTTCAGTAAATGGGGGCTTCTGATTCCTGCTAGCTGGACAGCATCCAATTCATGGAATACTCAGTCCCAAGGTTTGCTGTGACTATGGGAAAGGAAGATTCGAATGCAAGTCCTCTGTAAGCACTACTTTGAAGTCCCACTTTTCACGGGGTGTGGAAAGCCATGGAATTATGTCCCGAGGTGACTGGCCTTTCTCCACTGCCCCAGGCCTTCACCTCATACCCCTCCTCTTTAGACTGTCATTTCCCCACTGAGGGGGTTGGCGCAGGGACCTCCAGAGGGCAAACTTTCTTTCTCCCCCCCAAGACCTGATCCCTCTTTTGAAGAAAATAAGGCAGTTTGAGACAAGTAACAAAGGCAGGCATTTGTGTATTTTGCTTTATGGAGCTGAAAATATCTGGTAAATTGATCCAGTGGGAGTAATAAATACACATTACTTTATCTTGTTCTTCATGTCCTATACCCCTGAGCCTTGATAGAACACCACCACTTAATAGACTTAAAAAAGAGTAATTACACTCATTGGTTGTGTGATTTTTCAGCCCTCCCAGCCCTGCCTGACCTTCTAATTTAGCACACCGTGTCTAACTAATGCATTTATATTCATCTTTTATGAAGCATGTATGCTTCAGCGTTGACTTCTGAGCCTTTCTCAAGCTGTCCTTGCAGGTTCCCAATCTGGTTAGGAGCGAGCCATGGCCGTGCGTCCCCATGCACCCAGGTAACACAGGTACAGGGCTCATGGCGTTTTCTTTATGAAATGTAATAAAAAGTATTTATTACATTTTTACTTTAAAGCTTTTATACATTCTAGCATTATTTACAGCTAAACATGTAGGCAAAAGATGCAAGTGTTTTTAAAATGATTACTGTTAATGTTTCTACTTGTCAGAAGTGCTTAAATTTTCCTGCACTTTGTCTAAAAACTTAGTACTGTTGCCTTTTAAGAACAACACATTTAAAAGATCTTGCAAGTCAGATTTGCAAACACTGCTGACAGTTTGTGATGAATGATATTGCAAAATTTGCGCGATGTTTGTCATTGCACACAGCCGACATATTAAAGCAGGGATTAAGAAATGCCAAACCCCTGTGGAAAACAACCATCTCCGACCCAAACCAAAACAAGCCTCAGCCAAACCTTGAGCCCAGAAAGCACACACCCCAGGATCTCACTCTTTTCTGGGTGTTCTCTCCCAACTTCCCACTCAGCTGGTGGAACCCAATTGTTCTCGGTGCATTTTCTCTCACCAGATGGTCTCCTCATTACCATACACTAAGAGTCCATATGGGAAACTTGTGAAATGAACTGTATTCATTTTAACTGCCAGATGAGCAGCCTTTTGCTTTGCAAGCTTAGCTTAAGTCATCTGCTGTCTTTGTGTTGTTATGGCAACACGGCACCAATAAAAAATTCTAATCTACTGTAAGTGATCACAGTATTTTAAGTGCTTGCCTATAACTGCCCTCAAAGGGGAAGAGGGAGGAGGGGCTTCCATTTGTCCAAGGAGCAAAGGGTTGTTCTTCATGCCAGCAGGTGTCACTAAAGAAACTGGAGAGATGGAGGGAGGTGGAGGGCAGACTCCGTGGACAGAGCCACAGAACAGTGACTGTCAGAAATCAGAGCTGCCCCAGTGGACGGGCTCCCGTGCTGGCCCATCCCAGTAAAATGCATGATCCTACCTTACAGGCTGCAGGTCCTCGAAGTGGCTTTTCCTTGTTGGCATGTCGGGAAAAAAACTCAGCCTCCATGAAGCTGCCCTCCCTACATAGGAATTAGTCACTTCCAACACCAGGCTAATTAAGAGGACCTTCAAGTAATGGAAGTAGGCAGCAACATCCTTAAATATAAATCATTTCACCTCCGCGGGCCACATGATATGTTGCATCTCTGCCGCTCTATCTGTATTGAAAGTGAGTGTTTATAGTCTCAGTTCATCAGTTCACATTAGCCTCATGCTGAATATTTAAACACAGAACAATTTGAACACACCATGAAGGAAGACAGTGACGGCACTTCCATTTGGAGCAGCAAGGGCTCCATCTAATAATAATTTAGTAAATCAGCCATTTAGTGGCTTGCTTGTGCCAGATATTATTCAGCTCAACTGTACATGGGATTGAAATTCAGACTCCAGTCTCAGGCACTGTTTCTGCTCAGTGGTGAGGCAAGACCCAAAAACACCCTCCGTAAAGGGCATTCATGTTTTGTGATTTATCATAAATTCAGAGCTGGGGCAAAATAGAGCTGCCTGTATGCCATGTATTCTAATTATGCTTTTATTATTTTAGTCTTTATGCAGAGACTATCAATAACTCAAAAACCTGCCGTTGCACCCGTGGAGATACAAATAAGAAAACTTTGCATAACCACATGGCCTGTTAGCCAAAGGGACTGGCTCAGGACATTAGCAAAGGGTAAAGAAAATGCTGCATCTTTCCCTTCCACGGGGCCATGCTGACCACTCACCCCCACCTTGTTTATGTACTTTTTTCTTTTGAGGAAATCACTGATGTCAGGCTCAGACTCCAAAGTAACCCTGACTGAATGAAAATGCAAAGTTTTCATCTCTCAGAAAGAGCACCTTTGAGGTTTGCTGCTGTATTCAGTTGTCCCAAACACAAACTAAAGAATGGCAGGCACGTCCCTCTTTCTCCTGGAATCTGCCAGAAAATACATCGGCCAATCCCACTTCTCTGTTTCAACAGGGCTCAGTTTAGGGGCGTGGTATCTTCTAGGGCATGTACGTTATCAGACACTTTCCCCCAAGACTGTGCACCCCTGAAATTGTGGCAGGAGTTCTGGGTGTGTGCTCATGTGCAGTGGTAAGTTCATGCACGTGCATAGGTAACATCTTCTGGGAAGGGCGATTGTAGTGTCATTACAAAAGTCTGTGACCACCACAGAATGAGTGATTCTCATCTCTTGAGTTATTCATCTGCAGCTACCATTTTGCAGCATATAGTCTGCTTGCCATGACGGACCCCGGCCCACAGTAGAGGAGAGGGAACAGGATCTGCACAGACACGGAACTGGCCCAGGGTCATGCTGCTGTCTTCACCCTGCTTTGCAGAGGAAACAGAGGCCCACCTGCCTTTACGGTGCTAATAAGTGGCAGAGTTGGGACTGAGCCAACTTTATTGGACTCCAGAGCCAATATTGCTAAGTACTTCTAGAATTAAAGAAGAGGAATTTTAGGGAAAAAAAGGAAAATTTTTTTTTGCAGTCCAGTCTTAAAACCCTAAAGCTTGGCCAGGGCAGAGGGTTAGGAAAGAGCAGCCTTGACTAAGATTAGTTCACCGATGACTGAGCCAGGAAGAAGGAACAGCAAGGAATAAAAAACCTGGAGAGGACTCTTTTCCTCTTTCGCTGCAATCTTTGTGGTGGGATTTGTAATAACAGTCACGCCAAGAGCTGAATGCTGGGGCCTCTTTTAAGTTCTTTTTTTATCACTGAGCTCTTGAAGTTTAACCTACTTCATAACTCACTCAGCATACAGGGGTGTGGGACGTAATTACTCATTAGTTCAGAGACAAGGCATAGGAGCTAACTCATTTCTCCCTTCTAACGCACCCAGTATCTGCACTCAGAGACTGAGGTTTTTGGAGCAGAGACATTGGGTGATCTTGAAGCCTTTCATTATTTACAGCCCTAAGTAACCCTTCCATGAAGCATCAGAGTGGTAAGAGCCACGCCCATCAGTCTTGAGGCAATGGATGTTAATTGAAGATACATTCAGGACTATCTGTAAAGCTATGGGAATCATCATTTACTGATATTGCTGGTCTGAAGTTACATATAATAACCTGCAATACTCTATGTTTGATGAAGTAAAAGCCAACTATATGGTTGCCTCCTTTACATGTCCTTAAAGTCCAGCATAGTTCCAGAATCAGTCTCCAGGCTTAACTGTATATACTTGTCCAAAAATAAAAATACACACAAGACTTTTGTATACACACAGCACAGCACGATAGATCATGGTATTTACTCAGTGATTCTTTTACTCTCAAACTAGATATTTATCCTGCCTTATCCCAGGGAACAGGAGCCACAGCTAGAAGACAAAGAGAAGCAGAGAAGTAGTTAAGTTTGGGCTTTTGTGTTTCTAAGCTATCCAGGCCTTCGCAACCTCAAAGATTTTCAAGGGTAATTTTGACTCCAGGCAGTTTTTGTTTCATGTGCTGACTTTACAACCTACCCTGGAAAAAGGCACCTCTGTCCACAGCTTTCTCTTTAAGCAGATACTTTTATCCTGATCAGAAAGTCGATTGCCAAGGCCACACAGCAGGACCTAACCCAGAGCATCAGGCTTAAACCAAGTACAATGAATTGGAATAAGCAGTGCTGGCTGGAGGTTGCCAAGTTCAGCTCTGTCTCTCCCAGCGGGTCATGTGCTCGAGGGTGCAGACACCATTTCTCCCTGAATCTGTGGCAGGAATCACCCACTCACCAATTAACCAGGATACCACTTAGGAGAGAAGGCCAGGAGACCAAAAAGAGGGGTAACAGCATTGCGATACTCTTCTCAGGAATACCCAGCTTCACGACCTACACTTAACTGCTGACACTTTCAAAAGTCCGACATTTTGGTAAAATGAATCAAACTGTAATGTTTCTTTTATGAGATCCCCTTGCAGGGAAGGGAGGTTTGGCACCTCTTGGAGACCAAGCTTACTATCCATCATAGTAAAGTCAGCTGTCCTAGCCAGCATCTCAGAGGTCACGCGATCGAACCAACAGCTCTTACAACTATATTATTGCTTACAGAACAGTAATTGAGGCACCAGATAAAAATTACCTGGTCTAATAGGCAGCGAACAATTTTCACTCAATAAAATTATAAGCCAAATCATTCATTTCATAACACTCTGGCTAATTTATTTGTTGACCTTTTAATATCCATAGCTCTTCAGCAGTATTAACTGCAACTCAGACAAAATCTCTTGTTCATTTCACAACCATTGATTTTTTTTTTCTTCCATTGAGGCAATAACAGCTGCTTGAAAACAGCCTTTTTCTTGCCACTGTAAAAGTCAATCATGTAAGTTAGTATGTCTTACGTTGATATAACTGCGATAGCTTATAACCGACTTAAATTTCATGTGATTCTGGAGTCTTCAATGCCACATTTATAACAAAGGCAGGGATATCTGGGGTGTCTCTAGTCAAGTGGCAATATGTGGTGAAGACGACTCCCATCTAATCTCAACATAGAACCCCCTTTAAAATGAGAGCAGGTTCACAAATGTGCCCTTCATTTTCTTTGGACTGGGATGCTTCTGCTGTCTACTGCTTGTCGTAAGAGCAACAGGCCCTTTTGAAATATTTAATTCCTTTGTTCTAGAAATTTCTGTAGGGTTTGTCATTCCTTTGAAGACTCTGGTCAATGACTGTGTGCTAGAACATTCATAAGCTTCAGCTGCTTATATAATACAAATACTATGTGAAGTCTTTAGAACGTGGTGTTGTAAAATATAATTGTTACAACATTTTGCATTTTATGCTGCCTTAGAAATAAGCACTTGCTACCTATACCTCCTCTACGCCCCTCCCTTCCATTTCAATTTACTCTAAAGTGGTCCTTAGCAGTAATGAGAATGCCCCTTTCAACAGAAACCTGTTTAATTATATCCATGCTAAGTGTAAGTGACTCTTCTCAGTCATAGGGCCTCTGAGTAAAGAGTGTTTAAAGTGTGACACTAAAGGCTCCTAATGATCTGCCGTAAGCTCTATTTCGAGAAGTTAGTATTAGCAGAAAGATGAAAAATTTGAGGAATGTCTCAAAGGACCGGAAGCTCAATGGTGCTCAAGGGTTATTATGGTTTGTTTTACTTCATTCCTCACTGGCTTCATTACATGATTTTTTAGAATGCAAAATCTACCATTGTGGAATTTTCCATTTGGCTAAGTAAATACAAGGGAAGTCGAGATCCAAAACTACCCTCCACAGAAATACCTCTCAGTTCAACTTGTATTTATTACTTTGTACATCCAACTCTGCAGAAAATGGGCTTTAAGACATTTCTCATCAAGTTTTTGACTCTTGGCCTTTCCAAACTAGAATGTTACCCACACTGAGAAACCAGCAAGGGCAGAGCTCAGGCTTAAAGATTTAAAAGTTGGGCTCTTCCTGGTGGCACAGCAGGTTAAAGCACAATGCTATGAAGCTGTCCACAGCCACTGCAACGAAAGTTCGATTCCCAGCACGGGAGTTGACCCACCTGACACAGCAGACCTCTCCTGTCTTCCCACCCTCCCTCCCTTCAGGAGTGTATTTTAGTAAGTCTCCTTGTTCTGCTCCCCACTCTGTCTCTGGTGAATTCTCTTACACCCTTCACCTCTGGCCTGTATTCCAAGTCTTGTATACATAAAGAAATAAATCTTTAAAAAAAAAAAAAAAGACTTAAAAGTTACCAGTGAGCTAAATGTGTTGTTCAGAATTTAGACTCTCTAGGGCATTCTGAACTGAGGATGCTAAGGAAATCAATGAAATAAGCATTGATACGGATCACTTCTAAATCAGGAGTGATTTTCCTGCTCTACTTTTATGTTGCTGATATTTGAATCCACTGCATTTTGACTCCCCTGATAAGGCAAAGTAGAGTGGAAACAAATGGGTGTCAGGGAAAATTGGAGTGACAAAGAATTTTGTGCTTTCTCAGAAAGCACTCAGCCCCACTTGACACTGGTCACTGATGCCTGCAGGGTCGCATCTTGAGCCAGACGTCATTTCCCACGCACAGTAGTGTAAAAATCGGAACAGGCTGTCCACCCACTTACTGAAGCATCCTGGATCTTAATTTTATGAGGGAGTTTTCCAGAGTCTCAAAATTTGATTCTGAAACTTGCAATTACTGTTGTGTTGGTAAACAGCCCTCTATCTGGCTTGATGAGTCGGCCTCTAAGTGCCGCAATCATGAAAGTAAGGTCAGGCCTTCTCTCCTGCTCATCTGGGTTTGACTTATTCAAAATGTCGAATTGAGGGTAGCAATGGGCTTGATGCCAGACAGTTAAAGGCCACTTTTCTCTTTGCTTATGAAGGCTAGATGTGATGGTGAATATGAGCTTATTAATTACATATTTGAGGTCAGATATGAAAGAGAAAACCCCCACAGAAGGTGAACACTGTCGTGAAACAGAAGGAATGTTGAGGTAGCTGTGTCTGCATCAGACAAGATGTGCCAGTTCCCGAAGTAACTTATGGTGAAACGCCTCAGAGTTACATATTTAAGATCAACCTCATGTTTCTAGCAGCCTATAACTTAGATAATGTCTGTACCCAACATGACTCATTGTATTAATCACTATTAAAATGTAAGCACAAGCCAGCTAGAAGAACAGTATGAATTCATAAAAAAAGTGGCATAACAAACTCCCCTCAGTGATCACACTTAACCTTGGGAATTTATATATTGGACTTAAAAGTCTAGAGCCAAATGGAACAGCAAATGTAAGTATTCTGCTTTTGTAAATCATGACAGATATATGACATATCATTTCCTCATATAAATTAAGCAGGCACTTTTAAAAATCACTAATTATCTAAGAACAAACTCTTCAACAAGACTTTCTCAAGGCCTGTGATTTGCTGACCAGTGTGCTAGGCACTTCTAGGAGGATACAAAGATATGTCCTTGGCTTCAGGGGGCCTATAGCCTAGATGTGAGAGTGGAAAGTCGGACATCCACATTAGAGCAAAAGCCCCGGGGTCTCTTCTGCTCTGCTGTGCTGGATGCTACAGCCAGCACTGTGTACAAGGGAGGAGCAAGCTAGGGAGCAGGGTGTCAGTGCCCCAGGAGAGCAAGAGCAACCTTCAGTTCTGCTCCAGTAGAGTAGCTTGCAAGAGCACAGGCTCTGATGTGTCACAGGCCTGATGTAGCATCCCTCGCTAGGGTTTCTGGGCAAGCTGGCTGACTTCTATGAGCTTCATTTTCCTCATCTGCCAAATGGGAAAGGTGATACAAACAGTACCTTAAGAGGCTGTCTGGACAGAGTAAGGGAGTTCATATTCTACCTTCAGTGAACTACAGGTGTGGCTTTCATTGCTATACTGCCAGCAGCAGCCACTTTGTCTCCAGAGGAAGAGGGAAGGCACGGCCTTCCTGCACAAAGGCACCTGCATTTTGAATAAAGGGAAGGCAGAGCATGGGAGGAACCTAACTGAACATTTCATCACGTGGCCTGAGAGGATGAGTAGAACCAGCTAGAGAGTGGTCAGTTCTTCAGAAGCCAAGGTAGAGAAGATGGATAAAGAGGGTGAGGTCTGATGATAGGGAAGTCTTTTGTAATCCCCAAGTTGATTCTGGGGAGACAATGTGCCTTGAAAGGTGCTGGAGAGCAATACTGTAATATGGGTGAGTGATGGCAGCCTTGGGAAGCTCAACAATTACCTGCTGACTGGCTGGGTACAACAGAGCAAGTCAAGTTAGACCTCCATCTCCAACTGTGGCTCAGTTGGCATTTTTATAAAGCTTCCAAATCACAAGTTATTTTTCTGAACTCCACTCATTCTTGCGTCTCCTTGGTGTTTCTATGGACTGTATGTAGATTTCCTGTGGTTATTCCACTTTCTCCACTGCAGATCCTCACTCCTATGATTATCAAGTGAGGGGCAGGGCAAAGATAGGTGAAGCCAGGTTTTAATTGTGAGAGGAAATAGGTCAGTAAAAGGGTGGCATTGCACAAACACTTCTGTTTCTTTAAGATGGAAGAAATCCAAGGCCATGAAAAGAGAAATAGTCTGACTCAGGGAATAGATTGGAGAATGAGCATAAGCTCTATAAGGAGACTCTGGGGCTTTTCAATATTTAGGATACCAGTATTTTTCTTCTTAACTCCCCAATGGGATATATTTTTTTTAAATCCTAGGATAGGATTAATTATCTTGGAAGGGTCTAATCTCTATCCTCCTGTTTTAAACTGCAAGCAGGGAGACGTTTAAAACATTATGAAAAGAAGAGAAAATCTCTCCTGACAAATAAATGCCTTGAAAAATTAGATATTAGTACTAGCCAAGTGCTCTTTCTTTTCAGAAATATTAAAATTGCATATTAGAGTGGAAGGATGCAATGCTATGCTTCCTCCTAATGCTACAAAAAATAAGACTTTAGGAACAATTTCAGAGACAAAAGATTATATGAAACAGCTAGCTCTTTCCCTTATGGGAAATTTTTTTTTTTAACATCTCAGGCTCAATCATTTCCTAATGTGAAATTACAGATTTTTCAAATTACCATATAAAACTGCAAAAAAATTACACTTGTGACCACAGAAGAGACAGCATACACTATCAATTTGATTTTAAAAGGCATATATCTTTTATACTACCTGTCATTGTTATAATGCCTTTTACAAATTTAATCAATACATTTTAACATTCTATATACTTTAAGTGCAATATACAATAAATATTCAAGTTTCATCTTAAACATGCTTTAGCCTTTAAATTGTTAAAACTGCGGTGCCCTTTCAATCTACTTACATAATGTCATAAAATATACATTTCAAGGTAAATGAAGTCAGCTACTTCAATTTAGTCCCTCAAACTGGTAGTAAATGAGAGGTTAACACTATGGTGCCAAACCCATTATTGAGTAAATTTAGCACCTTGGACAGCTCTGTAAAATCTTTATTGCTTTCCTGACCTGCTCGTCATGTTCTGTCTGTGTGTTCAGTGGTTCTCAGCTCTGATTGAAAGGCAATATATTAGATCCCCAACACAAACACGCTTGGGGGCTAGTTCACTGGGAAGGTAATGACATGGAGGTGAGAGCAATTTTCTGGTCACCGAAATCCAAGCACCTTGCAGGTCTGTGGTACTAACTCATACAGGACCCAGAAATTTTCTTTCTCCTTTCCATTTGCAGAACTCCCTAATAGAAACAGGATCACATGGGCAAAGCTGAACCAAATGCTGGTTCTCCTTTCAACCCCAAAGGGATACTGCCGTGCTGGACATTTTTAAATAGGCAAATTGTCATTTAAGGGCATTACTTCCCAGACAGCAAACCCCACTTTGCTCTCTGTAAGACTTCTGGGCAGACGACCCACCTATTTTCCTAGTGGAAAAGCACTTACCAGCTTTGTGGCTAAAAGAGGGATGCAACTTTTCAAAGCACTATCCATGTGTCTCGTTTTAAAGGATTAAATGGTCATGAGAACTTTGAATATTGAAATAGGAGAAAAAAGAAACAATTAGGTAGTGGGGATTTTTTTTTTCTGGTTTACAAAACCTTCAATGATTTTAGAGTTGACTTTGAACTTCTCTCTTCCCTGGCTCTGTAAAATTAATTACAGTGAAAAAACAATGTGCTTGCCACGGCCACAATGATGGAATCGTGGTGCCCCAGAGTGAAGTGCAGCCTCTACCTGCACCTCCTCTAACTTTCTACAAATAAGAGCTTTTAGTATTTTTTCCTAAAATGCAAAACAAAAACCAAAATACCTTCTCTGCCAAGCCCAAACACTGGTGTAAAGATTGATATGCAGAAATAAGTGAACATAGACCCAGAGAAGTCAAATCTTAGTTAATAAACGGATGTTATTTTGCTCCAATCTTTCCTAAGAGCCAGCTAAAGCTGTGAGGTGTTAGTGAAAGCAGCAGAAACCGAATTTGATCTGGGGGTAGAGTTTAGTGGACCTATACTGTGGTCAATTATTAACTGCTGTGGTTAGATAATATGGTCAAGACCAAGTGGTGAATTAGCTTATAGCTTGTTACGCAAATAAACTATTTCAGGTGTACACTCAACGCTCAGTGATTATCTAATGCTTTTTCATCTCTTACATGAAAAATGACTGTTTTATAAATGGGGTCTAGCAGCTTAAGGCAAGTATAAATGTTTATTGAGAACTGAAAACCCCTTGATCTCATTTTTGAATTTAGGGCATTATATATGTCATAGGTAGTTACTGCAATACGACAACTATTTTACCTTATATTATAGAGAATTTAAAATTGAAAATGCTAATATGTATCTAAAAGCTTGTCATTTCAAGAGTTGTTCAAAGATTTTTGAAGAGGCTATGGTGACAGCAAAATGAATGCAATTACATCCTTATTTTCTGATCAGTGTCTACAGTATGTGAAAATTGGATAGCACTGCTTCTCATGCAAAAATCTATTGTGTAAAATATTTAAAGTTACACTTCTTTTGGAAACTTTACCCACAGCAAACACATACACCCCAAATCTGCAAACATATCTTTTTGTAGATCACCTCTGATAAAAATACCCAGCCTTTGTTCTCAGATAAGACCTTGTGTTACATGTCCCACGCTTAACTTGCCTTTTCCTGTGCTAGTATAAATGAATCTGCAGAAATTAGGGCAGAAGGAAGAGGGAATCATTTCTTCTGGTTAGAATGAAAATTACCACTGCATATACTTCTGTAGAGCAACCTGTATTATTAGAAATGAGCATGCAAGCTAAATCTGGAAGCCCACCTAAACGACAAGAGGGAGATAATTTTTCTTCAACTGCGAGGAACAGCAAAAGAGATCTAGGATGAGAATGAATGAGCAAATGGGGAAAATGACAAACAATACTGAAATAGCAAAGAATTGCTATGAAAGAAACAGATTCTGCCAGTCATGCAAATTGGTGCGGCAGGAGCTTTCGGGGGCAGGAGAATCCTTCCGTAAGCGCCTTTGACAAACAGTACACTGCCTGGTGTGTGGTTTACTACATTGCCCCTTCTCTCGAGGCTTTGCCGCACAAGGGAGATAAACAAAAGAAGTTTAATGCTACATGCTTCTAGTAGCTGAAGATTGATTGGAAATCCCTTGAAAATGACCTGTCTGATAAGGTCATGGTTCCTGGAATAAGCAATTAAGTGCAAAATAAACACATCTTAGGGATTCATAACATGCATTGAATGACATCGATTGTAGTAATCTGGCAAATGACCTCGCAATTGTATTCGGCAATAAACATATGAGTGCTTTATCGTGCCGATGGCAGGCTATTGAGTGATGTGTTTTATCTGGCGGTGCGGAGGATGCTCACCTTTTGACTCAATGAAGTGTGTATGTGAAACAGGGATAAATTGGTGATTTACTGCCATTCTGGGGGTTCCCCAAGCTCCTGCCTCTGCACAAGTGCCTCGGCAGCCCATGGCCAGAGGGAGCATAGTCACGTGGTAACGACACCCTGCCTTCACTCAGAGGCTTTCATGTTTTACAGGAAGTAATACTGAAGAGGGCCGCAGACCTGGTGGAGGCGCTGTATGGAATGCCACACAACAACCAGGTGAGGTGTGACCACCAGGCAGATTGACCCCTGACGTTATGAAGTGTGGGGGTGGTAAAATCTGCTCAGAGGATGCCATTCCCAGCTAACATCTGGGAGGACCATTCAGTTCACTCTTTTGTCAATCTTTCCTTCCTTTTCTAAAGAATTGTTTTCCTGAGCAGCAAAGGTTCCCTCTGAGCCTTCCCTGGAATGCACTTGATAGTGGAGGGAGAGAACGTGTGCTGCTTGGTTTTATTCTAAATCTCAGGTTTTTAAGCAAATTGAGGAGGAAATGGCGGGGTGGGGTGGTGGTGGTTAATTTCTTCTCCTCAAAAGCATCAGAGGACCTGCATACTGTTATCTCCTTCTGTTTCATAGAGCAAGCAGGTATCTATGAGTCCCTTTCCTCGGGACTCTATGGGCTGTCCCATCGTTCACTTCTTTCTGAGGTCACCCAAGACCTTATCCTTTGGGATGCTGCTTTCATCTCCACCTGCCTTTAACTTCAGCAGGGAAAATGAATTGCAGCCCCCGACCCACCTGGTGACCTCAGAGTCCCTGTGTGTTGTGGGGCAGGGGAGCCCGTGATGCTGTCACTTGGTATAACAATAAGGGGTGGCTTGGCAGAGTGGCTAAGAAAATACACTTTGAGAATGAGATGGGGTTATGGGACCCAGCTCTGTCCCTAAACTTACGAGGAGGGCTGTTTAGCTGGTCTTCCCTCCCTGGACCTCAAGTCCCCCATCTTGTGATAAGAGGAGTCTACACCCACAGGCTTGTGGCACCAACCACATGAGCACCCTCCTGGACTCCAGAAGCAAAGGACATGTGGCTTCCCCGGGAGGGGGACTGGGCAGCCAAAGGGGGCTTCCTTTCCCTTTGCAGGAAATTATTCTGAAGAGAGCAGCTGACATTGCCGAGGCCCTGTACAGCGTCCCCCGCAACCACAGCCAGCTCCCGGCCCTCACCAACACCTCGGTCCACGCAGGGATGATGGGAGTGAATTCCTTCAGTGGGCAACTGGCTGTGAATGTCTCTGAGGCGTCGCAGGCCACCAATCAGGGTCAGGAGTCTGCTTTTCTTCTCCCTCCCCATTTCCCTGCCCTCAACCTCAAAGCCCCCCACCCCCAACTATTTTCTTCTCAAAAAGAGAGATTCCTCGTTGTTCTTTCTCAACTATTACAGTAGCACGCTGGTCTAACTGTCCCGGCAAGTGAGCCCATCTAGGGGGCTAGAGAGGTTGCCTCGCATTTAGCCATCACTCCATTTGACTTTTCACCATAAACCATGAGTGACAGACCACAAAGAGGCCTGGAATTAAAGTTCCTAGGGGCCAAAGCACATCATCCTTGCCCAGGGAATAAGAACCTGTTAACTCCAGGGTATATCTCTTAGATTGGGATTTATCTCTGCTCCAAAATGACAATTTATAGGGCCTGCATTGCCACTTCTCATGGCCCTGCTAAGTATTTATGATCTCCTAAGAAATGTGTCTTTGACTCGCTTTCCATTTTAATCACAGAGCTAGCACACCCACCCGCACGCATGAAACAGCCGGCCGCTTCCCTGGGAGGTGAAGGGGCAAGGGCGCAGGTTTCCCTTCCTCCGTGTCTCCCAGGACCACCCCTTCACCCTGCTTTGTCCCGATCCCTTAGGTTTCACCCGCAATTCCAGCAGTGTATCACCACACGGGTATGTGCCCAGCACCACCCCGCAGCAGACCAACTATAACTCTGTCACCACGAGCATGAATGGATACGGCACCGCCGCCATGTCCAATTTGGGCGGCTCCCCGACCTTCCTCAATGGCTCAGCTGCCAACTCACCCTACGCCAGTAAGTACAGATGGGGGTCCTGTCGTCTGCATGTCGTGCTGGCTGGGCCTCCTCAGTCTCCAAGACCCCTCCCTGTTGGGCATGGACCCAGAAATGCCATCTAAGTCAGTCTTGGCTCAGCAGCCACCTCTGCCCTCTCAGAACTTTGCTGCAGAGATAGAGGTTGTAGCAAGAGCCCAGTTTTGGGACAGGTTGGATGGGTCTGATTCACATTTCTACCAGTTATTAGCTGATGACCTTGGGCAAGCTCATTTCTTCTCTTAAGACTCAGTCTTTGTCTCTGGAAAATGGAGACACCTACCCCATCCAGATGTGAGGCTGTCAGCTTGTCATGTGTACAGAATGGATGACTTTTGATGTCTGCCTCTTGAGAGGCACAGCCAGGAAATCTAAGTAATAATCGTAATGGAAGAAAGATAAACTCTTTCCTCCTGTATATTTTCCTCTTTGGGTTTGATCTGTACTTGGGAGGGGGGTGGGGTATCCCTACAGACCTCATCCCCAGGACTCTGGCAAGGTGAAAAAACAAAACCAAACAGAAACACGTGCGCTATAAGTGTTCTTTGGGATCTTGACCCTGTCTCCAAGGGCTTTTTGGGTACAGCCATTAGATGGCACCTCTAGAACCTCGGGGAGCTGGTATCTTTACTTATAAAATGTCATGGGCCATGACTTCGCAGTTACAGTCGCTTGCTCTCCCTCTGAGGATTTTAACATAGAGGACCGAGTACACCTTGAACGGGTCGTGGAATCTTATGTTGTATACAGCATGGCTGATGTCTTCGCCTTTTGGACAGTGACAGGACATGTGCTGTTAAAGAACATTGACGGTGACTTGTTTTAAAAGGCATCTGAGAGTAAAGTAGAAGTCATGCTATCTCTAGTTGTGGTGATGTGGTGTGGGCTAACTCCTTTGAAAGAGAAAGGTCCTCCCTAACCCATGAGAGAAGTTATTTCGGAAAGACATACTGAGGACCTTTAACTTCCTGGGTACGTTTTTATGCTGTGTGTGTGCTGACTATTTCTACCGTCTGTGTAGAATCAACAGCTTGCTGTGCATTTAGCCTGCATATCTTTTGTCTGTCTGCTAAAGAGTCAGCATTTGGGGCCAGTCTCACATGAGATTTTGATTCATCGAAAGATCGTTTCTCATAGATCTATCATTTCTGTGTTCTCCCATCTACTCAATCAGAAAATGTTTCAATCATGACCTGAAAATTAAAAGGTGGCATTCTTAATTAAATCAATAAACTAATTGCTCTATGGTAGCAATTCAATTTAGGGGCTTGGATTGCACTGTCTTCCCAAGCCCATGCAGACACCCAGCAACTTCAGCCTGAGATTGCATCTGTCAGACTGCGAAACTTAGAACATTTAATTTCCATTAATTGATTTCCTCACTGCTCACAAATATAGTATTAAATTCTCAAACAGGCTTTCAGATGGGATGGTTTTATCTGCATAAATGCAAATAAAACAATAAACACCAAGCCCAGCTGATTTAAATTTTTGCCTCCCTAATATTTAATTATTCATAAACCACTCATGTTGAAAAATTCGGAACAGGATAAAAAATAAAATAAGACATTCCACTGGTGAACAACACACTTTCTGGTGTGGTGGCTGATAACTAATAATGTTATAATAAATGGAGCGGCTTGAGACTATATTTCAGCTCTTCCACTGTTAACCTCCCCCTCTACGCTCCCCACCTCTAAATACACATAATGATCGCATTTGCCAACGAGATTAATTGCCTTCCTCAGTGAACCAGCAGGATTTCAAGTCTAAGAATATTTAAAAATCAAACCTCCAGTGCAGGAGTTTTGCAATTTAAATGGGTGTTATTATTGAGCGTATTTTCACATTTACAAATCCTAAGAGATGTATAAAAATGCTGGCCTCATTAAAAGGAAAAGTACAGTTTAGAAAATGTTTGTGAAAACTCCGAGAATGGTGGCTGTGTTCTGCTCCATAAAGCACTCAGTGCCTTTGGATTGTGCAGTGCCAGGGGCTGACGACAAGGACCATGTTCCCTGATGGCGCTGGTGCCTCTGACCAGTTTTGATTCCTTCAACTTTCCAAAGCCAGCAAAGCCACCCAGGCAGCTCCTGGGGCGAGTGTGGGCTCAGAGAAGGCATCTATCCCCCTGGCCATCTGCCTCCTTTGCAGGGTAAGGGAGTAGAAAGCGTACTGGATTGGGGGTGTGCATCCTGGCACTTTCTAAAGAGGGCCCCTGAGGGAGGAGGTCTGAGTCCTCTTCTTGCTTGATTTGACCTGTGTAAAAATCACATAATGGGCTCCAGTGTAAGGTTGCTTGGCCACAAACACAAGATGAAAATTATGTGAACTCTCATGAATGATGAAGCAGTAATTGTTTATTGCAAAATGTGAAAAATTAATATGGTATGGAAGAAGTGCCCTGATCTGAATTAAGTGCTGGTAAGCATTGCGCAGGAGAGGGAGGTGACAGAGGGTGAGTATCTGAACATTCTGGTCTTGAGTGGAGCGGACTGAGAGGTTTGCATACACTGTCTCTCCTAAAGTGATTGAGAGATTCTTAGCAGCCGACCAGACTAGGGGGCCGTTGCTTGGTAGAGAACGTGTCTCTACTCAACTCTCTCATCTCCAAATGAGCACGCTGATGATCCACACCCCCTCCACAACCAGACAGTGATGTTTACATACAAGACTCCTGTGCTGCTGCTTATGCACTGACAATTACTTATGTACAGCTCCATGGGGGTGTGGTGTGGAAAATGTGGAATTTTCCCTTGTAGTTTTATCTACCCATGCTGTGTGTGCAGCGTACAGACCCACCTGGCTTCCCACCTGCCTGTGCAGCTCTATTGTTGGACATGAAGGTGGAGTAAAGAAAATCATAATATTGGGCCCTCCCTGGTGGCACAATGGGTAAGGATGCAGCACTGCAAGCAGGCCACAGATGCTTTAGTGAGAGCTCGATCCCCAGCTCCAGAGGTGACCCACATGGCGAGGCAGCCCTCTCTTGACCTGCCCACTACTCCCCTCAGCAGTGTACTTCATCAGTTGGCCTGTTCTGCTCCCCACTTTGTCTCTGATGAATCCTCACCGCTCCTGCACCTCTGGCTTGTACCCCAGTTCTGTATGCATAAGTAAATCTTAAAAAAACAAAAACAAAAAACTCATAGTATCATAGAAAAAGAGAACAGACACACCACCATCTCCTAGTGCTTTAGATTGCAATTCTTCCTCCCCTCTTCTTCCTATATCTCTCATTCCATTGGCCATTAGACCCTTTTGAGCTGACATCTTGTCTAACCTCAGCCCATTGGGTAGAATCCTTATTTAAGCCCTACCTGGAATGCTCCAAGACACCTCCTCCATGCAGCCTTCTCTGGTTTCCCATCTCCTCCCCCTGTTTATCTTCATTGCTATTTTGTGCAACTCTATCCCTTATAAAAAAAACTTTTGTTTTCTGGCCTGGGATGCCCCAATACCTCACCAACTGCCTGGCACACAGTAGACCCATCATTGTGCTGTAAAAGGTCAACAATTAAAGGTGGCACCTGCCAAATGTCAGGTAATGAAAGGGGCCAAGGTCCCAAGCGTTGGGAGAAGATGGTTGCAGTATGACCTGTGCGGGTGGCCGGGGGGAGTCAGACACCCGGCCCAGACATCAGGACAGACACTGATTGCCACCTCCCATTGCCCCTTCAGTTGTGCCATCCAGCCCCACCATGGCCTCTTCTACAAGCCTCCCTTCCAACTGCAGCAGTTCCTCGGGCATCTTTTCCTTCTCACCAGCCAACATGGTCTCTGCCGTGAAACAGAAGAGTGCTTTTGCTCCAGTCGTCAGACCCCAGACATCCCCACCTCCCACCTGCACCAGCACCAATGGGAACAGCCTGCAAGGTAAGCCCCGGGCCCATGCTGCCACGGGAATCACCCTCCTAAGGCCTGAAGCAGACCCCTCTCAGAGGCTTCAGGTCAGCCTTGGGCCTGCCTGGTGCTCTCTGCCTGTGTCTCTCCTGGCCCTTTGTTTTGGCTTTCTGGGCCCCGGCCTCACCCTACCTTCTCCTCCCCAGAGGAGTTGCCTGTACCACTCTCTCTATACTTGCAGCAATTCTTCTCAGACCCAGGGTTTGCTTGAGGATACTGCTTCTACTTACTAATGCCATCGTTTCTCTCTCCTCTCTCACTCCCTGTTGTCTCCATGATCAGACCAGTCTTTTGTGGACTCTAGCAAGTTCTCCACTGCAGGGTCTCTCCTGGGACTGGCCTCTCCTGAAGTAGGTCACTCAACCTTCCCTTCCTGTGTCAGAGTGAACGTGTGGGGGGCTTGTAATGGGAGGGCATGAGCCCTGAGGTCAGAACATGATAGCTCAAGGTTGCAGACTCTTGCTGGGATCCAAACCCCAAAATGCCTGTAGAATATTCTGATTCAAATTAACAGTCTTTCCCCTGTGGTGAGATATGAAAAACCACAGTCACCAAGAGTGGAGGTGACCTTTTGATTGAGTGACCAAAAGTCCCACTGGTCTGGAACAGGTCTGCCATGCTAAAGTTTCTCTTAAGTGCTGGCCTTGTGCCCACTCCCCCAGCAACGGGATTGCTCCCTAAGTGCTCACAGCCCTCCCCTCCCCCCCCCCCCCCCCAGTTCACAGAGGAGGGAGCTCAAGGCAAGGGAGTCTCAGGAATGGCTGGGCTTCCCCTCAGCAGTGGTTTCGGGCAGAAATTGACATCAGCCTGAGGCTCAAAATTCCATCTCCTCTAGCCAAGCCTTTTACTACTCAGGAGGGGTAGAAGGCCTGTCCGGGATTGCTCAGCAGCTGGCAGGGAAACCTGTTCCATTCATGGAACATGGTACCGGCCTCATCTTACCTGACCCTGCCAACTTCCTGTCAGAACCCAGGGCAGATGGTAAGCTGAGGTATGGGGAACACGAGCACCTTCTGTGAAAACAGGTGTCTGGGAAATCCAGTAGGGTCTGAATCCCCAACGCCTAGCGATGCAGTTCCCCAGGGTCCAGCCCCATCTGGGATTGCTCAGTCCTATGTCTATATGCAATGTATGTGCATTATCCTTTATACTTATATACACTTGTTCTCTGTACTGGATGCTTCCAAATGATATAAACACATCAGCTTTTCAGCAGGCTTTACAAGGTCAGTCCTGTTAGGTAGATGGGACAGTTTAGGCCTAGTTTGCTCAAGGTGACACAGATGGTAACCATGGAGTCAACACCAAACACAAACCATGTGACCCCAAAATGGCACTCCACGCCTCTCTGCCTCTGGAAGAGTCTGTCAATTCTTGGAAATCTGCTAAGTCTGCTCAACACAGCCTGTCCATGTGCCTTCCAGGGATGAACACCATGTTGCACACAAGGTTCCTACTGATCGGAGACACCCATCCCCACAAAGGGAACACCCATTTTGCAGCCAAAAATAAGGCCTTGTCACCCCAGCAAGCACACCTCCAGCTGGCCAGCTTGCAATACAATGCCCAGGCAAACTGAACTGGCTTTAAATCAAGATCAGACATATGGAAAGTGGACATCTGCTGGTCTTGAGCTGCCAGCCACAGCCCTTGTTAAACACAGATATGTCAGGAAGCAGAGATGTAGGGCTCATCATCACCTGGAGAGAAAAGTTCCCCAGGCCTGGCTCACCCACCACAGCCATCAAGTGGCAGCCCATGTCTGTGGCTGAGCCCTCTCATGCCATGAGGACCAACGAGGGAGCAGAAGGAACAAAAATTAGGGCCTTAGCTCAGGTTTGGCACCTCCTGGATCTAGAAAACATGGTGAAGTAGGGATGTGTTTGGGTTTAGTGACGAAGCACTTTCAAGACCAGGACACACTCAAGCTTATGCACCTGTTACTTTCTTAGCCCCCACCACACACACACGTCCAAGCTTCTCTTGCCCCAGTCCACACAGATCCTGGAAATCTGGAAACTGGTGCCTGGTCCCCCTTTTTTTCATGTGCCCCAGTACCGAGAAGAGTTGTGGGGTCTCACTCAAAACACAGGGATACATTCAGACGGGTTTGTTGGAGTCAATGGACATCACTGCGCTTTCATTGGGACAGATTAGGTTAAGTAAAGCCTTTCTGGAATGATTCTGTCCTGCCATGTGCCCTGACTCTTAATCCTTTTATTTTGTGAAAAAGCATTGTTGCTTTTTGACACTGTCATCCTAGACACCCCTACTGGCTATGGTGAAGGGGTGAGTACAGAGGTTGAAGTGACATTCCCTGATATCATCTTGAAGTGCCTCTTCCCTTCCCAACACCCCGAGATTGTGGCTGTACCCTCTACACTGTCCTTGCAGCCTCTAGGGCATGGTACCCTGCACCCTACTCCTGCTTGGGGGCCTTAGAGTCTCTCCTGAGAAAAGCCACACTCAGGTCTATCTTAAAGAGAATGTCTTCGTCTTTAAGAACAGACTCCACTCTTGTACAAACTAGGAGGTTTGGTAGGTTACCAAATTGGGGGTGACCATCTCTGACATTTCAATTCCTCCTCCTTTTCATCGTGACAGTAACACCTACTTCTTTCGGACCCACCTCATTCAGAGCGCGATCCTTCAGACAGGCAAGTGAGAAGGAAAAGTTGGTTAAGCCAATTGACCATGCAAATAAGATTAGAGGTGACACATTCAGGCTGTGTAAGTGTTTAAAGGACTATTTACTGCCAACTTTCCCTCTGCTAATTGTGCATCATCCTATCTTTATGAGGCCTTTTCCCCATCAGCCCTCCTAATGTTACACCTGAATGTGCGCTCCCCAACACGCCAGCACAGCATCCTCCCATCTCACAGGATGATGACCTGTCACCGCACTGACAAGGAGGGGCTGGCTCCGGACCCGCTTCTGCATGATCTCACATTCCCCACCCCCCTTACTGGCTCTTATATTGCCCCATTTAACAGACAAAGAAACTGAGGCTTGAAACCAAGAGGGTCCTCCAGAGTGAGCACACAGGATGGTCTGGGTCAGCCCCAGTGACTGTCTGTGTGTTAGCCCCTGTGCTGAGTGGAATCCTACTGGATTCCAGTCACTGGGGGAGGCTCCTGGGGGCTACAGCATTGGGACCTTCATTAGGGGACACTGGACTGCACCATAAAGAAGACGGGTCTGTCTGGGAGCAGTGGCACAATGGTGGACGCCCAGAAGAGGGAGGATCTGGGAGGATCCAGATAGCAACCCTGGAGAAGGTTATCTCTGATTGCACTGTGGATGGCAGCAGGTGGAGGAGATGTTTGAAACAAAAGGACTGAGGGTAACCTGAGTCCAGAGAGTGGTAAGCAGAGACCAGAAGACCCCACCTCCTGGATGGAGGTGCCAAGCAGCAGGGATGAGGCGGAACCAGGAATCTCTTAGGGAAGTCATAAAAATTCAGCTCCTTCCGTCTATTTTATACCATACAGGTTGCATTAGGTTTCCTGTCAACTTTATCTCCTAGGTAAGTCGACCTTGCTCTGTCTGGGAAAGGACCAAAGCAACTCTTATCTTGGCAGTTTTGGAGTCTCACAAGACATCCAGTTAAACTGCAACACTGTAGTCAAGCACATAGCAAAAACAATGTCTTTGGGACCGCTGCCTGAGAGCCCCAAGGCATCTGACTTTATCAAAGGTTCAAAGCCATCCTGCAGTGAAACCACCAAGGCCTTGTCTTTTAATCCTCTCAACTTCTCCCCCCACCCCACCCTCAGCCCCCACCCCAGAACCCCTTTCTGAAGGTAAAGGCCAATTAACAGCCCATTCAAAACTTGAGTATCCAGCTGTATTTCTGGATTTAATGAGAAGGATCTTCCATTCTTATCTCAATAGTCACTGATGATAAATCCTGATCCTACCCTCACCACAGGGGACTGTTTTCATAGGTCAAAGACTTGAGTCACCTAACCATCACCATGGAGGCATCCTCTCCCTCCTCCTGAGCTGGTGCCCCTACAGCCTGGGCCCCATGCAATTTCAGGCCTCAGAGGACTTCATTAATCAAGAGAGAGGCAGCCCCCAGAAGGCTGTCACCTTGCCATCAGGCCTCCCTGCATGTAGTGATTTTAAACTCTAACCATGTCCTGGACAGCCTCTGCCATGAAAAAAATCCAAGCAGAAGGCTGGAGTGATTTTACCGGTTGTCCCTACATACCATTTTTCTTTGCCACCTCAGGCTGCTGGCGTCGGCTGGCTCTAAGTTAGCATGGCATCTGGTAGCGAATCTCCTAGAAGCTCTTCCTCACTGCCTGTTGCCAGTTTTGGCAAGACCTCCCCCTGTGCCTGATGAGGTTGGAGGAAGACCACCCTCAATCCTCTTCCTCCCACCTCTCCCAGCCCTGCCAAACTTTCCTTTATGCCTTTGTGCTTATCAAAATGTGGAAACTGTACTGAGAAACGCGTTGCCTTTCATGCCAATAGTTTTCTGAGCTGCTGTGGGAGAAGCTGGGTCTTATGATGTCCTGGCATACATTGTGGAGAATGTTATATCCTCATGGAAATCTTCACGGGCCCCATTTGGGCAAGTCATTGTGCCAGTAGTACTTCTGGAAATTCTAAGCTTCAAACATCCATCCCTCTCACCCACATATGTAATCTTGGGGATTGCAGCACAGATACAAGAAAAAGAGCTCCTTAAGACCCTGGGAGCTTCCCTGCAGCCATGCAGAGATGTTTCCTTATAAAAGGTTTCTTTATACAAAAGCTCTTCAGGAGTGTCTGAGCTCAGAGGCCACAAACAGAGATCTTTTCCCAGCACATGTTCATCTTCTGTAAGGTTCTGCACCTGGAGTTGGGAAGTCTCGGGTGAGATTTAGGAGCTGTAACTCCCCTTATCAACAAGCAGACTTCAAGGTGTAGACCCCTTCTGGAAGTTTCCATGGCTTCCACTTGATCAGAAGTGGACAGACCAAAGTCTCCCCTAGATGCCTTCAGCTATTTTTACAAATTATTTGCTAACATATAAACAACATGATCATTTTAACAATCCACATTCTCCTGTAACAATTCAGATGTTGGGGCCTGTGAACAGTGTTTGGTGAGAGCTGAGTGAAGGTGGCATGCCCAGGGCAGTCCCTTCAGTGTCTGAGAGGGCATCCGGCTGGCTTCTGTTCTGGTTGGGGTGCTCAGGGTGCTGGGCTTGTTGCCTGTGTTTAGACGTAGTGGTGCTGTGAGCTGGCCCGGCACTTTAGGTCATTGGTTTGATTGTTTTGCCTTCCTAGGGCAGGTTCCAGCTCAGCTGTGTGACACTGGTATCAAAGCACTTCTGGTGCCTTTTCAAAGTTTCTTAAATTCTGAGCATCTGGGTAGGATGTTTTCAGGGCCCAGAGGCTACAGGTGAACTAGACCCACTTCCCCAGTGAGCAGAAAGTTTGTCCCTTCTTTGTTATGTTGATGTCTGATGATCTGGATGCTTGGGGAAATTTTTAATTTATATCACAGTTCTGTTATCTATCCATCGTGGATGGGCATTAGCTGGTTTCTAGGTCCAGGCTATTGGCCTGCTCCAGGAGGACTGTTCTTTATTCTCTGGTGCACTGTAGGTTTGGTGGAAGGTGGAAGGTGAAAGGAGACCTGTTACTTTTGCCAGAGGTGCAGAACTCCAGGGAGAGGCCTGTCTGTCTGTAACAAGGGTGCGTGGATGGAAGCTCCTGGGAAGCTTGATTCTCTAGTGAAGGCAGAGCCTGAAACACCCAGCTCCCCGTTTTGGTCAAATCGAGGGCTCACTTGAATCTTAGGGGGACTGCATTTCCAACCAATCACAAATCTTTGGGGGTTTCAGTCGGCCTGTACTTGGCAAGAGACACTTCCTGTTTCTAAGAAAAATGGCTTATGAGGGCTTAAGGAAAAGACTCCAGGAGCTTTTGGACGGCAGAATGGCTCTTGCAAAACAACATTTGGATGATTTACGTGTAAATGAATCAGAAACATGTGGATTAAATTTCCTTGTGAATACAGATGGGTTTAAAAATTAACGGAAAATGTGTTTGGTAAAATACTTTTTTTTTTTTTTTAATTGAATCTAAAGCGCCAGGAGTGGGGGAAGGGAGCGAGCGGGGTGTAGGGTGCAGAGCCGCCCCTCCCTCACTGTGTTTCCTTCATTCTTCCCAGGAGAGCTGGGAAGTGAGGACCAAACTTCCTAGACACAGCCCCCCCCATCACTGATTTTCCACCCCCACCCCACAAGAGCATTTAATTTAGAAATGCCAATAAAAATAAAGCAAGTGACTTTCTCATCTCCTGAAGTCAGAGACGCCTTCCTGTTGCTTGCATTTGAAACTCTCATCTTCCCAAATTTCAGATCTGCCTCTCTTTTCATTTTCTTACTGAATCCTTTTATTTCTCACACCCATCCTGCAATGTGTGGTTTATGGAATGGTGCCTATTTGATGAAATAGTAAACCTAGCCCAGAGAAGTTAAGCAATTAACATGGGTCACACAGCAGCTTTGTTGCAAAGAGCTTCAGTCTTTCTGAGAAGCCGATCACCTCACATTATTTAAATCTCCAGCCCCCTTAACTATATCACTGCCCTTGTAAATACCCATGAACTGTATTTTCTAGCTAAGTAGACAGAGGCTTAAGGAGCGAACTACCTGCCCCCAAAGACGCTAAGACAAAGCTAGTTTGTTGAATCCTCCTTGCTTCTAGCTACCATTCTGTGTAGCGTCCTAACTTCAAAAGCACTGAAAGATTTTTGTCCACCCCCCAAGGCTTTCCCATCCCCCAGGCTCTTACTCCAGCATTCCTAGGCTACAGTTTCCTAGAGCCCTGGTCAGAGCATTCCAGAAACCTTGAGGATGCTGTTTCCTTGTAAACCTGTCTCCAGTCCATGCCCCCAGGCTTGCTCTCCACCTTCCGTGTGCCTGGTGATGAGTGTGAGCTGTATGAGCTGTAGCTGGTGCTTCCTCTTCCTGAAGTGAGGACAGAAACATGGGTGCCCAGCTGCTGCTGGGGTGGCTTTTCTTTTTCTTTTCTTTTTTCTTTTGCAGAAATTGCTGGCAATTGGGATAGACTATTTTTTGTTTGTTCGTTTTTTTATTTTGAAAGTAAAGGGTAGCAGGGGAAAAAAGTGACAAATTGGATATTCTCAATATTTTGCAAGGTTTGGGGCTGTGACTTTCCCGGTGGTATTCAAGCTATGTAATTTTTCAGTTATGTTTTAAAATTGGAATCAGATTTGGAGGGATGTTTAGGATCTTCTGTTCTGCTGCAGACACACACGAATACATTTTCCTTCGGACGTGTATTTCTTATGACAAAAATCCCAGGGCAGATGAGCGCACATTGGTGCCTAATAGTTAATCATTATGGCGGTGTGTGAATGTTTTTCTTTCACCATTTTTCTCCCCTCGGTGAGATATTTGACCATTGGCTTTTGTCTTCTCTTCTGCAGCGATATCTGGCATGATTGTGCCTCCCATGTGAAAGAATTGCCTTGAAGAATTTTATTCATGAAGAGGAGAGGTTGGATTCTGCTACAGAGAGTAATCTGATACAAGTCCCAGAGTGGAACTTTTAACTCAGGCCTTTTTAAGAGGAATCACAATAACTGCAGATTTTTAAACAAACAATATCACCGACCTTGCAAATACTGCAACTGGAGGGTCTGCAAGTGCAGGGTGTTGGTTAGAGTTGGACCTCCCAAGTATTTGGGGGATATATTTATTCTGTGTTGATAAAAGCAAATCCACTTTTTCCTTTCCTTTTTTTTTTTTTTTTAAAGCTTAACTGCAATCATTTGTCTTTTATAAACCGTAAAGCTGTATACAAGGGACACTATAAATAAGACTCCATGTTTTAATTTATGATGTTTTTAAAGCTGTGTAAAGGGAGAGTGAAGTGGTGATATTTACAAAAAAGTTTTAAAAAAAAGCAAAAAAAAAAAAAAAACAAAAAACAAAAAACAAAACAAAAAAAAAAGCTTGTATGGGACAGAATAGGAATGCCAGTTAGATTTTCTAGAAAACTAAGGGTCGGCTTTTGCGCCTTAAAGCATTTCAGATGGTAGTTAGCTCAGACCGTGCATTTTCAATATCTAACTTAACATGCCATCCCTTAGCAGTGCAAGCTTATTTATCTCTTTCGTATTGTTGTCTTAAGTAACTGTGTGATTAAATGCAGCCTGGAAAGTTTTAAAGTGATGTAAGTGATCACATTTTTCCCTTCTACTCAGAAATCCAGTGCCTCTAGACAGATTGTTAAAACTGCATATTTAAACCTGTATCACTCTCTCTCTTACATATGTCAACTTCCTCTGAAGCCTCTCGAGAGTTTGGTGGCACATCCTGGGTGAGATCTCCTTTGAGACTTCACGGAACAGGGTCCAGGCACAGAATTCCACATTACACCCTCCAGTTATCAAGCCAAATCCCACTTAATGCCACCATTTAGAAGTTTAAAGTTTACTCATCCTGAAGGCTAATGTCATACCCATGCTCCAAATGCTGACTAAAGCAACTTGGCAGGTATTTCAGATTTCCCCTGGGAGTTAGCGCCTGTAGGGTGTAGGGTAGACCCTCAGCATTTGTAACAGAATAGTTTAAAAGGAAAGGTCAAGTGCTTTGGAATTAAGAGTAAAAGGAAATGGGGAGAAAAGGAGAACGTTGGAACCTCCAAAACATACTTTTTCTGTTCAATGGAAATTTTTGCTCTCATTATCTGGGAAGTGTTCTTAAAAATGAGAATTAATAGCAAAGCAGCAGCAAAGCTCTGAGGATGCATTTGCCTGATATTTTTTTCTTTGCTGTTGTGTTTTTGTATGTAGTTATAAATACTGTAGATTTTTTTGTGATTTTTTTGCCAAAGTTGTTGTTCTATTTATACATTTTAATGTCTCAAGACAGTTTTTCAATATCACAAAAAGATTTTACTGCATATTTTGCAAAGAAAAAAAAAAGCTCACTACCTTTAGCTTGCACATACATGCAAAGTTAATTAAAAGGCTTTTTGTTTTAAAGGGGATTTTGTAAAATATCCATATAAATAATGTATTTATCTTTGGAATTTGTACATTGCTTTCCCCTTCTTCCTTTTCCTCCTACCCCCAATTTATTTTATCGTGTATGTTTGCTATGTGAAAAGTGCGTGTTTGTTTGGCCACCTACAGTTGTATTAGCTGTTTCAATGTGATTTTTAAACATTTCATTATAGTTATTTTTAGTATTGTTTTAAACCATGCTTCAATTTTTTTTATTTCCACCCAAAAGCCATCGTCTATTTTTGTATTATTTGTAAGTTAAGGAGTTGTTTTCCAATATATGGCAAAAAAAAAAAAAGTAGCATATTATTCTTGTAGCGTTTAGTTCTGTAGATTAAAAAAAAATGTATCCTTTGCTTTGGAAGCTTACAATCCCCCCACCCCCAATGCTGTTTTACTCTATTAATATGCATGGAATCTCTCCCTTTGGAGTGACGCATTTTGTGCATTAAATTCGGGGAGAACCTTCATAGAAATCAATGAACATACTTTCTTTCTTAAGTCTGCTTGTATATTTCCTGTCTTTCACATAAATATAAACCAGCAGATTGGATGCCTTAACAATGCAAATCATAGTCATTTCACTTGTACATTGTAACTGTGCACCAGAACCGTCAGTCATCACTAACATTCTAAGAAAAAAGAAAAAAGAAAAAAAAAAAACAAAGAAATCGAAAAGCACAAAAGAACTGTTTTGTTACCTTAAAAAATGTAACTTTTTCTAGTAGAGCAAGAAATTTACAACAATGCTGCAACTGTGCATGCCCCATATGGATTTTGCAATGGTTTTCACTAGACTGTCAAGAGTGCGATTTTTATGGGTTGGGGCGGGCGGGGGAGGGGAGTTGTGGGAGGGGATGGAGGGGAGGAAAGCTGATTTTTCTTGGTGAGAAATAATAATGATGATTAATAATAATAATAAAAAACTGGAAAATGTAAGCAAGGTGGACGCATTGCTTCTCGGTACTCAGAAAGGTGGTCTGAATTTGTGGTAAGCGCTGGACTGAAGATGTGTACAATTTAAAGCCATATTTTGTCTGGTGAGTCCCTGTTTGCAAAGGAATGGTCAGCCGGTGAAGTGGTCGGCTCAGACCCTGACAACAAACGCCACCCATCTGTCAACCACGTGTAGTGGTTAGAATGTTTTCACAAAAGTCCAAAGAGCCTTTAAAATGTGTATAATTTGTGTTTTGTTGCCTCTATTTCTATTGATTAGATGCAAAGACATTCTGGCTCTCTGACCCTCTGTCTTCTACACTAACTTGTACAAGTAAATGATGTTCCCCTAAATACAGAATATGGCTTTAAGAAGAAAATGAAATAGATAATTAATTCAGATTTCAGTTTTGGGGGAAAAATACAGCTTCTGGATGACTGGATTGCATAACATGCCCTGCCTCACGTTGTACTAGAATGCAGCTTAACGAAGTCATCTCCAAATCTACTAACCTTTCACCTTCTTATCAAACTTTTTGAATAGACACACACTGTACAGTTCAATTGTTAGAGAACCTAACTACTGTAGAGATTGTTATAATTTTTTTTTTTGCAAAAATTCAAGCTGTAAAAACTTTTCAACTTTCACAATATTTAATTAAAGTTACTTCCTGTCTGTGATGGCAGCTCCTAGTTGTGTATTCATTTCTCTCCCTTAGAAGAGCCAAAGTCCAACTTAATGCAAAAGGGCTGTGTTCACAATGACTCAGACCTGTGTTGACACCCAGAGGAAAGATGTTAGGGTAGTCCTGAGACACCCACTTTCTTTGTCAGTCCTTGGGGATTTGCTCATCTGGGATGCAAATTGAACACGCACAGCGTACTGCTGCCCTCTGCTGGCAGCATCTGGATGCGCACGTGCCCATGCTGGCCCAGGAAGGCATGTGGAGCGGAGTCTGGGACTCTCACCAGCCCAGTGATGAAATCCCCCTGCAGTCACTGGATTGGGAACTCAGGATCTAGCCATAGTAGAAGGCCATCCTCTGTGCTCCAAGTCTGAACCAAGTTCTGCACATGCAGCTGCTAATTAATCCCAGGGAGCCTTCTGGTCAATTAAGTGTGTGGCCTGGCTCGCTGGTGATAGGGCATGCTTGAACTCATAATTTTCTATGATCGTTCATTTTAAGTCCCATGTGGCTAGGATTCTTCCCCTGGTGAATAAAATTAAGTGTATCTGGAGTCAAACATTCCACAAACACCCAACAGGAACGTCCTCATGTAAAATGGGTTCACATCAAGTTCCATCTTAAGTCTTTCTAATTGCATAGACAGTGCTTTCCCTACTTTCGCCACTAATGTACAATACATAAGGCTAACAATGCTTGTGAAGTATCTTGAGAACTTAGCAATTAGGCAGTAGGCCAAGGGAGACTTGATAGCCAGAGCTATTGGGGTGTGACACGGCCCACTCACGGCTGTCTGTGTGGGCATGGCTGATACACATGTGCTCTGCGCTGAGCCCAGTGTGTGATGTGTAATTTAGAAAGAGAATAGCATCCTATTTGTAGAAGGGAGACTCAATATACGTTTTGGAATTCTATATTCAATGCAGTTTCTTATGTTAGGTGTGGAAGATAAGAAATGAGAAGCCCCTGATCTCAGGACACTGGAAGTCCCTGGCAAGGAAGGGCCACGCTCAAGTCATAAGAGCTCAAATTTTCTGGTGAGACAGATGTTATAGGTCGCACAATAAAAATAGACATCCATGCCGTTAGAGCTGGTGTCTACTTTCCTTGAGGCCTAGATCCTGGAAGCATGCAGGCATACATTCTTTTGTCAACAGTTTGAGGATTTCACTGTGCATCTGGCAGTGGGTGAGATAGGGACTCCTTAGCACACACCCCACTGGTCCTGCTTCCTTGAAGTGTGTAGTAGAGCGAGGCAAGCAGACACTAAGGAACCACATGAGAATGTACCCTATAAACTACTAGCAACATTGACAGACAAAAGTCAGAATGCTCTGAAATGATATTACTGTGACATGTGATTTAACCTGCAGGACTGGGAAAAGTTCACAGGGAGAATAGCATTCAGCCAAGATGCGCAGAATGAGCAGAGTAGCCATGTGGGTGGCCGCCTTGGGCAGAGGACTTGAGCGCATGTTCGAAGTCTAAGCTTCGAGGTGGGTGAGGTGCTTTCCAGAAGGGCAAGACTATATGGGAGAAACTAACAGACATGCAAGATGACACTGTGGGCTCTGAGATTTTCAATTCAGAACACTCACTGAGCACCTGCTATGATCTGGACACCAAACTAGACCCCAGGGCAACTGGGCAAGCCCGTCACAATGCCCAGCTGTGGGGCCTCAGCCAAGATCCCCAAACTCACAGCCCCATGTGAGACCTCAGGTAGGGAGTATGCCTTTTGTATGGTTGTCCATTTTTCACTTCTTAAGAATGGTAGGTGTGTGATTGGCTTTTTTTTTTTTTTTGATGTGAAATTTGTTCAAATGTTAAAAACAGTGACAACAAATCAGTGTTTTTTAACTGAGGCATTGGGCAAATTCCAGGAGACTCAAGAATGCCAGTTTGTTACTCCTGGCCCAGAAACAAGTCACTAAAGGAGACACATATGCAGCGGATTCGAGAGCAGTCATAAACGCCCTATTCTCAGAGAGCAAGGTATACCACAAAGAAGGGGAGGCCAGCGCAATGGGGCGCCCCGTGCAAGTAGAAGGTCAATGCCCCTGAAGCTAGCTCAATGCCCCTGATGCTAGCTCAATGCCTGTGATGCTAGCTCTGAGCAAAATTACTGAAAGTAGAGGCAGGGAACAGAAGTATGGAATTGAGAGAAGCTCCTTATACTTTACGGCAGCCACATTCAACACAAAATGTATTGAGAGACATTTAAAACCTCCTTTTGCCCTACAGAAAGACTCTCAGCAAGGAGTTCATTTCAAAGTAGACTCCACAGCAGAAAGCTCTTCCCAGCACACCCTGCCTTCCAGGCAAGCCCCGCCTCATGCATATCCTTAAGAATATTGCTCCTGGAGTTACTGTTTCAAACCCTCTCTCCAGCATCAACATCTCCTCCCTTGGCCATTTTTTTTTTTCCTGAACTGCCTATAAATATAAACTTGTCTGAAAGAAAAAGAAAATGATTTTGACCCTCCTTGGCTTCCCATCTTCCACCATCTTTCTGCTTGCTTTTATATTAAGCCCCATCTAACGCGTTGTGGGGGCCCTTTCTCATTTCTATCCTCCGTTATCCACATGGCAATAGGTGTTCAGTGTAATGATAGGCAGCAGGGAGTCTCAAACATTGTGCATATGGGGTTGAATGCAAATATCAGAGGGGTCATCACGTGGCTAAGGAGATAACAAGTTGGAAAGAAGCAGAGAGGAAACGGAGAACAATTATGAGGCCACTGCATAGTACAGGCAAAAAAAAAAAAAAAAAAAGAACAAGGAAAAGAAAAGGAGGAAAAGTAGATAGGTTCAGGTATATTTAACACTATGACTATAGTAAAAACATGCTACTATGTGCTTCAAAGTTGCTAAGAGACTCGATGTTAAGTGTTCTCAACCCCAAATGGACTGATAGCTGTGTGACTGACCAGAAAGGTGTTGACTACGGTGGTGAGTAACACTGGAGGAGTACACACCTTAATCTTATACAATGTCACACATCAATTCTACCTCAATAAAAGCTAAGTATTTATGGATAGAACTACCAGAATTGGTGACCAAGTCCAGGCAGGACTTGAGGGAGAGGGACAAATCAAAGTCAGACTCGGCCTTTTTACTGTGGCCATTGAGGAAAAGGTTGTCTGCTCTGTTTGGGCTGTTTCCCTGCCTGGAAGCTGTAGGGTTTGCTAGTGAAATGCCTCCTTACTGTTCACTTTGCTTTCCTTTCCACTCCCAAGTATGATCCTCTTCTCCAGAGGCTTCTATATTTACATTAGGAATGAAATTCAGTTTCCGGAACTGGAAATATTTTGTTACTTTTTTTTAACTTAAGCATCAAGCAGTTTTATCTGTTCTCTCTGGAGAGTTATGCTACACTGGGACTGATTTTTATCTACTTAGCATACTTTTTTCCCACTGATTGTAGAATTTCCGCATTCTATATTAAGAATGAAAGTCCCAAGCCCTGGAATTAGCCACAGGCCTGCAAGTGGGCTTTCTGCAGGAAATATCTTGCATAGGGAATTGTGCTGTATGGAGAATCAGGTATTGTTTCTATAGACACGAGATGTCAACAGAAAGGAATCCCACTGAATCCCACCCAAGAGAATTGGGTGGGGTAGTTGTGGCCATAAAAAGAAGGGAAAACAAGGAGAAATGAATCAGAATCAGGGAATATCTATGACCATCTCTGACACATTTACTTAACTTATTCAGTCTATGCTTACCAGGGTCTCTTTGATGGCAGATTCTGAGGGCTTTATTGTGTCTTAAATAGGCCCTTTTCCTTACCTCTTTACTGCTCAAGAAAGATAGTGTATGAGCCAAACATCTGACCAAGTGTCATTTCATACCATGACAAATGCTAGCCCTAATATATCCAAGAGAGCGTGTGACTGTCTCTACACAAACTCTACTTCATTCAACACTGAAATTAAAAGGAATTGCATTCCTTTTTTAAAGCCCTTAAAAGCCATCAAAACCAATCTAAACGTAGAGTGCATAGCGACAGCTAGCAGACCACTCACTCCTCAAACCATACCCAGACGCAGGCAGCACTTTCTGACATCTGACAAAGTCTATTCTGACATGGTCTAACCTTAATGCCCAACGTCTCTTATGACATTGCTTTTTGACTAATCTTTTCTCAGTAATTTTACCAGCAAGAACAATCTTTCCTCTTTAGCAGAACTGGGAACAAGGGCGACCCTAGATTGGTCAAGTTGATTCCGTTTGGGCAAACGGGAATCCCTCAGTACATCTCTGATAACGTTTAGGCTATTTTGAAGGGCAAGAGTAGGGAACTGGGAGCACATGCACCAAGATGCATCGTGTCCTAGAGAAGACTACAGAAATTAGCAGTGGGGGTGGTATGGAGAGAGTCCCCACAGCTTAATGTCTGGGCCCACTGTTCATCCTCAATGCCTCCTCCTGCTATTTCCCTATTCTGTTGTTCCCTTCAGCCCTGTCTATGCAACAGCCCTGGTCTGCATTAGTTCACTGCTAGCTCCTCAGACAGAGCCATTTTCCTAGTTATTCCAAGGACCCCCTTCGCAGCCCCTCTTCTCTCCACCTCACTCCTACCAGCCTATGAACACACCCCATGCAATTCTTGGGTCACGACCAGCTTCTCTTCAGCCCTCTGAAAGCAGTTGCAATCAGAGGAAGAGTAGAGTCTAGTGTTGCACTTCAAAATCTAAAGATAAATGCACTGCCCCCCCCCAGCCCTAGAACCACCACAGTCCAGATCACTCAACTGAAAACACCAACACTGAGCTCCTAAATACTTTTTTCACAAGCCCAGAATATTATGGCACACCTTCAAGTCCAGAAAAATGCCAGTTTGCTTTACTGAACTCAAAAGTGAACCTAGAAGAGGCGAATGTTATCAGTGGTAACTGGTGTATCCTTTCCATGGGGCTTTCACATCAGGTGATCTTTGATTTCTCATGATGATCCTATAACACAGGTGTAATTGTCCCTCACTTAAAATAAGTTGCTCACAAACTCTGTATGAGGACAAAGGGTCTTCGTTAGGCCTTGAAGTCCATTTAAGACATATTGACACACTAGTTGGCATATGAATGGATTGTATGAACCCAACTATCAGTAGACACTGAAAATGACTTCACAAACAAATCACTCATTTTCTAACCCTCAGTTATACCTATAAAATATAATCCACTTAATATAATCTATTACAAAGAAGTGACAATCAGTATATACCTTAAAATATACCTAAGAAGGCGATGTTAAATAAGCCACATAATGAGGTGTCACTGGATAACAGACATGTATTAGCCACTCTGGGTGTTAAAAATTACCATTTCTCTGTGTGTGTGTGCATGTGTACAAAGATAGATCATAATACATTTTACTTTTCGTAACCTGATAAATTGGTTGTTTCTTACTTCTGGCTATTCCTCTCAGCATTGTGATAGATACCCTCATTTGAAAAAATAAAAATCTTGCAATTATTTCCAACTCCTTTAAAATTTAAATGTATAGTATTCCTGGCACCAAAGGCTACTCAAAGAAAGGAGTTTTCATCTAACGAGAGATTTTGCTAAGCTCTTCCATTTCAAACCCAAAGATGATTTCTGGCCTATGTGTGTCATAACCACAAACAATAGCTACCCCTCAAATCATTTATTCCCTTATAACTTAATAGGAGATTGTGCCAGGGCACTTCAGATGGGCAGAATGCAGTCATATGCCAAGGGGAGGAGACTGTAGACAAAAAATCTGAAGGGCAAAGACAAGCACTGCTGAGGGTGGGGAGGATGAAGGTGGGATGGTGACTGAAAGGCTTTAGGAAGAACAGCAAGTATTTCTTATATTTCAACATTTATAAATCATTTATTGACATATGACCCTATTTTGTATGCCCTTGGGTATTCATAAAAACATACAGTAATAAATTTAGGTGAACTGAGATTAGGTCCAAGTTAACATAATTAACAAAGTTATGGAAGAGACTGTTAAGAGCTTATTTGCATTCAGAATGAGAAAACTCTCGCAATAACTTCTTGACTCACTTAAATATTTTAGCAGCTAGTATGTACATACCAGGCATTGTCCTGGGAGCTGTTTGTAGCTGACACTGGACATGGGCAATAATCCCACACAAGAACAAAAGCAGCTCAGCAAGCCAATGCATAATTGCTGCAAGGGAAACTGGCTGAACATGGTCTACCTTTTCATCTTACGGATGTTGGACTTGGCTGTGTGACTTACTGTGGCCCAAGGAACATCAGCTAATACCACATGGGTAGTGACTGAAGTTGACTTGGTGAGCTCCAACACCGGAAGGGTTTCCCCAGGAAGCTTCTGGGGTCTCAAGAGTGCACACATGGCATGGAGCCGAGCTCACTGACATCCTAAGCATCCTAAGTGGCCCTGACCCTCAGCCCCAAGAGGAATCATTGCTGCCTGCCAGGATCTGTTGTCCCTCACACCTACTGCCTCCAGGTCAGAGGGTGAGAATTCATTCTTCATCAAGGGATTTCTAGGGATTTGTTATATAGCATTATTTTGGTAAGTGCTGACTGACACTGAAATAGAAACCTAGAGGTGGAAGAAGTTTTCAGAAAAATCTGAAATAATTTTTTAATCTAATTTTATTGACTTACCATTTGCTTATAAAACTACATAATTTTGGGGCCCTCCCTGGTGGTGCAGCAGGTTAGGACACAGCACTTCAAGCTAGCCACAGTCGCTTCAGTGCGAGTTTGATTTCCCTTCCCGGAGGTGATCCACATGGCGCGGCAGACGTCTCCTGACCCACCTGCTTCTCCCCTCAGCAGTGTACTTCGTCCATCTGCCTGTTCTGCTCCCCACTCTATCTCTGGTGAAGATTCTCACTCTCCCTGCACCTCTGGCGTGTACCCCAGTTCTATATGCATTAAAAAAAAGGACATAATTTTGCAAGTACAGCTTCCCACCTTGATGCATGTACATACTCCACTTACCCTCCACCAAAGCCGTTGGGCCTGTAAACTGTGGTGTTCACACGCTCCCACTCTGCCCCTTCCTCCCTCCTGTAACTACCACCTTTTTTCAGTCTGAGGGTTATTTTGGTTATTTTGCCAGTTTGTTTGCTTTGGTTATTTATATTCCATGAATGAGTAAAACCACCTGCTAGCTGTCTATCACTTTCTGGTTTATTTCTCTCAGCATCATCACCTCATGCTCCAACCATATTGTCACAAGTGGTACAAACAAGCTTTTTAAAAAGTTGAATGGTATTCCAGTAAGCATATATCCCACAATTTCCTTATTCAGTCACCCATCCCCAGGCATTTAGGTTTATTCTATTTCTTAGCTATAGTGAATAACTGTTGTTATGAACATAGGAGCATGTCCCCAAATTAGGTTTTTCTATAATAGTTTTTTGAGGAATACATAGAATTAGTGTCCCTAGGTCACACAGTATTTACATTTATAGCTTTTATAACTCAGTAGTGGGAGGGAAGGGAACAAGAATAGAAACTTAGGAGAACTGTGACAGACATGACACAATGGTGAAATTCCAGCATGAACATTCAGTGAAACATTTAGCACAAATAGCAGTGATGGTAATACAGAAAGACAGACATGTACCTATTGAAGTTGGGGTGTTGACAGGGATAAGAAATTTGGAAATGAATGGGTTGTAGGTGGTCACATTTGATAAAGTGTTACCTAAAAGAGTGCAGGAAGTAACTGCCTTTTTAGAAAATATGGGGTGTACTGGATTGGAAAATGATAGCACTTTTCATCCCTGCTGTCCATCCAAGTAAAATTTCCTCCATGTAAGACACATCCTGGAAAGCCAAGACCAAAACAAGGATATGGCCTTTAGATAAAGCCAGGAACACCATCTGAATTGAGGCTGTGACGATCAGACTTTGTTAAACCTCTGAAACGATTAAGCAGATCGTTTCAACTAGACAAAGGGAGTTCTAGATAGATCACAAAGAAGTCCAAGGTACTCACAATTAACTCAAGAGAGGACTACTTTTTAAAAATAATGATGGGTATAGCTTTGGTTCTTACAATTAACTGGAATTAAATGTACAAACAATTCACAGTTTTTAAGAGTGGCGTATTGGCAGTTACAAACTGTTTTGCATTTGTTTGATTTGGTTATTTATATTTCACCTCACCCTTTCAGAAGTGACTAAGGAGAAAATAAAAAAGTGTCATCAGGAAACAGAACCAAAAGCTGTGGGAAACAATTGTTTAAGAATCTGCTTCAAAAGAGCAAAATGTGGGGTTAGCCATAAGACTTTCTTAGACTAAAAGATGCTAATGGATCTGGTGTGAATGGAGATCCAGTTGATCTGCTCAGGACGGCTTGGATCTGGCAGTATCTTTGTGTTACGAATTGGCACAGAGATTCCTACCTTGAGATAAAATTTGGATCATATAAACATAATTGAGTCTGAAAGCCAAAGAGGGCAGTTCCTTCGAGTCACATCTTGGACACCACCATTTACTATTTCCCTAATGACCTTTTACTCTTTCTGAAATTATGATGCTTACATTATTTAATTATAAAACATATTTATTTACTACCATATCAAGTATGTGAAATGGTTCCTGCCACAGAGCAATAATGAATAGATGTCCTTTTACTTGGAGTCCCTTCTCTTATAGAGACTATTCTTCGAAGCTTTGATTACACTGGGGATATGACAAAGATGTTTGGTTTCTGCTTCAATAATAATTTAAAATACTGAAATGACTAGCATAAAGGAAACCTTTGTTCTGGAAGAGTTACAACTCATTTTCATACCAACATGGGCCCTGACTTAGTGATGTCTGGATGAATGCAAGAAGTGGGATCACTTCTAAATAGTGATTCTGGAAACCAGTAGCCTAGCAGGCAGAAAGACTTCTTGGCTTGGATCTGGCAGTATCTTTGTGTGGCTTGGATCTGGCAGTATCATTCGGAACAACAGAGCATATCTGACTTAAGAATTCTCAGTATATAGATCTGTGTATACAGGGAAAAATGACAATTGTTGGAGCTAGTCACAGAAATTTATGAGGACAAACCTAGGTACCTTACAATAAACCTCAATCACAAAGAATAAGAACCCCCAAATGCCAAACTTTCTCATGAGTCCTCGGTATTTATCTGCATATTTTTGTCCATGGTTGAGACCCCCAAAATTGAATGAATCCCTTTATTCAACAGACACTACACCAGATGCTAGGGTGAGCCAAAGCAGCCGTGGCATTGACATTCAAGGAGCTTTCGATATAGTGGAAGTGGCAGACCTAATAATAATAACACAATGTGTGCTACTGTTAATGTGTGCTGTTCTGAGGAAAGTGTAGGAGGACTGGACTCTGAGAGGACATCTAGTAAGAGACCAGATTTTGTGTGGCCCATCAGAAATCTGCTCCTGAGAAAATGGTGCTCATCTTTCTGAGGTCAGAAGGGTGATTAAGGCAAGAAAGGACATTAAAGAGAAAAAAAAATCACATGCTAAAGACTGAAGAATATCAGTATGGTTGGAGCAAAGCAAAGTGATGGAAGATGAGGCCAGATGGACAGATTACACAGAGTTTGTGTAGGTCAATGAGGAATCTGGTCTTTACCTAAATTAGAATCAAAGGAAGACATTCACAGGTCAACTAAAGCATTTGTTGATCATCTTCCAAGAGACATGGGTAGACATTGCTGACAAGTATTGGGGGCAGTTAGAAGCTAGTTATCAAACAATTTTCCTTCCACTAGTGAGCACCCCTGGAGTGGGACATGACAGAGGTTTGTTTGCCTCCTCCTGCCCAGGATGCAATGTGTCAATGTATAACAGTTGGTTCACCTTTACCTTTCCACGAAGCCCATGATAATTTAAACAGTACCCATCAGATCTCGTAAGGCTCGATATTTATTTTATTTCAACTATCACTCTTTTTTGTCAAGAGTCGTCTCATGCACAGCAGGTGAAACTTAATGGTTTAAGGAATAAATAGAAAACTGACGGGGCTCAAATCCATTAGCTAATGGATTACTAAGCAAAAGGGACTACCTTCCACCCCAACGCACTTAGCTGAGGGTTGCTAGGAATTTTCAAGATTATACGCTAACACTTCATGGACTCAGGGGAAAGAAGCTCAAACTCAAATAGGGCTCCTTTGATAGACAGGTGAATGAATGTGGCTATCATTATGTAATCACACAACTTAGGAGTTATTTATCATTGACTGCACAACATATTCTGGAAACATCCTGGAGACACTTGGCCTGCCAGCTTGGTATGCTTGTTGGCTATAATCTGGCAGAGAGAAGGAACCTGATGGGAGAATCACTCAGCATCTTGCAAATTTTACTCACTTCATCATTATCCCAATATTTCATGGGAGAATAAGTAAGGAAAACCCCACTATTTTAAACATATCTTTTTGAGATAAAGCTGTCTGACACATTTGTAAATTAGCCACCTCGCATGTTGTAGCAAGACCTCCTCTCAATGGTCTTTAATCAGTTGTTTCAGATATATGTGACTCATTAGCATCTGAGCCACGCAATCACTTTTTTATCCCGAATCTCATGATTTTATTGGGCTATTAAGAGCTTGATTTGTGGGCAGTGGGAACAGCAGGAGAACTCATGCCATTGATCACGTTATTCAGCAGGATGCCAGCAGAAGGAAGATACCAGCCGAGGAGCCCCAGAAGACAGGCGGGGCTTCAGCTCTCCAGCTGGCACCCCAGACAAATCAAGGACCACCTACTGCACACACGACTGCCCTCAACAACCTTCCTTTGGCTGACTGGAGGTGGAGAGGAAAGAATTGAATCTCACTACTACTTTCAAAGAGGGTTTTCAAAATATTAAAGGCAAAAATGGCCCCAAAACTCAAACTCATAAAAAATCAGTAGCTAATGACTGACCTCGAGATCTTTGCTCTGATCCAACACCCAAGAATCACAGTCCCTTACAAGCTGTACAGATAATCTTATTTCTCTAATGCTCCTGCTGCCAAGACCAGAACGATCTTAAAGAGGGGCTGTATCCTTCCTCATGCCATCCATCAGGGGGTGGCTGGCACTAACCCACCCTTTTTACCCCTTGCACAGTGTTATTCTCAGTTCTTCTGTGAATCCCTTGTTTCTGAGGCTGTGAACAAGGTTTGTGAAGGAGTTTTTAAAGTTAAAGACTTGAATGTAACAACATGTTCTCATCTTATAGAGGGGATTCTCATACAATAATACCTAAGATATACCAAAGTATGTCATTTCTAGGAAGCTCATGTTATACCTTATTTTTCAGATCAATTTAATGATCCATCAAACAGGCTATGGGCAGAGTTCCTTGGAGGGGTCAGGAGAAATTAATTAGCAAGCAGACAAACCAGACTCTGACTTCCCAGGGCCGGTTCCCGAGAGAAGCTGAGCTGTCCTCGAGGAGCTCAGAGGTCAGGAAACACTTCTAGCTTTCCAGGCAAGAGATCCTCCCTGACTGCCTCTCCACATCTCTTCTTAAATTCTGTTCCCCATTAGCAGCAAGTGTGGTTCTTAAATCACAAATCAGATCCTGTAATGTTCCACGTAATGGAGTATTTAACTCCTCAACAACTTCTATCACGCTCAGAATGAAACGCTCACCTCTTAGATGGCCACACAGCCTGCAGCACAAGCGCCCTGCTTCTCTGCAAGTGTATCTCATCCCTACTCCCCCCATCTGTTAGTGATGTTCCTGTGATTAGCCACACTGGTTCCCCAAACAGGACCTTCCTGCTATCCTTCCCTCTTCTACTCTTTGCATGCTTCCTATCTTCTTATCCCTTGGGTTTCGGCTGCAAGTTCTCAAATGGGGCTCAATCTCCCAAACCCCAATGCTTTCCCATGAAGACAACCCTCTCTTATACCCTGGTGTTTTTTCTAACACTTATCCTGACACTAACTATGTTAGGCATCTGTTTACTTGCTCACTTGCCCTCTGGTCAGAAGGTAGATATCACAAAGGCAGAGGTCATGCCTAACTGCTCATGATCGCATGCTCGTTGTCCATTCAGGGATGAGAACAAAGATGTCAGAAGTATTGGGAGGGGAATGCAAAGGGGAGCCCTATGGGACAGACAAGAACAGAGAGAATAATTATTGCTCTAGTAATCCATGTAAGCTGAGGCCCAGCAACTGCCCACAAAGCACAAGGGCCATCATTCCCCTTTCCAGAATTTGCTGGAAACTTGTGACGATTGGCAGGGGTTCCATGTAGCTCTGATGCCCATGCCCAAGATGATGGAAAGACCAATGATGCCCAATGAAGCTAGAAAGACCCTCCAAGGCTTTGGGGAGACTTTCTGAATCTTTTTCTAGCTGGGGACTTCTGTTGTTCTTTGCAAAAGTTAGTTCTAGATATACAGAGAATTTCTGAGTCAGTCTCTACTCACTTTAGAGGGAAGAAACTTAATTCTGTAATCTGTTGCCTCTCCAACTTTTTTTCAGTCTCTAATGCACAGAGACCATAATGATAAGGTCAAGAGGAAGATATTTTCATTTCCCTGTGGTTTTTCATAGCATATTTAATAATCCAAGCACTTTTAAAAAAAAATTTAAAAAGATTTACTCATACAGAACTGTGATACAGGCCAGAGATGCAGAGGGTGAGAGGATTCACCAGGGACAGAGTGGGGAGCAGAACAGGCAGATCGACTAAGTACACTGCTGAAGGGAGCAGCGGGCAGGTCAGGAGAGGTCTGCCACGCCATGTGGATCTCCTCTGGGCCAGGTGGGGATCGAACTCATGTGGAAGTGCCTTAAGCTTCTTAGTGCTGTGCTTTAACCTGCTGTGCCATCAGGGAGGGCCCTAATCCAAGCACTTTTTAAAAAAGGTAAACAATATGTTTCCCTATTTACTTAGATATCTAGAGAACTCAGGAGAAAACTTCAAATTCAACCACAAATTTTACTAAACAGCACTCCCTACTAAATGTACATTTTTATTATTCCCAATATTATTCCCAACTTTAAATACATTGCATGTAAATAGAAGAAAATTGAACTTAGACCATGTATCTGCTACTCCATGTCTCCATCATTCAGCTAATCCATTGAGATGATTGAGAGAATTCCTTGATCACCCAGTAAACTTTTTTTTTAAAGATTTATTTATTTATTCATACAGAACTGGGGTACAAGCCAGAGATGCGGAGGGTGAGAGGATTCACCAGAAACAGAGTGGGGAGCAGAACAGGCAGATCGATGAAGTACACTGCTGAGGGGAGCAGCAGGCAGGTCAGGAGAGGTCTGCCACGCCATGTGGTCACCTCCGGGGCAGGCGGGGATCGAACTCATGTGAAGTGGCTTTAGCTTCTTAGTGCTGTACTTTAACCCGCTGTGCCACCAGGGAGGGCCACCCTGTAAACTTTTTTAAGGCTTACTTACTTTATGTGATTAAGAAGTAGTATGTAGGCTAGAGGTTAGGGAGAGTGAAAGGATTCACCAGAGGCAGAGTGGGGAACAGAACTGGTGGATTTACTGCAATACACTGCCGAGGGGAGCAGCGGGTGAGTTAGGAGAGGTCTGCTGTGCCATGTGGGTCAGCTCCCTGGCTGGAGATAAGTCTCAGTATGATAACCGCTGCAACCTGAGTTCTAACTCCTAGGCCTCCAGGGAGGCCTGACCACCCTGCATTTTTGCCTATAAATTACTTCATTCTAGTCTGCTTCATTTCAGTGCCATTATGCTACACGTCTTCTCTCATAAGGAGAAATCTGTTCTAGAGGCAATGAGTGGAAGGCTCGATCATAAACTGAAGGAGAGGTTAGCCTTCACCATATGCTAACCTGGTATTTTGCAAATACTAGTTCATTTAGAACTCCTATCCTTCTATCCACACAAACATATCTCACGTAAGGACCTAGGAGCTTGGGGATGCCTCTTCTCTGCACAGGTACTATGAGCTACTGGATATGTGCACAGAGACCAGTAAAAATATTAGACCATCTCTAAGCAAAGGTCAAGGTCCTTCAAGCGGAGGTATTACGACTAAAAAGGGGTGGGGAAGAGCTGGTTTATGAGTCATTGTACAATCTTTTCTTCTAGATTTTCCTTGCTGGGTGGCATCCTTCCCATTGGTCCAAGTCACACACACTTAAAACAGCTGTGGCGGCACATGTAGCGAAAGGAGTTGTTTTCAAGCTATTGTGCTCTAACAGCTCTTAGGGAAACAAAGAGCATCTGGGCGTCCACAAAATGTTTGAGACAGGCAGGTTGAGAAGGGCAAAAAGGGTTTGGGAAGACTTGAAGCTCCCCCAAGACCAGAAAGACCCTTGACTTAAGTGGGGGAAGAGTTGAAGGCCCTTGAGATCCCTGGAGAAAGAATGGCCTGTGAGGAGTGAGGCAGACATGTCCAGACCACCTTGCGGGGATTGCCACACTTTGGCGGGGAAGCCTGTCACAGAACAGGGCTCCTGCCCGGGGAGGCCTAGAGTAGACAAGCAAATGGCCAGGGCTGAGGTGGCAGCAGGGATGATGCAGCAGTACCCAGCCTGGCTTATAGCTGAGGGCCAGCCTGGGCACAGCGGTGCTGAAAAGATGCCAACATGAAGACCAGCACTGCTGAACCAGGTTGGTGGCCTGGAACTAAAACTCCCACTAGGAGAACAGGCTTTCTGTTTCATCAGTAAAATGAGGTTTGAAACCAAAATCTAGTTTAGAAGAGGTGGAAGTTCTGTCTCTTGTACACTGAAAAGTATGGACTGGAAGTTACCTCAGTTCTGTCCATTTCCATAGGTCTGGTCATCTGTTCTAGGCAGACACAGGATCCAAAAGCAGGCTGAGCTGTGTTCTCCACATGGCAGGGAAGGAGAAATCTGCCTCCGACTCACCCAGTACAGCATGGGTTCAGCACACGCACATGTGTGCACATGCACACACCCTGTCCACCTCCAGCTGCAGACACCAGCGCTTCAGAGCACACAGTCAGACGGCGGCCCATCAGCACCAGCTCCCAGAAGAGTGGGCACACGCTGCCTCTCTCATACGCGGAGCCTTTCCATCCAATTTAAACCGAGTTCCAAGTTGATTTTGGAGAAAATTTATACAGTTTACCAGTTTAAAGTCTTTGCTTTATCCCAGAGGACATACAGGCGAGGGGCAGGGAGTGAGAAACTGCTAACATTATTGAGAGGAGAGAAAAGTAAGGCATCCCCAGGAGACTGGGAAGAAGGAGACCGGAGATGCAAAGGGGGCAGGTGACAATTGTCAGAAGAGTTTCATTGCTCAGTTTTGCCTCTGCTGGCTCCCAGTTTCTCCGAAAAATTGTCCTCTGGGGCCCAAACTTTCCCTGTTTAGTCTCAGCCCAAAGGTGAGTTGGTAGGAACTTTGAGCAAAATTGTTTTAGGCATCTTGGAGTTATGCGTGCAGGCAATAAAATGACATTGTTTCCGCTTTCACAATAAATGGAAGCCTTTTTGGTCACGGATGGCTCAGGAATAAGAACTAACAACATGCTGAACCTTCAAACTCCAGAAGTTCCACATCCCTGGTAAGCAGACAAATAAGAGGCTTGGGAGAAAGCGGTCTGAAGGAAGGAGCTGCAGGAGTTGAGGGGCACAGAGGAGGGGCAGAAGCTTCTTAGCAAAGTGAAACGTTTTTCATTCTGATGGCATGATCACCGGGTGAGAAAACAGAGGTCCTTATTCTGCTCTTATTTTTGGACCCTTCTGCTCAACCACCAAAGAGAACAAAAACTCCACGGCTAGGCTTCTAAGTTCTTTCCAACTTTCCAGAACACCATCAGCATAATCGCCTGCTAACAAGCAGACAAAACTCTGCTTTTCCTTACCATCCCCTTCCTTTTAGGAAGCACCTCTAAATACCAACAAAGGAATGCAAATCTTGGAATCCAGAAGAACAGAAATTGCTCAAGAGGATGCACCCAGCAATTTGTACCTTCCACACAGAGAGCAGACATGACATGTCAGACACATTTTCTGGGCAAAATTCCCCCTCTGGTATTTCTGAATCAGTACTTGCTCCTAGGTCTAAGTGAGCAACATTGGGGGTGACTGTATAGCCACCCCTTTTCATGCAGCCACTCCTTTTTCTGGTTTTGTATTCCTGTGGATTTAGCCATCATGTCCTTTGGAAAATGGGCCCGCTTGTACCCAGCTCCCACTCCATGCTTCCGTGGCACCATCACTAACTTTACAAGATGCCTTATCCCTTCACGTCCCGCCCTGCAGATGAGCTGTACAATGGCTGAGGCAGGCACACATGCACGCATGAGAAATGTGCTTGCAACAACTCAATATATCACCTGTCTGGCTCTGGCCCAGGCAGGCATCCCCAGTGCTCCCTGGAAGCCGCCCTCCTGCCCTCCCTCCTTTTGATATGCAATGAGCTCACCCAATCAGCCACTCTATCATTTCAATGGGGGGCATCTTTGGAAAGGAGTGCTTTGGTGAGAGAGGTGCCAGGGCCCCAAATTGGACTCCATAATGAAGCCCTCAAAGCACAGCGATTTTGCAGAATTTAATGGGCGTTAGGGGACAATTTTATAGACTGATTTCCAGGAGCAGAAATATTCAAATTGCTCAGCCCCTATTTGAAGGCACATCTGAAGGTGCACCCTACAACCTGAGTGTAGCAGGTTCTTTTGAATCTTGTCCTTGAAACAAAAAAAGGGAAAGAAAGAGAGAGAGAAATGGCAGAGCCCCTGGGGACTTCGCCAGCGGAGACTCTGGGTAAGTGCAGAGTGACTGCAAAGGCCTGCCAGGAGTCCTTGGGGCTGGAGGGAGGAAGTGGATGAGAGAGACCGGAGATGAGAAGGGCCTTCAGCAGCCATTGGGGAGGCGGTGGCGGGGGAGAAGAAAGGGAGACGCACTAAAAACAACAGAAACACAGGTGGGAATGGCCTTGTGGGAAATCAGCCTGTCAACAAACAAAGCTGGAGGCTAGAAACCACTGCCTCACCAGCCCAGCTCCTGGGCAAGGAGATTGTTCTGTAAATAAATTAACGGTGCCTCTGACGGCTTGGAAATTAATACTGACACCATGAAAGCTGCAAATGACTCCCTTTTATCAGGAGCAGAGCGCTACACTTGGCAAAAGGCTCTTTTTGCCATTCCTTCTTTTATTTTGCTTTGTTTTCTCGGGGAAAGTAAATTAGAGCCACTTACATCAGCAGCTCAGGTTAAAGAAAGGGGAAGAAGAAAGAGAGAAAAAATAGTTTCATTTCATGTACCAGTGGTTTAGAACTTCATTTAGAGCTAATCACACCCCCATCTTCCTCCAAGCCATTTCTGACAGCAACGCAGTCCAGATTGCCAATCGGAAGATAGGGGCACCCTGAGCTTGGCTGGAAATGCACCCACAGGCTGGGGACAGGAGCTCGAGGTTTACATCAGTGGTTGGGCAAGTTCAGTTTCTGGAAAAGGAAATTAAATGGTGGTCTGGTAAGCCAAGAACTCTTGTTAAAACCTGTGGGCTTCTTCCAGAGGCCTTTAGACATGCCCTTCACCTTCCTCCAGAAACATGGCTGCATTTTCTCCCCCAAAGACAGAAAGGGGCTCCAAAATTATTAGCTGTGCTATGTGCCTTTATGAATGTGACCCACATTGGCCAAGCAAGTGAGTTTTCCGTGCTTGTACTATGTTGAGAAATCAGAATTTATTCCTATCCCAGTTTTCTCCTATTAACTGCCCTTTTCTCCAAACAAAACAGACCAGAGGCCTTAAACAATCAGGTATCTTTAAGAAAATTAGCATATTACAACCATTTTCATCCAATAGTTAAATTTTCATGCTATTAGTTAAAATTCTCCCTTAAAAATTTCCATATTGGCCCTCCCTGGTGGCGCAGCAGGATAAAGGACTGCACTAAGAAGCTGAAACCACTTCTGCATGAGTTCGATTCCTGCCTGCCCCGGAGGTGACCACACGGCGAGGCAGACCTCTCCTGACCCGCCCGCTGCTCCCCTCAGCAGTGTACTTCGTCGATCTGCCTGTTCTGTTCCCTACTCTGTCTCTGGTGAAGTCTTTTGCCACCCCTGAGTCTCTGGCCTGTACCCCAGTTCTGTATGCACAAATAAATAAATCTTTAAAAAAAATTTCCATATTCTTTGGTAAAATCAAAATTGATGGAAGTAAACAAATTTTGAAATTTCTTAAACTCTTAAAGGACAAGCTGGCCTAGCAGGGGCAGAGGCTTGATCTAACTTTACCTTGGGAAAAAGTTTAATCCATCAATAAGGAATGGTGAGGGTGGCCAAATTCTCCATTTCTGAGGATGACTAGACCACTGGAAATGGAGGCTTTGTGCGCACAGTGAACAACAAAAGTCTAAAGGAACCACAGTCCTGGACACACAGCTGGCACAAGACAGGGACATGGGACAATCTGCCCAGAAATGCAAAGGGCGACCCAAGTACCACATAGTCTTGACAAGCCTGGAGGTTCTAGGTTACCTCTGCCCCCTCCCTGACACCTTCCTGGTTCTGCTCGAATACAACAAAGACAGCCAACTGCCTGTTGAGTATCTTTGTGCATTACTAGGAAATGATTCCTGTTTTTTTTTCCCCCCAAGGTATCTGATTTTCATGGGTCAGAAATGATGCTAATACACTGACTTTGTTCTGTTATTTGAATACCACCTTCAGAAAAGGTATAAAATTCACTAATCTGTGACACTGAGTATGTGACTAGGTTAACATAGTCGACAGCCTTGTGCAACACAATTGTGTGTGGAGATGTGGGACTGAGGGCAGAATACATGGGAAGAGGAGGTGTGCACAGGGGGGTTAGGGGTTAGCAGAGGACTGTGTATAATTGGGCTGAGGTCAGAGGAGGGTTCCCTCCTAGAGGTATGGGCTAGCTATATAGAGCCCAGATTTACCTTATTTCCTTTCAGTCCTCCCTAAATATCCATCAGTATTTTTGAGTGTCTTTTGGTTTCCATCTTTGATGATTTAAGCCAGATATTTCTACCCTGAAATGATTATCTCCCCTTTTGAGAAGCTGTTCATATTATATCTTCTCTGGAAGCTGGTTGTATTAGTGTGATGGCAGTGAATGGCTGCACTCAAATAGTGAACATTCTGGTTCAACCATCTGTGCGTGTCTAAAGTGTCCAGTTCCAGCACTGCTGGCTGTTTGGCTGAAGCATTTTGAACTGGCACTCCTCAGAGCTTGAGTCCCTCTATCATCTCAGGAGAGTGAGGGCAAGCTTAAGGTGGCTTGTTTTCATTCCACACACTTTCTGACAAAACTGTATATAGTGGAGGATTCCAATATGTCTCTGGACTTAACCCTTTAGGATGTCAGGAGTCTATTTTCTAATCAGTTTGATTTTAAACCATATACCATCATCTATTATGCACCAGGAATTCATTTCTGTTAATCTTACATCCCCCTTGAAGGCAGGAATGATGTCATATTTTTGTCTTTTCCACACTTAACTCAGAGCATATAAGAAATTATTCTCACAAGATTCTGAGTTAAGAATTAACTCTATGACAACATTTTAAGTTAGTCTTAGAGAGACTAACACCAAAAAATATTTGTGGCAGATATTATCACCAATTGTTTCTCCTGTTATCCAAGAATTATAGGTAAGACAAAGAAGAATTGGATTTCTTCAGAATGCTCCAATATATCAACTTAGATCTAATTGTATGAGCAGTAAGGTTTAAAAATTCAGTTAAGTCCTTAGTCCCCAAACTCTGCTTTCATCATTTTATACTTTTAGAGGAAGCCAGGAGAGTTTAGTGGGAACCAAGTAAAAGGCAAGTTCCTGCTGAGCAGTTTTGAGATTATGAGTAAGGACACTTGCTATTTTGCCCCAGCAAGGTCCCACATGCTGCCTTTTGGGTTACCTTGAAGGGTAAATCACAGACCTCTCAGAGGCAAGAGAAATCAATGTAAACATGAAATCATGAAAATGCTGACCCTATCTATGTACCCGCCCCCTGCAAAGGCAGCAACTAAGTTGTATTTCATGGGTCATTAGTCTCAGTAGACGGTCAGACCTGCCTCAATTTCCCATAAGTGTAGGAAGCATACAGAATCGCTCATTTGGAGATCAACAGCATATTTCATATACTAAAACCTTAATTTGGGCTCACTGGACCATTTCCAGTGAACTACATTTGAACAAAGCCTCACAGCCTTTTTGGGCAGCTCTTATATCTTCTAGAACACTAGTGCGCCATGGAATGTGCACTGGGCCATGCAGCTTTGGGAAGGTGGAGGGAAGTAGCTGGGTAACTTGATGGTTAGTGAAGAGATATTGGACTTACTTTTTAGTGCTAATAAATATATGTATGTATTGTTCATCACATCCATGCAATGGTTACAGATTATTGACTGAAGAATTTTCAATATGCTGGGTATAACCCATAAATCAATAATAAGACAGCTTGAACATAAGTCTAAAGAAGAGCATCTAAACATTATTGCACTTTAAGTGACAGGAAGCAAATATCTTTATAAAAATGCACCAGTGACAAAACCAATAAAGTATCCAGTGGATCTGCTTCTTTCTCTTATGTAGCATAATTAAGATGGTGCCAACCAATCCACATTACTGATCTGGAGGCAAACCATGGTATCAGGCAAATTACTAGGGAAGACTAACATTCTAAGGATTTGCCTAATATTTCAACCTTGGAAGTACAATGCACACATACCTTATAACTTGTGCTTTAAGAATATGAATGTTTGATATGTGGGAAAATTAGCAAGAGAGTTGCAGACAAAGTATGTCTGGAATGATGGAAAGTCATGATCAAGGAAGCTCAAGGTCATGGCTCCTTTAGACTTGTTGAATAATTGAATCGACAGAGCAACTTCCAAGCAATATTGGAGCAACAGATAAAATTTCTAGGGCAACTTCCTTCTAACACTGGAAAGTCTTCAAAGGGTTATACTTAGCAATCTGTATTTTTCCAGCCCTCAACATGATCTGCTTAGAAATCTGTATTTTTCCAGCCCTCAACATGATCTGCTTAGAAATTAGTATTTTCCAGAATCTGGGTCAGATTCACCTGCTCACCAAGAAGCAAAAGGAAAACCTTTGACTTTGAGAGACACGGAGTTAGGTGAGCCTAGAGACAACAAACAGATAAAATCTATTCCACCGAAGCATAGATATATAATTTCTCTCCAGAGAATACCAAAGACTGACAAAATAAACAAAGAAATAACATGTTTTTTAACTTGTGAAATGTGACAGTCAATGGCATATGGCAAAACAAAATGCAAAGAAACAATGTCACAGGTTTTCTAGTGTTAGTAGCTAAGGAAGAAGTAGGACACATGTCTCTCCTCTTTAAAAGGCAGTACTAAAAAGAAGTCACTTTCAAAATTCCCTACAGAAAACTTATCTCATTTTTACCCTAGGCAGTACTCTGCAGCTTGGGGAAAGGGAAGTCAACTATTGAGAATTTTCTAGGGTATCTTCTTTGCCTGCAAACATCTTCTTCTGGTCGGTAGGAGAACTTTCCACAGCATCAGGATCACTGCCACAATGAGGCTGTGTTGGGGCACAAGACACAGAGCTAGCACTCTGGGCATGCCATGTCTAGCTGTGGTGACTAGCTTGGGGATGCACGTGGGCTCTTTGATGGATGGATTAGAATCATACACAGGGCATTCGCCACAGCCAACACAGAGAGGTACTCGTTTCCCTGGGGAGATTGCTAAGTGAGATATATAAGTCCCTGGGGCAGTCACCTGTATTACCTTTGGTGACATTTTGTCTGAATGAAAGCCAAGAGCAAAGGAAAGAGGCTGAAAACTGCAGAGATCATTCCTGTTATCATTTGAATACATGGGTCTGATCATGATGAACTTTTCATCTGCATGAGTTAATAAGCCCCCTTTTAAGATTACCCAGCTTGAAATAATCTTTTCTTTTCTCTTCCTCCCCTCCCCTAACCCTCACCTCCATTTGCAAACTAGCAACGAAGACACCTAGCTTAGACATGTGGTTATTTCGATTGATTTGCACAAACACAAATAATGAAGGAGATGTGAATTTAATAAAAAATCATTTTTAGAGCTGTGCTCAAACATGTTCCTAAGTTAGATAAATAATTGATGACTAACAATATTCATTATGCTATGTGGTGATTAGTGATGAATTCTATGCAGTTTGTATACTTTGTTCAAAGTCCTTCATATGTATGTATAGGCATATGTGTATGCATGTATATATATTTGTACAGAGATAAACACATCTGATGCCATATCATAGTAATAGATAAAAAAAAAAGAAGGCAATCACTTATCAGTGTGTCCATTTAGATCGTAAAGTCAGAGAGGGAAGGATATAGAGTGTCTTCATTTTCACTGTATACCAGTGCTCAGGTGAAAACCTGCACAAGCCGGCCATTCCATGTATGAAGGATATAAGCAAAAGGACTTTCTGTTTGTGCTTTGGTCAAATCTATCGATATCCAGATGCAAGCAATATAGCCAAAAGTTTACTATTCCTCAAGCAGAAAGACAGAGCAGTTGAGAAACATTTTGATGAATATACTGGAAGACAGATATACTAAATAGATGAAGGCTAAATGGGCCAAGGAGTTTGTAATCACCTTTTAAGTTTGAGAAGCAAAATCTTGTTTCAAGTATACTGAATAAAGTATTAAATTTTCAGAGACCTACTTATTTGAATTTGAGGGTTTGCTAAGATCTTATCTTGAAACTTCTTCAAACCTTAAAAGTAGAGCAAATATTTCCTCCAATATGCCAGTTCTAGAAAGGAGTATTTAATAGATGTATATGTTCAATAGTATTTTACAAATGTTATTTATTGAAGCACATATTATATTCTTATCTAACCCCATATGCCACATGGACCCATGAGGGATTTAAATGAAAAAAAAAAAAGGGCACTAATTAAATACACTTTAGTAAATTCTTTATAGGGAAGTCATGATAGAATAGGCTTATACCCCCCAAATGGTAGAAAGAAATCAACTAGTAAACAACATACCAGGAAGTAATACATAAAATATAAACTGGATAAAGGATTGATATTCTAACCACATAAAAAGCACAGAAACATAAAACTCACAAAAGAAGAAATACAAACGTTTGGTGCACATATGCAAACAATGTTCAACTCTTGCAGTAATAAAAATTACAAAAATAAATTGATATAATTTATTTGGCCCAGTCAAATGGAAAATATGAACAAGAATCATAATCTGCAACCTTGGCAGGGAAATGGGCCCATCCATAAAATTTGATTGCAGTATAGCTTCAGTACAACTTTTTTGGAGAATGACTTCAAAACATGTACTAAAGTTTTCTAAAAATATTATGATTAAATCCCTCTTTACCAGCAGTTCTACCCTCAGAATTTAAAATATAGAGATGAACACAATAATTCATATTATAACAAATTATATAATTGGTTAAGATGGAAATAACCATCATGCCCAACAATAGGGGACTGGTTAAGAAATAAGTGATGGATTACATATTGACATGGAGTATGCCTATCACACATTGCTATAAAACAAGGAGGATATAAAACAAAGAAAATATAAATTGAATAGGAACATATATTCTAAAATATTAAGCATAATTATTTGGTTAATGGGTTAGTGGGGCTATGGTTATTTACTTATATGCCTTGTCATCTGTTGTCAAAGATTTTTGAGTGGAGCATGCATGTAAAAAAATACAGAAAAGCACACTTATTGTATATGATGCATTTTCAGAAATTAAGCAAAACTATAGAATGAACACCCAATTCAAGAAACAGAGTATTTTATTTCTCCAGAGTTCTTTTCCCCCTTCTAGTCACTGATAATTCTTCCACTTACATTATGATGACTCCTAAAATCACAGAATGGTTTTACTTGCTTTGAATTTTGTACAAATCAAATCACAGGATGGTTTTACTTGCTTTGAATTTTGTACAAATCATTTCTAGCTTCTTTCATAAAACATTACATTTATAAGGCACATTTAGTATGTCTACCTGTAATTTGTTTATCTTCATTGTATAATATTCTATTGTGTGAGCATTCTACCATTTATACATTCTACTGTTGAAGATTTACATAGGTCTCAGTTGGGGACAATCTTGAATAATTATGCTAGAACATGTCTTTGTGAACATATGTAGACATATATTCTAGGGTATATATGTAGGGAAGGGAATTGCTATGTCTGAAATATAGAGTAACCAAAGTAGAGAGACAAGTATTTGAGAAAAGATCTATCACTCCATCTTTCTCTCCATGACCTGGAGTTCCACAAAAATCTATTTTATTTACAAAATCATGGGGAGAGAGGAACCTAGTATATATAAGATGTCATAGATACCTTTAAAAAGTAACATGAACTGAAAAGTGATGTGTTTCCCCATTCCTCTACTAGACCAGCTCCTTCACTCATCTCCACAATAGCAAATGGTACCATGAGGCTTTCCTGAACTCAAGCTTCCATTTCCCTTCCAATCATTTTTAGCCCATCCATAGTTATCTATTGCTCCCACCTTTAAATTAAATTTTGAATCAACAAACTATTCCATTTTCACTGGCATAGCCCTAATTCAAGTCACCATCACTCTTGCTTGGACAACTGAAAAAAATACCTATTTGGTCTTCTGCTTCTACTTCTGTTCCCCCTCCCTCAATTCATTCTCCTCCAGTTGTTTTATCAGTCATTTAAAAGCATAAGTCAGATCATATGCCTCTGCATCATAAATTTCCATTGCTCTCAGAAAAAAACCTTCCACTATTAACACCTCCCTTTATTAACACCTCTCATTACCTATTTATTTTGGCCATAGGACCCATTAAAAAAAGCACTTGTTGGATAAACAGAGCCTCCCAAATTCAAACAATGATCTTGTTTTGGAGGAAATGGATCTGTGGGCATGCAGAACAGCTTGTTAACCATGTGAGAGTGTATTAGCCAAAACAAAATATCCCAATCCAAAAACTGTCCCCCAGTTTATATTATATATATATATATATATATAATTATGTATAATTACTTTTTATATATAAAATTACCTTTATATATAAATATATATAAAATTATGTATATATATTTATATATAAAGGTAATTTTATATATAATGACTCTTTGAGCAGATCACTAAATTTATGTCAAATATTTTTCCTGAATTTATTGTAATGATTATGCTTCTCATTTTCCCCTAAATTTGAGTGACTTTAAGGGTTAAATCAACCTTCCATTCCTATAATTAACCCCAATTTATCATCATGTATTTCTTTTTATATATTACTAGTTCAGGTCTAATTCAGATGAGTTATTCTTTTTCTCTCTTGCTAGTCTTTGATGACCAGGAATATACTTCCTGCCTCTATGAATTTGCCTTCTTTGGCCATTTGGTATAAATCGAATTGTATGCTATAAAGTCTTTCATGTCTGGATAATAGTAAAATACTATTAAGTGTCAACCAGGTTTTAGTATGCATCAGTACTTCATTCCTTTTTATGGTTGAGTAATATTTTGTTAAATGGATATACCATATTTTGTATTAATTTACTCATTAGCTGATATATAGCCTACATTTGATGTTGAATAATGATATGAATACTACTGTATGGATTTTTGTTTGAACATATTTTCATTTCTTTTGGAAACCAATCCAAGAAAAGAATTGCTGTGTCAACTGGCTTTACAAATTATTTCCCAGAGTTGTACCATTTATCATTTCCATCTATAAATAAAGGTTCCAATTTTTGCATAGCCTTATTAAGACTTGTTATTGCCTACTTTTTTTTATCAGTCATTCTAATGAATGTGGAATAGCATCTCATTGTGGCTTTACTTTGTAGTTATCTGATGGATAATGATGTTGAGTATCTCCTTTTGTGCACATTGACTATCTTTGCATAGTCTTTGGAGAAATGTTTATTCAGATTCCTAGCCTGATTTATTTGTTTTATGTTTCCCCACTGTTGATTTGGAAGTTATTTTCTTTTCACTGTAGAGTTGAAATATTTTGAATAGTATATTCTTATGAGATTTATGATTTCAAGTATTTTTCTAGGTCTGTCCGTTGTCTTCATTTGCTTGAAAATTTCCTCTGGAGTAAAAAAAAAAAATTGAATATTGATGGAATCCAATTTATTTTTCTTTTGTTGACTCTCTTAGAAGTCCTTGCCTAATTTAAGGCCATGGCTATTTACACCTATATATTTTTCTAGGAGTTTGTATTTTTAGCCACTATATTTAGGACTATGATCTATTTTTAGTTTAGTTTTTTTTTTTTTTAAATGTAGTATAAGATAGGTATCCACATTCATTCCCATGTTCATGTCCCAAATCATTTGTTGAAAAGACTAGTCTTACTCTATTGAACTGTCTCAGTAACCATAAATGTGAAGGTTTATTTTAGGACTCTAAATTCTATTACTGCTTACTTCTTGTTCAAGTTGCTTGTTGAGAACTCTAATAAAATTTTCATTTCAACTTTAGTACTTTTCAACTTCAGAATTTGTGTTAGCCTTTATTTTAATTTGTATTCTTTATTGATGCCTTCCATTTGGTAAGACAACATTCTTACACATTTCAGTTATTTAGATGTGGCTTCCTTTCTTTCCTAAACCATGTTTAAATAGCTGACTTAAAGTCTTTGTCTAGTAAGTCCAATAATTTTGGCTTTTCAAGGAGTTTTTCCTGTGCACAATTCATACAATCATACTTGCTTCTATCTTGCCTTATCTCAATTTCTGTTGATAACTGTCAAATTTTAGTATTGTGTTAACTACAAATCATGTTTTTTCTCATAAACAGAGTTTATTGCTGTTTATCTGTTGAGTAACTTTTATGAACTAATTCTGTAAAATCTGTATTCTGTGTTGTGTGACTACAGAAGTCTCTGCTCAGATAGTCTAGTGTTCAGCTGAGACCTGGACAGGTATTTCTTTCAACACTTAGAACCAGTAAGTCTCCTAGTTTTAGCCAAGGTGGCTCTGTGTGTATATTGGGACATTCCTTTAACATTAAGCCAGAACTTGGCATCTCTGCCTTTGCCACCACTCCCTGTTTATACAGAGTATCAGTTCAATCAGATAATAGAAGTTAGGGATTCTTGGATCTTTCTTTAATTTAAACATATTTCTATGCACTCACATGATCCAGATTCTCAGGAACATGTGAGAGTTTTTCAAAAATATCTTGGGCATCTCAGTCCCTAACTTTTTCTTGTAAGATTTTTGGCTAACTCTTCTCCTTATAAAGCCTACGAGTCCAGAGGTTCTCTTTGTAAAGCCTAGGAGTCCAGAGGTATAAATATATATGTGTGTGTGTGTGTGTGTGTGTGTGTGTATAAAACCTTGCTCTAAATCTTACCCAACTCTTTAGGGAGTTCTGCCATTAATGAATTGACTTTTTTTTCCCCAACAAAATGCTGTCTGGCAAAATGTTTTATTTTTCACATAGTAAGTACACAGTTAGGTGTCCCAGGGAACCACCAGAAAGTTCAAATAATGGGAATGAGGTATGGAATTGCTTCAACACCACAGTGCTCCCATTAGTTGTTGCAAGGGTATTGCTTTCCATTGTTAGTATGATTACAGTTTTCAAGACTATCAAAGAGTTGGGTATGATTGAGGGTATAGTATGGGGACAGGGCAACCTAACATGCCACAAAGTCTCTGTTCTTACTAACATGCAGTTATCAATCTTTTAAAAAATGTTCCTGTATTGCTGTAAATCTCTGATTAATCTCCAGAGTTCAAATCATTGACAAGTTTTTCTGATGTCCTCATTGATTTTGCGAGGAGGTAACTTTTGAAAGACTTACTTCCTGACTGAATTCACCACAGTGATTCAATACACCTTAAAATTAAATCTTTACCACCATCCAATGAGAAAGATCTAATGGCTGAGTAACATTATACAGATTATGAAACTAAAATTAAGGCAATTAGGTGCTCAGGATACAATTATTAAGTGGGAGTGCTGGGGTTCAAATTCTGGTTTGTTAAACTTCCCTGCTTGAACTTTTAACACTATAATCATTAACAAAGGGAATGTGGCAACAAACAAATACCTCAAGCCCTGGCCCTCACCCTTTCAGATCCACCATGTCAGGAAGTATTTCAGGGTTTGGAGAGTACTAGTGTTATTTTTTTTTTTAAACAGAAAAAAAGATTATATTACCAGTTTCTTCCCAATGTCTAGGAATCAAAAGATTCTGCTTGTGAAACAAATGCTCTATGATCCTGGAAAACTAGTGTTATATAAGCAGCAGTATACTAGAAAATAGTATTTTATGACACTCAGAAAAATTCCAAACAGACCTAAACTATCATGTCCTTCCTGGGGGAGCTTCCTTCCCAAGCAGGAAGGATCCCTTACTGTGTGGGCTGAATTCCATGAGTAAAACTTCTTAGCTTACATGACTGTCAAGTGCGTGAAAGTGCCATTCATCCTTTCCCAACTCTGTGATTAAATGAAAACAACAGCCAGGGTGACACCAACTGAGAGAATTCCTTCCCTAAGAGCTCAAACCTTGTAAGAACTGTGCTATTCCTTTTCTGTCCCAGAATCTGTAGAAACATGCAGCTCCATTTTTCAAGTAAGCAATGGAACTAGGACTAAGAAGCGATCCAGATTCACTCATATGAAAACAATAACACATTCTGTGACTTGGAGGTCTGGAGGTTTATGTTGGCACCAACTGGAATGCTAATGTGCAAAGAATCTGGTCTCTCCTCTCAAAAACTAACAAACACCAGTCATTTCCTACTGATTGGTTTCAACCTAACAAGCATTTTGTGGAGCCCAAAAGAATATTTCATTTTGGAGTATTTAGATTATGTTGATTACTCACTTAGGAGCCATAAGTTAGTCAATGAAGAACAGATTGCTTCAACTTGGTATCCCCGCCACCACCACTCAGAATTAATACTCATAAACAGAAGAAAGTATTGCTTAAAAGGGATATAGAGCTTTCTTAACTGCTTCAGGAGCATTGGAGTATCAAAGACCCTTTGCAAATGTGATAAAATCTATAGCCATCTTCTCCTGTGAAATGCCACTACCAATAAAAATCACCTAGTCATCTGGAGACTCACAGGCTCATCAAAAGCTCATCTATCTCTTTCTCTGGTGGATCTTTGTCCAGAGCCACTCATGCCTTGTCAAGCAGTTTTAGGGAAGCATCTTACAGAGCAATTCTAAATTCTCCACCAACCAATTTAGAATCTTCTTTGACCTCTGAATTTGGCATGGAAGATGCCTAAGACTATCATTTCTGGAAGACTGCCTTAGACTGTGCGAGCAGATTCTCACAGAGGGTGTCAAGTTCCAGGAACAAACTGACACCAGAAAAGTTCGTGAAATGTTACTGATTATGGCTCTCCCTGGTGGCACAATGAGTTAGCATGCACCACTGTAAGCTAACCGCAGTTGCTTCAGTGTGAGTTCAAGCCTCGGCCCTGGAGGTGATCCACATGGCACAGTAGACCTCTCCTATCTCCCCTCAGCAGTGTATTTTAGTAAATCTGCCAGTTCTGCTCCCCACTCTGCCACTGGTGAATCCACTAGCCTCCCAAATACCCCCCCCCCAGTCTACACCAAAGTTCTTGTATGCATAAATAAATCTTTAAAAAATGTTATTACTTAGAGATGTGATTTCTTTTTCTCACGTAGTTTTCTTATTATGTGCATCTCTAAACTATATATTAGCAGATATCAGGGATATTAATGCAGGTATTGAGAAACAGAAAATAAGTAAAATCAGTAAGTAAAACAAAATTATAACCAAGCTACTTTTTCATCATTAATTGTCAAATATGGAAATGTTACTTATAAGCACATGTACCTTTTTTTGCATTTAACTATCTTCAGTTCACTAGGCACTGCACTCCAGGGAAGGGACAGGGCATGGTGGGTTACTATGGTAGGTGAAGTTCAAGACTTACAGTCTTGTGGAAATTACAAATGTGCATACTAGGGTTGATGTATGAAACAGACATGCTTCTCTTCACTTTTCCCTTTTCTCCTGACACATCCCCCTCTTCCATATTATATTCGCTTCCATTTTGCTTCTTGAACCATTACGAGAACCTAGGGCTACAGTCTCACTCCTTCAAAGACTTGGTCATAATCATTCCTAGACCTAATCCTTGTCGCGTCCATGGTGTTGAGGGAATTGAGTGTGGTGGCCCAGATAAAGGGCACTGGAGACAGACTGCTTGGGTGCAAATGCCATCCCTGACAGTGACTAGCTCTATGGCCCCTGCCAGCCCCTTAACCTCTGCAAACCACTGACAGTTCATCTGAAAATGGAAAAAATAATAACATCTGCTAATAGGGCTGATGTAAGAATTAGATACATTGACGTATTTCAAATTATTAGTATAGTGTCTGGCATGTAGTAAAAACTCATTACAGTGACTGCTATTTTTAACAATATTATCGAGTCATTATGGAGGTGAAAGAGCCAGGAAGTCGCTGCACACATTTCAGTGAAGAAGGAATCCATTCTGTGCTCCCCCTCCTCATTCTTTCTTTTTTCCTGTTTCCCCTGTTTTCATGCAAGCTGAGAGCTGTCTTCCATGATATCCTCAAAGAGTGTGGCAGGCCCACTATTATGTAAGATGAGTGTTGCAGTAAGTAGGGGCAATTCTTAATTCTCTGTACACACATATACTTGTTTATTGTGCTTCCAGTATCTGCCACTTTTTTTTTCTCAAGAATTGCAAGAATGGCTCTCTCTGGTGGCACAACAGGTTAGTATACAGCACTGCAAGCTTGCCACAGCCGCTTTAATGAAAGTATGATCCCCTGCCCTGGAGGTGATCCACATAGAGTGGTGGACCTCTCTTGACCCACCCGCTGCTCCCTTCAGCAATATATGTCAATCTGAATCCTCTCATCGTGTCTGCACCTCTGGCTTGCACCCCAATTCTGTATGAATAAATAAATGAATCTTAAAAAAAAAAAGAATCGCAAGAATTTACAACACATTAGTCAGCAGGACCAGCAACATCATATTAAGCACCAGAAATATGGCTAGAATCACATGTTCAGTAGTAGTATTTTTGAATTAAATATATTAAAGTCATTTTCCTATTAATTGACAGGTATCTTGCACTCTGTAGGCACATGCTAGAGACAGTTAAATGAGGACAGGTGCAAGGATCAGGGGCAGGTAGCATGGTCCCCTCACAGAGATCAAAGGAATCCACCAAAAGAACCAAACCCCTGGTGGGGCAACAGGTTAAAGTGCAGCACCATGTAGCTCACCACAGCCATGTCATCGGGAGTTCTATCCCAGGCCAGGGAGGTCACCCACATGGAGAGGCAGACCTCTCCTGACCCACCTCTGCTCCTCTCAGCAGTGTACTTCATCTGTCTGCCTATACTGCTCCCCGCTCTACCTCTGGTGAATTCTCTCACTGCCCCTGCAATTCTGGCCTTTACCCCAATTCTGTATGCATACACAAGTAAATCTTTAAAAATAAAGAACCAACATCTACTCCTGACTTTGCCCTTAATCTGCTTAGGACACCACACAAACCATTATCTTTAATTTCTTCATGGACTATATAGAAAACCCATAAGAGGAATGCAGAAACAATCAAAGCAACCAGGGACAGTGATGGAGGTTCACAACATCAACACAGGCTACTTTGAAATCAAATTTATAAACTATATTCCACATAATCATCCCATGACAAAGTCAGTAGTTTTTATGATAGTTTGAGAAAAAGAAAACTCTCGTTGTCACTAAAACAAATACAATTAATCAGTCCATTCTGGTCATTATTTAGTGAACCCTTCTCCCCAGGCTCCACATTTAGTGCTCTGTAATCACTGGCACATGTAAAGCTCCCTCTCCTCCCTGCAATGCTGAGTTTTCTGCTGTGCTCCTCAGAGATGAGGAACACGGTTTTCAGAGGACTTGCTCATGGTCATGTGATTTTTGGCTGTAGAACTGGGTTCAAAGAGGAAGTAATTTTCACTGATACAAGTTGTGCCTTTGTGTGGGGTGACCATAATTAAATGTTTTCAAACCTTCACCTCCCAAGTTCAGAGGTGAAGACAACTATGAGTCATGACCACCATCCTGGAATTCTCTACTTTAACTACTGTAGCAATCTGTTTATAGTCTTGCCCTGACAGAGACCTAAAACTCTTGAATTGGAGGCAACTGTTGGTGTTCTCCTCCATCAGTGGGGATTGCTGTCTCACAGGCTGAAGGCATGAAGATAGCAGCCAGTATGTGGGAGATGGATGACCAGAAATGGAGGTTTATATGAGGATTTGGAAAGAAAACCTGTGCTCGCTAAATACACTTGTCCTAGCAGGTGGAGCAAAACAGAGCTTGTCCTCTCTTGTTCTCCCATGTTCAAGGGCTCACTATTGCTTCAGGAAATAATGTCTGGGATCCTCAACAAAACACCCTTTTGGTTTCTTTTGAGCTTTGCCGCTTTCTCTTCCCCTGCCTCCTCCTGCTTATGGGCCACTGGATGCATAGTGTATCCAGAAGTCTGTGAACATAACATTCTTTTAAGTTCTTTGTGTACACAGTTTCCTCCTCCTGGAATGCCAGCTCCTTGTCAGATGTCAGATCCTGTGTGGGGGGTCTGAGAGAGCTGGTCGCTTTCTCCTTTATGCTACAATAGCATTCTATTATGCCACTTCTAGGGCAGACTCCCTCCTGTCTGACAGCTCTTTGTGTCCATCTTCCTTGTTTTCTTATGTGAACCTCCTTGTCTTGCACTGTGCTGCCCAGCACAGAGTAGAGTTGCAGCAGATGTTGGTGAAGGAACGCGCAGACAGGCAATCTTGAGCAAACTGGACACCTGGAAAGGTTGTCCACCGAAGGTAATCTAATGCAGAGCCATTCTGATGTATTATTTCATTGTTATAGTGGTCAAGTTAGTTGTGCGAAAAGGGTTGAACATTACACATGCCTCCTAAACTTATCCAGTAGGTGCTATCTCTTTGATAGGTTTGTGCAGTGAGTCTCACTGGAGAAGATAGATGAAGTCCTATTTCTTGTGTTGAAGGAAAAGTGCAATAAATTGACAAAATAAGGGCTCCAGATCAGGATAAGTTCTCTGAAGACACCAAAGTGAAGGATGATCCATTGGACGTCCAGTGAAGCCTGAGGGTGGGGCCCTCAGTATAGATAGTGCCTTTCTGAGAAGGGACTTCAGACAGCATTGACCTTCTGTCTGTGTCCTCCCCCAGGCATGAGGAGGACATGGTGACAAGTCAACCATTTGGAAGAAAGAGTTCCCACCAGAACCCAACCAGGTGGCCCCCAAGCCTGAGCTTGAGTGTGAGGGAATACATTCTGTTGTTCCAATCACTCAGTGTGTGGTTATTTGCCTTGTGATGGCAGATACATGATCTGAGGAGGGCCCTCTTCTATTGGGGAGGCTAGGTGGGCCTTGTTAGAAGGTTGACGACTGAGCTAAGACCTGAAATTGTGAAAAAGACAGACAAGTGGTGATCTGGGGTAAATGAGTCAATTTTGCAGTGAGAGGTGGGTGTGAGGGAGGCCATCCCTCTGCTATAGCATGACACAGACCATCAGACATCAAATTTCTTTCTCCTCCATTCTCCACACACCAGTGCCTACCAGTACCACCTCCTGTCCCCATTTCAGCACCTGGAACCAGTTCTTCAGTCCCTATGGAAATGCCCACAGGATCCCACCCTCTTTAGAAAGCTTCCTGGGCTTGTTATTTTCCTGATTTCCTTTCTTTATGCAAACCTGCCTTTCCTATGTCCCATGTCCTCAGCAACTCGCACCAGGTAATGTACCTAAGGGACATGTCACTCCTCCCAGGTGACACTTGCATTTCATGGGCCTTACAATAATCAACTGATTCTGGATGAGCAGCAGAGATGAGGAATTAGGCATCATGGTGGGCCACAGAGGGCATGTTTTAGGGCTGATGGTCTGTGGTACTCATGATACCCAGTCCATCCCCTCTTGGGGCTGTTTTTTCCTGTGTGTGGAAATTATTGACACTCTGGAATATTCTTAAAATGCATATACTTCAGAATAAAGATTTCAATTTCAATCCCAAATACAACTAAAAATGTAGCTGGTTGTGATTTAGGGAAAACAGTGACAACATCTCCAATAGATTGTATCCCAGCACATTTATATAAGCTCTAGCTTGAGTAATTCCCTGTGAAAGGATTTTAGATTAGCATCTGAGTTTTAAATGTTGAACCACAAAGGAGTTGCTGAAACCTCCTTAAGCAGCTAAAACCTAGTTCTCAATTCACAAGAAATTTGGCCGAGGAAGATATTAAATAGAGTGGTGTCACTAGTCAGCCTTGATGAAATGCAGGCATGGAGATGGTACTGATCAAAAGCAAAATTAGAATAAATGAATATTAAAATATTTAAATCTATAATAATGTGTTCAAAACACAGTTCTGAAGAACATTATGGTTGGAAGTGAGAAGCCAGTGCTAAGTCACTTTCAGTCTTTTCTAAGCCACCTTCTTCCCCCATTTCAACTCATTAGGATAATATCAGCTTCAAGTATAATGGTGTAATTTTAACTGTACTGTACACAAATTACTCTGGTTCCCTCTGACAAGGTTTAGCAATAATCTCTCTTGACAGACCTTTAGCAGTTGCTACAATGCTGGAAAAAACAAAAAGGAATGAGGCAGTTAGAACAGAGCCAGGACTGCCTATAGAGTACATTCACCAAGTGGGCAGGAAAGAAGGCTCCAACATTTTCTGGGTCTCACAGCTATGTCCCCAAGATTTAGAAAATAAGAAGATTCAGATTTTCTGAAAAGCCCTGTGTATCAAAATATCTTTAGAGGCAACGTTGTGAGACAGCAGCAGTGCAGCGTGCTGGCTTTTACTGTTAATCATCTGAAGGACAGACTATTAATATATACACACACGCAGAGAAACACATCTTTTGAGTTCTAAAGGTCAGGTTCATTTCTGCCAAATAGTACAGAGCAACTACATTTTTCATTTTAAATTTTCACACTTTTACATTTTTTTGTTGAAGGGACATTGTACTATGATATTAGCTATATAACAGGTGTCTACTACATTAACTTCACCACTACATGCCAAGTTCTAGCCTTCACTCTCACACGATGACCAGCAGCCAGCTTTCCTGGCTAGAAAAAAGGCAAGGATATAGTTACGCAGAAAGCCTCTGCAAGGTGAATTGAGGCAGTGACTAAGAATTGCCACACAGGAAGGACTTCATAGATAGCAACTGTCATCACTGTAGTGATATTATAGGCAGGAGGTAAACGAAATGACTTGTATTTCAATGAGAATCCAGAACCCAAAGCACTTCTACATAATTACATTTGAATCTTGCCCTCTCATCCATATACATTATTGTATTGAATCAGAACCAGCTGGTGAGTTAGGCAGTCAGGAATTAAGACAATGAAGTAGTTGCTCAATTTAACATAACTAGAAATACACCCTAAATTCCTAATTTGAGTGTCCCACAAAGCCTCTCTTTATTGCTCCTAATTCTAATACCCTGGCCTTGTGTCCATCGATCAACAGAAAATTATCAAGAGCCCACAGGTATTATTCCTGATGTAGAGGTGACAGGAGGGAACAAGTTATACAAGATGCTTGCAGTTGTAAGATTACTTTCCCAAGTCAGGCTTACGGAGTAGAGATAAACAATATTCAGTGTAATAAGTCCAAAGTCAAGGAGTGGGCAGGTTGGTTCCTCTGAGGGCTGTGAAGGAAGGTTCTATCCCTAGACTTGCCCCTAGTTTCAAGTACCTGCTTATGGGCTTCTGCCCCAAAGTCTCCTTTGCATTAGGGTATCTGTCATGTAGGGCTAGGGCCTGATTTCAGCTTAGTTAAATCTGCAACAATTTTATTCTCAAATAAATTTCTTTCTTCAATATGGGCGATTAGCACTCCAACACATGAAATTGGGGAATATAAAGGATGCATTGCAGCCCTTGACAGGTGACTAAGGAGACTGTGAGCAAAATGGATTACAAGTATCATGGTCTTGCCTACTGGCATAGGGAGTCACACAACATCCCTGGTCACAGTTTAAGACAGATCCATTCAGCATGGGGAGCCCATTTTTCCACCAACATTTAGCTGTGTAGGTGAAGGTACAGAGTTCAAAGAGTACCAGGTTTAACCAAGGTTGTGTTTTCAACTGATAGTTCAGCAAAGGATTGCAGTATCTATGCTAGTTCTGACCATTATGATGTCTGGTTTATCAGGTGAGTACATTAGGAGAGTGAAGAGAGAGAGGACTGAAGATGGCAGGAAAGAGAAAGAGTGTTAGTACTGTGGATCAGGGGTCCTGGTGGGTATGTGGAGGGGATGAAGATGTTGGGGCCCTTGAGGAAGCAAGTTGGGAAAGTACAAGGTGGAAGAAGAGAGTGAGTTACATGAAGTTGGATCAGGAGGGTGTTTGGCTATTGTGTGTCATGAAGTCTAAGGCATTGATTATGGAGTGAAGTGCTGAAGCAGGAGAATGGACAAGATGATCAGAAGACTTTCCTCCGCAGTATTGAGAAGCCAACTTGGAAGCATCATTAATTCATATGTTGAAATTATAAAGCCTTCATTCATTCATACATTCATTCAGATGTTTGTATTCTGGCCTTAAGAAAGAATGGGTTTCTTTTGAACACAAGGCTCATGAGAATCAATGAGAGAGTTCTTACTAAGCCCAATATCCCTTCCAAACATTGAAAATGGTCTTCAGTTCTTACATCAAGTGATGGGAGAAGAAAAAGACAAAAACACTTTCTGAAGTTAACTTTGAAATTTCTTTGATACCAAAAATAAACAATTAACCCAGAGAAAAATAAAAATCTCATCCTCTAAACATCCTTCAGTGCTCGCTTTAGGAATTATTATTATTTGGTTTCCTCAGTAGCTTACATTCATTGTGTTGATATGTGTGTTTCCTGGGGATTCTGCACACTCCAGAATCTGAAGAGTAAGCAAAAATAGTGCTTCTGCTTAAACCCTTCACAGTTTATGGCCACATTTACATAACATTAAATAAGTCAACAAAGGCATCATTAGCTCCCATTAAAATATGAGCAAAGAAATTTAAACGAACAAGATAGGCTAATTGGTAAGTAATGTTGTGTATCAAAAATTATGACTGTAAGATACCCTAGTTAATGACAAGCCCTACAATCATGTTCACTACATATTTAAAAATTAAATGAAGGTGAATAAAAGTTAACAGAAAAGAAGATTTTCCCCTTCACGTATGCTGTTTTATCTGTTTTCCTAAGTTAAATGTAATATGGATTATGGCCATCTATCTTAACAAACAACCGCTGTATAATTTATGTGATTTTTCACCCTTTTTTCTCTCTCTGGGTCATAAATGGAAGTAGATTAATTCCTCCCTATTCCTTTCTCAGGGAGAGTCTGGGGGTATCCTGGACAAAGCTTGTCCTTCAAGGAGGAAAGCAACACAGCCAACTAAACCATGGCAAAGTTCCTAATGTTGTCACCTATTGGGGAGCATCTATGGTTAAACTACAAATTGCTTATGCCTGGACACCACTCCAGACCAATTAAATCAGAATCTTGGGAGGAACCCAGGCATCTGTATTTTAGAAAATCTCCCTCCTTGGTTCTAAAGAGCCACCAAGGTTGGAAATCACTCTCTAGTCCTCTCATTGATTCAGTAAAAGCTGCTGTTTACTGAGTGACCTCTGTCTGGGAAATTGTCCACTGGGAAGGTAGCAGACTTTATACTTAACTAGATGTAGTCTTATACATTTGCTATTTCAAGAAAACTACGACAGGACAGTGACTCATCTAAGAAAAACACTCCCAAATGCTGGAAGTTTAGACACTGAGGCATTAAACTGAAAATATTTGGTAGAATAAAAACCAGAAGGGACATCTGGCATCCCTCAGGTGATGCCAGCCACACATCAGACACAGATAACATGGTGCGAAGTAGCTACCTGCTGGTGCCACAGAGCCTTACAGAAGAGCCTTACATGTGTGTACACACATGTGCATGAGCATTGAGAGATACATGGTTTTGACACTAACTCAAGACATTAAAATTTAACTCAAGACATTAAAATACATTCAAAAGCACAGGTCTCTTCCTGGCTGATAAGAATCTATAATAATAGGTAAGATAGTGGATCCTTCCCAAAGATCTGAGAGTGCCTCTCTGAATGGAGAACTGCTCAGGTTTTCAGGGCCTCCATACCTGAGGCTGTCTTTGGGCAGGTTTCTAGAAGGCTCCCTATAATGGTAATCAAGACCTTTATGTACTAATGACAAGAGGAAATGTTGCAGCTTCTGAACTCTGCAAACAGGGGTTGACATCATGAGTCATAATTTTCAACAACCCCTCCAAGTTTAAGTAGAAAGATGAAGTCTGCATTATGGAGCTAGGGCTCTTTACTCCTTCCCTTCTGAGGAGCAAGCTGTGCTCACAGGCTGTCACACTAGTTAGTGGAGCTGACATCAGGATACTGTTAACTGATGACTTTTCATTCTGTAGCTTCTGAGTGACAAGCCTAAACATTTGCCTGAGCTTGCCTTTTTCCTGTGTTGGAATGGCCTTCATTCTAGATCCAACACATTTCTTCCTTTTCACTTAAATAGCTCTAGAAATCTCAAGTCTTTAGAAAGACTTAGTTCATTCCTTGGGTCATTCAGTGGGGAATCAATGAGTAAATGGAAAATTGGCAATCTATTACACCCAACACACAAGGGCAAGTGGGGGGGGGGTGTCGAGCAATGAACAGACCACTCGTTGTCCTTGCTCTTATGAAGCTTGTGTTCCAGAAGGCAACAGGATATTGTACAGTCAGGTAAGCACTTATTTTCTTGTGATTTTGATAGTGCTTATATGGAAGTCATCCAGGGGATGTTTTGAATTCAGAACAGAAGGGTCTAGTCTGTGAGGTCTGGTAGGGTTGAGGGAATAGGTTCTTCAGTAGGTGGTGCTTCAGCTAAGATCTCTAGAATTACCAGGATATAGCTATGCGAAGAAGAGAAGTGAAAATATTTACAGTTGAGGCCAGAGACAATGCAAATGCCCCAAGGCAGAAAAGAATAACACATTGCCATAAATTGTAAACAAGGCAGGAAGGCACTGTGGCTGGACAAGAACGAGCTACAGACATGTGAGGGGAGGTAGAAAGGATCACATGAAAGCTGGTGGCATCACAAGGAGACTGTGCTTTATTTTAACTATACTGGGAAGTTTTGAAGCTTCTTGAAAGCAATCATTGGATGTGGTCTGATTTTTTTTTTTTTTTAATTCATTCTGGCTGTGCATGGAAGTCAGGTTGGTAAGAAGCAATGTCAACATTCTTGAGATTTGTTTGCTTGTGCACACTGGTGCACTGGGCTGCAGGGAGGGCCATAGAAACAGGAGGAACTTCTGGGATTGAGGTAGCCCATATCCCATGCAGGGGATTGTCTACCATGCTAACTTGACAGTGGGATTTCCAGTGCTCTGATCCACGAAGCAGATACAGTAAATGACTATAAAATGGCATGCCTGGGAATTGCCTATGGCTTAAAAGACCAAGAGAAGAGATTTTTACTTTGGCCAGCTGCACATTGGAATAATACACAGAGCTCTGTGAATCATTTCATGGCTTATTAAGCAAAATTCTGTTTGCAATTGGCAAGTTAGGAAAATAAATGTCCATGTTTGTTTTCACTTTCTATTTACTTGGTTTGTCCAGAGACCCACAGCCCAAATTTAGGGCTGTCCTTGGAATTTCAGGAAGCAGATCTGGATCCTTCTTTTTGAAAGTTCCAGGGAAACCAGTCACAGATTGCTGTCAGATCCTGGTGAGAATGGGGAATATTCTTGATATGGAGCCATCAGCAGGAAGGGCTGCAGGTTGCATGCCAGGGTCCACAAGTTCTAACCTCTTATTGTGCATTTACTTTTCCATATGCTGACCTGGGTCTGTCTGCTCCTCATACTGGGGGAAAACATCCTGAAGGATGCACCAAAGAGCTCTGCTTTTTCTGAGAAATCATACTTTAGCACTGCTTTCCTAGAATCTCTTTCAGGTTGTGGGTAAAGTGTATATGTGGCACGTGTGTGTTTTGGGAAGATTTACTTGGTTTAATTCTGTGGATGCTTGATTTCTTGAGAGGACCATTAAAAAAAAGCAACAATATTAACAAAAACCCACCTGAATCGCATCAGACTCACTTGGAGACTTAGTGAGATTGTTGAGAGTGCTGGGCCTCACCACAGAGTTTTAGGTCAGGTCTGGGGTGGTGTTGGACAACTGACCAATCTACCATGGTTCTGAAGCTACTGTTGTGGGCTCCAGACTGAAAGCATGTGATATGGCCCCACAGATCAGCTGGATTCAGTGAACACATTAATCTCAGATACTACCCTACACAGTTTGGACCTTCTGGAACTTCTCTTATCGTTGAGGCTAACCTTGCCCATGGATATGTGCCTTTTCCAGCACAGTGTCTCCATGATATAGCCTTAATAAGGCCCTTCCCCTTGACAGCAATGGAATTCCCATCCTTGTTTGTGCAGGACTTAGCAAAGAATAAAGGTTAATTTAAACCAAATCACCCATGTCTGGTAAATGAATACACAAAGGTTCAGGATGACTCTGACCCAGGACATGCTGGCAACATCTAGAATAGTCACCTGGACTGAACCATGTGTGTATTGACTCCATCACTCAAAACCATATTTTGGGCCTCCCATGCACTCTGCTTTATATTAAATAAGGCACTATCTTTGTGGGCTGGGATTTTTAAATTCAATTATAGCAAAGAAAGAGAGTCCAATATAAAATCGCAGCAGGAAGATAACCTTTATTGTTGATTGTCACGAAACACTTTAGGCATCTGAAAGAAAAGGTCATTTCTGCACTGCACATATTAGGTGAGTCTTTGATCTGATATGCCCATGAAACCATTGGGCAAGGAGTTGAGTTAATATTGATGATGTAAGTAGCACCATCCTTGTAGATTCTAGAAGCCCCTCAAGTTTTCCCATCCCTGACTACTGTAATACTACTTACTACTTTGCATGGTAGCCAGTCACTGAGTTACTGCTGGCTGTTTGCGTTTTTTATTGAGAAGTTTCCTGAAGTTTCTACTGCTGTCCCTGTTTGAGCCCTTTCAACTACTTGCCCGTGACACTGCCATCAGGTGAACCAAAGTGGGGATGGCACAGAGGGGCAGCAGATGGACACTGGATCTGCACAGCACAGCTCTGAATCTCAGTTCCCAAACTCACTGCTATGTGATCTGGGCACATTCCCTTTATAGCCCTGTGATCCAGTTTCATTATCTGTAAAATAGGGATAATACTATACCTCAAATGGGGGTTGTGAAGGTTAAAAGCTCTACAACTGGTAATGAATATACAGCAAGGTCTAGTATATAATTAATGGTCATGATATTCATCATTATTGTGCTAATTATTCTTCTCTGTAAAGAAGTCTCTTAACCTCTCAATTTGTGCTAGGCATCAGGATGCTCTCTTCAACTAGGTCTTTTCTAGAAGCACATGTGCTGGATCCAGAGTGTTAGCTTCCTCTTCCTAGTTGGTCAGAACAGAGCTTGGCCTTTAAAGCTATTTGTCCAGCACAGGATTGAAAAAGACTCAACCCTCATGCTCTCAGTTCAGCTCTTGGTATTGAGCAGGAAAAAAAAAATGGTATCAAATACCTGTTTTATGTAGATATTATGCAGACTCTTCAAACACTTCCTTTCTCGTTTTGAGGAAAGTGGAGATATTGCCAAGGAAACAATCTCCAGATCCTTGGGCTTTGGCAGGGGCCCTCCTGTCTGTGCTCATGCTTAGTGCTCTTCGCTGTCCCTGCTACAACTCTAGGTCAAATTCTATCACTTCCTAGAGCTACCAATTTGACTCTTAGATGAGTTGCTCACTCCTCTGCTGTGCTAGGTGGGGAGAGTGTTCAGATTAGTTTTAGTCATTGCTGTCCAGGTCATCCTTTCTCTGATCTTTCTCCCCAAGTCTTTTGGGTTGGGTAAGCAAACATTTGGGCAGAAGGTAACAAAGCTCTGAAACATCCAGGGGACCAAGCCTGTTACATTTCAACATTAGAGATGAGAAAATTAGCTTCACAAGAATGCGACAAAATTCTCAGGCCATCATCATTAATGGAGTAACACTGTGACTGTAACACTACTCCTTAAATAGTTTGTAATAGGCCCTGGAACATCCCCCCCACCCCCACCCACCAGCTCCAAGCACCCTCGCAGGGACTGTTCAATGGATGAGCTGAAGCTGAACCCCTCAGAACTCTCGCTCTGCACTGGGTGCTCAGCTGAGGGCCACATGGTCACTTTCTTGCTGGCTCTTCCTCACCCACCATAAGTGACCATGAAAGCAGCTCAGTGAGGAGGGGATCATGGCTGGTGATGTCATTTGCCTCCCTGTGTGGTTAGATTCTGGGCTCTCTGATCACCTTTTTAGCTACAATTCTACCTTGTAACTTTCTGTCCAATGACCACACACAGAGATCACTACCACTGCCATGGAGAACAAGGTACAGAGAGGAAGTCAGGGGCCCAGGGGCTGGGGGTCCTTCCTGTGTATGGGTAGATGTGGTCGCTAACCCAAGTCACACAACACTAGGTGCACAGAAAATTCTTAAGGAAGGACTTGGCTCACCCAGAAAAGAAGGAGGTCAAGTATTAGTAGACCAACTCCACAGTCACTGAGAGGACATGTTACAAGGCACTGTCAAGGATATCGGATGGTTAAGCTCAACTACCCTGGAGGAAGGTGCAGTTATCAGATAGACTGAATGGGCTGTTCCAGGTTTTTTGGACAGAACAAGGGAGGGCTGGAAAACCCTGCTCATACATTTTACACTTTGGTATCATACATTTTACACTTTGGTATCATACATTTTACACTTTTATATGGAGGTAAAAGCTTATACAGAGTAAGAAATAAGGGGAAGTTATAAGAACAGAAAAAAGTGTACAACAATTTTTACATCCACATCTCCCATTCCAATACATCCTTCCTTAGCATTTTGATCTACTTCCTTGCAGATTTTTTTTTTTTCAAAATACCTACATTTTCTTTTTCTGTTTAAGAAAGATCCATCACAGACTTCAGTCCCTGGTCCATTTGCATGCTCCATCCTGTGCACAGAGCTGCTCCTAGCCAGCCTTGCTGAGGGCGGGCATGTCACCATGTTTGCTGACCCATTCTATCCAGTGCCAGCTTTTCAGACAGTGGCTCTTGCTCTTCCCCTTCCAGCACTTTCCCCAGGACCACTCAGGGAGAGATGGGTCAAATCAAACACAAAATAAAAAGGAAAATTTTCCCTTCCCCATGTTTTAACAGAACCTGAAATTTCACCCTCCCCTCTTCTTCTCCCAACCCTGCTTCTGCCCTGAATCAATCCTAACAGAACATAAGACAGACAAATGTGGGAGGCAGCTCCAAACCTGAATGTACTAGGAATCCAGGGAAGCATCTTAAATTCAACCCAAGCCCGGAAATCACAAAGGGTTTCCTATTTCCTTTGGGGCAAGGTTTTGTGTTTGCTAAGACAAAGAGAGGGCTAGTATTACCCTTTTTTTTTTGACCACTCTGATAAGGGGGAGGTCTGCAGTCTTAAATAATTCCCCCCAAGCCTTTGTAGGGGGCTAGGCAGGAATCCCACCTGCAGATCTGACTCTCCTTAGCACAGAAAATGCACCCTGTCATTGACAGGAGACCTTTCCCAAGCTCTCCCCTTACGGGGTATTGTCACAGTTAGAACTAGAGAACTGTGTGCATCCAGGCCCCACGGCCTGGATAACATTCATCATTTAAATCCAGAATACCTACTTTGGAGGTTTGTCATTCTTTGCCAGATCAGATTCTCTTTTTAGAGAAGAAAATAAGAAACAGACCAAAAAAAAAGGTGGGTAGAAGGGAGATGAGTGGGGTTAAGTGTGGGGGGCACGTCATAAATGGATGTTTGCTGTGAGGGTGTGGTGACTTCCATTTCTAGTCATCAGATTCATTTATCCCCTCCTCTTTTGAATGGGTGTAAGAGGGTTTCCAAGTAGAGCCCCCTCCTATGCTTTGAATCTCCGCCAACAATCAAAGGTATACAACACGCCTGCTGAATGCCACAATGAGGCTGATGGGATCATAATAGATCTGGGGGGCTCCCCCCTCCTCCCTTTTCCTGGAATCTATTAATAGTACAGTTGGTAACATCAAATGATTCTGAGCCCCTTTTCCACCACCGCTATTGTGGTGCCTTGACCATCTTCAGGATATATTTCCCATGGTAATTATATTTCCCTTATTTCCAAAGTCAGCTCATTTTAAGGGGGCTATAAGGGGAGATAATACCACCCAGCAAAACAGAGACAAAATAGGACAATTTGTTATATTAAGCAAATATTTATTTGCATAATTGTGACTCCTTTTCATATGAGCACAGCAACAAAGCCAGCAGCATTTGGATTCAGAGGATGTAGTATAAAGTCCTTATATCTCACTGGGGAGCAGTCAGAGAGGTAGGTAAACAGCAGCCCACCTCCCCTTCACAGCCAATGTCAAATTGCCAGTGAAAAAATTTTCCCTCAATCCCACTACTCCTCACCTTCTTCACTCAGGGAAAATATTTAACACGTTTTATAGATTAAATTTTGTTCTGTTACATTTAGGATACAAAATTTGGTATAAGGTTCAAAACAATCTGGAAGCCAGAATGCTGGAACTTTTTGTTTTTCTGGAAAATGAATTTCCAAAAATAGCCTCAATTATTTTTTTAAGAGACACCAGTGGTCTCTCCTACTAATTCCTGACAAATTATCAGGTAAACCAAAAGAATCTGCATTTGTTGAGTAAGACTCTTGTTTTGTTATTGCTTGAATTTGCTACCACTCAACCAGTAAGAATCAGGTAGGAGGGTGATCTGTCTTAGGTCCCTCGGACGAAGAGCTATGGTAAGAGTGTCTGGGAGTGGGAATCTCCACTCACAGATTTGTTATGCAGGTTAGCTTATGTGGAATTCAATAACCATTTTAGTTATGACTTAGAAAACATGCAGTGGAACTTTGTTTTTGTGTAGAAAACAAATTTCAAGAAAACATCTTGGTAGGCAGGAGGAAAAAAATCACACTAGTCTGAGAAGCAATGTTTTCTCAAACCATCTACAGCTTTCTGATAAAGGTTGTGGGAAAACTCAGGGCAATGTTAGGAGAAAACACCTAATAACAGAGGTGATCCCGATATGGGGTCTTTAAAGACCCAAACATATCACTGTCATCTGAAGAGCTTAGTTGTGCAGTCAGATCTGAGGGGAAATACCAGCTGGGCCACATACAGCTGTGAGACTTTGAGCTTGCACTTGACCTTGAGAAGCATCCCTTTTCTCATCTATAAGAGCAAAATGAGGGAAATGCTCATCACCCCAGGGTGCTGTGACTCTTAGATAAGATACATTAAGTACTTAGCAAGTTTCCTGGCACATAGAAGTGCCAACTGACAGAATTCATTGTTAAACTGTGTGCTAACTTGCAAAATGACTTACTCCTCTATTCAATGTCCATTCACATTGTAAATGAGAAATCCAGGGGTGGTGCTGGGCCAAGGGTGCAGCGAGTGGATAGTGCAGAAATACATCCAAACTGCAATTTGAAACTACAATCTTGACCTCTCAAAGTGGTAGCACGATCTTTTGTCATCAGAGCCTCCATTAGTCAAAAGTGGGACTTGAAAAGTAAGGTAGTTTCTTTCAAATTATCCGCTAGCATACCATGGGGATCTTTCCCTCTTCCTCTAGAATCTTCTGCTAAGGTTACGGAGTTTATGGTTCCCATAATGCACATGTACAGTATCTATTTCATTTAATTTGCTATTAACACTTACAGTTTCACTTACTTCAACACAGCTGGATAAAAAGAATTGAAATCAACCATCTATGGTAGAATTGGAATGTAGCTATTAGCAGTTTTATTTGCAAACCCAGCCTACTCTCACCCATTGAATTCCATTCAATACACAATTATTAAACACAGATTTATGTCAAACAGCCACTCTGCTTTTCCCAGGAAATTCATTTCTTACGCCAGCTCTGCTGCGTGCCAGAGTTACACAAAGGTAGAAGACTTTAGTAAAATTAAGCCATGTAAATAACAATTGGAAAAAACCCATCTTTATAAGTAAAAATTTAAGCTTTGACTTTTCTTAACTGACGAAGTGCAATAGTTGGCAACATTTCTAATGTTGTGTTTTATGGTGTCAGATATTTCTGTTTCCATCAAAGTGCTTTTGGAGGCTGCATCTATGTTAGGAGGACCTTCTGAATCCTAGTTGCAGGGAGGCTCCTACCTAAGTTGGCACACACAAAGGAGACCAACCAATTTCTGGGCTTTACAAGGACTGAAAGCCATCCATTTGGAACTGTCTCTGCTTCCCTAGTTCTCTTTCTGTGAACAAGCCATTTTACATTCTTTTCTTGATGCAGTTGACCTGACTTTCCACCTCTCTGAGCAGACTGGTTTTCTCTGCTAATCATTCAACTTGCCACTGGCTGAGAAAAGCCACCATGTTCCTATAAGAATGTGATCTTTCAATTTGAGGACGTGGTATTGTCTGATCTCAGGTACTAGGACTCTTAGTTCAGAGTCTCAAGAGGAAGAGAAAAGCTGGATTAGTCATGACCTCACCCAGAGACTGGCTTCCCTCTGTCAGTAAACTAGCCGTCATCTAGCCAGCTATTATGGGGAAAGGTGATTTGGTACAAGCCAGGTGGCCTACACCCAGACTCACAAATGTGTCCTTGGGAAATCTGTCCTTTCTACAGAAAGAATCCCCTCTGGTGGCGAGAACTTATGAAATAACTTTGCAAACTACTTTTCTGAATTATGACCCAAACCACCTGATTCTTTCTCAGAAGGTTATATTTGGAATGCATTTGATATCCTTGTGCCCATTCTGATTCTTTCTGAAGTAAGTTTCTTTCAACATATATCTTTGGGCTGATAGTTCTATCAATAGTCAGTGACGTTTTATCAATAGTTAGAGACAGAAAAATATTTTCTTCCACATGACTCCCAATTTTCATCTGAATCTAGGTTTATTTTGTCCATGCTAAAATTTTGGACAAGCTAATGAACATGCAGCTTATATAACTGTCTAACCACTCAGGCTGAATGAAAATTACCAAACACACACAATATCCCATTGTTTAGCATTATTTCTGAAAATTATTCCAGAAATAATATTTTCAGGACTCTTTGTCTGAGAAGCAGCCAAAAACATCTTGTATGTCTTTCAGTGTATAGCTAGCTGCCTAGGGCTACGTCAAGCTCATTGCTTATTCGGACAAAGTCACTTCCATAACATTTTCCTTCCCTGGGCAGGAGGGAGAAACTGGGGGTAGGGGTAGAATGGGGTGGGACACGAGGCCCGTTTTGAAATGTATGAGAATTGGATACTCCCAAAATTCCAGCAAGATTACACACACATACAATCTCATCTGGTAAATATTACATTCTGTTTTTGTCTTTGCTTTAGTTTTTACCCAACTTGACAGTTTGTGGTATTGTGCCACATTTCAGAGCTAAGGTTTACAAACATCTGGCTCGTGGGCAACATTCCATTCCCCACAGCCCCCAGGGTCTCTGGGATAAAGTGTTTGCAACATACCAACTGAGGTGGAAAACAAGAGTTTTCCTAGAGAACAATGGGGGGTGTGGAGGGGAGGCATTTTGTTTAGTGAGATCCTCCTGGAAGAGCTGGATCTTGGAAAGTTAACCCGCTTGCTGCCTCTAGGACAAACTTTGCAAAGTTAGGAACCCTGGGACTCCCCTGCTGAGTGGTTAGTTAAGAGGCTCCCTTTCAGTCTCTGGAGATTATTGTAGGGAGATAGCTTCCTAACCAAAAGTAGTAAAAACTGGGCAGTGATTTTAAATCCCTATCCCATCCTAGATTCTTTCCATCTAGTAAAAAGAAAATAGTCTTCTTTTCTTGTACTTTTCATGGAGGAAGGGATAAAAAAAATCATTTAAATTTGCTATAATGCCTGGCTTCAGTGTATGCAGAGGAAAGTTATCTGTAACTGGTCATTTATTATGGTTATTAATTAAGAGAACTAATTTGCCATCTCACTGTCTCTCTCTTGTTATCTTTTCTTCTTTACTTATTTAAAAGCTACAAAAAGATATTAACATATGATCCCAAACAAGAAATTCTTGGTTATTGTAACTCTTTAATGATAATGTACAACAAGACCCACAGAATCTATCCATGAGTGAGAACATTAATTTTGTGTGGTCTGTTAACAACCAGTCTGTCTCAAGATACTAGAGAGATGTGAAAATCACCTTTCTATAGTTAGACATGGGAGGGATTTCCCCAGGGGCCATAGAACTTCAGCTCAGCCACCTAAAACATTCTTCAACATCATCTGTTTAAGTGGTGCAGGGGGAGGAGAAGGCAGCTCCGGCCAGCAAGAATCCGACACCTTGATGGAACAACAAGAATTGGCATCTTCACATGGAGAAGGTTATCAGACGCTTATTGGTGCCAAGCTTGGTGCTGGACACTGTGATGTTACAGAGTAAGAGGTCAGGTGCATGGACTCTGTAGACAGGGGTTTGAACTTTTGTGCCACTATTGGATGAAAGAGCAATCTTGGACATATCACATAACAACCTACATCTAGAGCCCTCGTATTTAAGATGGATGTGCCTGTTCTACTTCCCTCACAGGATTGCTGTTAGATTAAACCAAGAGACATCTAGAACAAGGCAAGGTCTGGCCTCTGGTAAACTGCTAAGGACTGAGTAAATTTTAACTGATTCTTTCACTGAATCCTCATAATTCCAGGTGGTAGTAGTAGACTTTCCATTGCACAGATGGCAAGACTGATGTTAAACGACAGAAAGACTGATGTTAAATTGCAGCCACATGGCCTATAAATAGCAGGGTTGGCTTCTTTTTACCATAAAAGAATGTTTTCTAATGTGGGACACAACGTTGACCTAATGAGAACTTAATTTGGATGGCAATGGGAAAAGCAGTTGTGCATCTATTTTAAAGCTGACTTTAAAATAATAAATGATACAAGTGATACAGTTGTGAAATGGTTAAAATTATGGATGTAATTTGTAAAAGATGAGAAGGGGAGAACTATCTCATTAATATAGGACAAGAAAAAGATCAAAAAGAAAAGAGTAGAAGGTTGAGAGTTATACCTAAAGACTGGAATGTGTGTTTTTCAGTTCATCCTAGAATTTCAATAACTTGCTCACACAACATTGCTATTAGAGATCAGATTATAGCATTTGTCTGGGACTCAAGTAGTTCCTTCCAGAGAAAGTGGGCACTCTACATATTCCACCTAGTACCCCAGCAAGGATACTGCTGTTCATGATTCTAAAGTTATTTAAGATTCTGAAGGTTATTTAAAGGAAGTTGCATCCAGAGGACACATAGGGCAGAAGTTAGAGACTATAAGGTAAGAAAAGGAATGGTGCACTCCATTTTAATCACGTTGTTCCCCTTAGTATATAAAGTAAAACCTACAACCAGTGTCAATGTTATGAAATACTGTCCATGGATAATGCTCTCAACCCATTTTACTACTGCTTCCTTGTGAGACATCTTTCTTGTCCTCCTCCTGATACTTTGTCATGATACCTTATGTTCTGATGCTAGAAAAATACAAAATAACAGAACTGTCCATTTTGCCCTGTTATTTGCTTTGTTTTTACATTGCTTCTAAAGGAAGATAGTCACTTTCACGAAAAGGGAATGGGGGGAACATCCTCATAGAGAAGTCTGGTAAGCCAAGTAAGGATGGGCAAATGATGTTATAGACATAGAGGTCTCACATTGTATGACAAAGTGAGTTTGAAGATCAGCTGGTGTTAAGTCCCGATGTTATCTGCATATCTAGACTGAGTCACCTAAACACAACATTTAAACATTCTGGAATATGTCTTCACTTGAAAAATAAGGATATCACCAAACAGTATGAAGTTATCATAAAGGCTGACTAGGCACCAGATAGTCAAGAACCTAAGACAGTCGTTCTCAACAAGATTTCCAGCTTTTTATCCTTTCTCCCTCTTGTCATTTGTGTGTTGTGCTCTAAGAGTTTTGAAGTCATTCTCATTCCCAGTAGTGAATAAAGATTCTAATCTAATCCCAGATGTTCTCTTGCTGCACCAGATACACTGATTAAGACCCACTTTCCATACTCCTGTCTTTGAAAGTTTCCTATCTGAAAACTCAACACTGACTGTGAAACATCTGCCTCCCTCCAAGAGCAAAGTCTCACCATAGCTAGGGAGATGAACTTTCCCACTATAGGTGCCAGAGGAATGGGCATACCATAAATCTCATCCAGCCTTAGAAAAGTCATGGCTGACACATTCAGTGGGAATACATTTGTTTCCATTTCATACACATTCAGTGGGAATACATTTGTTTCCATTTCATACACATTCAGTGGGAATACATTTGTTTCCATTTCATGAGAATTTATAATTCTCTTCTTTCTGAGCAAGTTATCTACTCTTTGACTTCTCAGCAAACAGAAAATCCCATGCATCTAGCAAACAATTTCTGAACATTTATTATCAGTTGGTGACATACTTGCCCACTAGGAGATCAGACCATATTGAGACTCTGGCAGAGGGTTTATAAAAATAAATGCTTTATCACCTTTGGCTTAGGCAGAGCTGATAACCCAAGAGGAGGAGATACCAGATGATATAAGGAGAACCTAGTGTATTTATATCTACCTTTAACGTTGTAATCAATCTACCTCAATTTTTGGCCTTGGTTATTAAGTAGGTTACTTAAGCAGGCTCATACCTTTTTTCTGACATTTCTCTAATACATGTTCTATGGTACAACCTCAAAGCTGGTTTTAAACACAAACCAAACACTAGGCCCTCACCCATTGAGGGGAGCACAATGGACGATGATGGAAGACTATCTGTGTTTTTATGGAAGCAGTGCTATGTTGACCACACCTAAAAGGGGTGATCCTATACTTTCAACACACTGGCTAGGATGTGAAATAATGGTACTTTAGTATCAATCAATCAAATAAGAAAATCAATTCAGTGAATTTCTATTTCTCAGTGGATAAAGACTGGAATCTTTAACCTAGCTTGTTTCTTCCCCAGCCTACAACTCCCTACCTCCAACTGATGCATACACTGTGTGGGATAACCTTCTCTCCTCTTCCCTAGCTAGTGCTGACAGGTTATATCAAACGTAGACTGATGCCTGAGTTCATGACAGGTTTTTCCTGATAATGATGCCCTTCCTCACATTCATATCTATATTGCTTTCCTACATAGCTCTTTAATTATCTTAACTTACAATTACTATATACAATTATCAGCATAACTCATTTCTTTCATTAGTATGAGCAAGACTTTTAATAAGTTTGTTCATCTTGGTATCTCTAGGACCTTGTTCAGAGACATAGTAGTGATACTAAGAACAGCTATTATTCACCAGTTCTAATCACTATAGATGCTATCCTTTATTTTCAAAACAACCTGTAAAGAACAACTTTCCCTTGGTAATGGAGAAACTGAGGAATAGAGAAGCTAAGCAAGCTACCCCAAAGTTCCACATCTAATATGGGGGTAATTTGGTTTCAAACTCTATTCTCTTAACCATTATGCCAACTTCTAAAGTAGTAGCTGGTTTTCAAGTCATAGTAAATACCCAATATAAATAAATATTTGCCAACTCAGTAATGAGTAGTGAATTAATTGTCCCCTACAGGGTCCCCTTGAAGCCCAAGGCTCTTGAGTGGTGGAGGACTGTAAACACAGTCCTCAAAATGGCAACTCTGATGGTATATAAGATCAGCATCATCTGGCCAGCTAACACTGTAGTGAATACCAAAGCAGCAGCCTTTGTGAGTTGCTTGTTACATTGCAAGCTGCCGTGTCTGTCTTGCTGTTTGGAAATGCTGGCAGGCAACATCCCTGCTCCTGACTAAGCAAGAGCAAGTTTAAATATAGATGAGGGCTCTAAAAATGCTGTGTTGAGACTGTAACAGGTGAGGGCATACTATTTTTTTGGTAAGTAAGCACACTACAAAGCCTTTGAATGTTGAGTCGGAGCCACAACTACCCTTGAGTGTTTATCCCCAAGAGTTTTTAATGTGATGCCGGGACCATTGTCATTTACTGAAGAATTTGTCTATTTGCTATGAATGTCAAGAGACTGAGAACTTGTCTATTTACCATGAATGTCAAGAGACTGACATTCATAAAGATGAACAAATACCTTTTACCTACAGAGGCTGTGCCTTCAAGGAGGTCATATGGGGCTGATGGCAAGAGAAATCCATAGAAGAAATTCTAGGGGGATTCTTTTGTCCTCAAAGAACAAGGAAAATGGCAAAATAGGAATTTTGCTGACCTCCTAAAAGGATTTAACATTTGGAGAGTTACTTGCTCAACACTTAGTCAACAATATGGATGGAAGACATTTACACAGACCAGAGCAGAACATGGGTCAGTAGGAGTGATAAACAAGGAGGAGAAGGTGGGGGCTCTGTCCTTAGAGACCTGATACTTCAGTGGGGAAGCTCAAACACTCAAATAACATCTCAGCAATACTTCCCAAACTACTAACACATCAGGGTAAATGAAGAGTGTATAAGCAAAAAAGGACAACGTGGGAAGGACAATGGCCAAATTTCACTAGCACAAGTTTAGATCTTCACTGGCCACCATGTATGCCTCATTAAAGAGTGGAGACTGAAACACTAATTTGATTTTTCTGTTCCTCAAGGAACTAAAACATTTGGGTGTGGAGATAGACATTTAATCCTAGATGTGTTAAGTGCTAAGATAGGTAAATTGCATTCTAAAAGTCAAGACAGGCTAACTTCAAGTGTGATGTGTCAGCAAATGTTTCCTAGAGTTGAAACTTAGAGAATAAGTGGGTGGTACTGGTGGGAGGGATGCAAAGTGTTGAAAACACATTTTAGGTCAAACAGGTAACTAATGGAAATGTTAGAATATGAACCCAGATCTTCTGGTTTCAAATTTCTTCTACCAGAGTTGGCACTCTTACATGGCATCAAATATTTATTAGTTGTTAAATGTAGATACCATGTCATTAGGATACTGCCCTTTTAAATGTACTAATACTGACCCTTATTTATACAAGACCTTAAATGACTAACCCATATGATAACGCCAAATGGTAGTGTTTACTGCTGAAGTCTGAAAGCTGGTATAAAGTAAGTACTCAATAAATATTTGATAAATAAACTGAATGGATAAGTGAATGAATGCTTGCATCCATGAGTAGGTGATAGGAATGTATAAACAGACTGGAGGAGAAGATAAGAGAATCGGGAAAAGTGTAGCCTATTGTTTTGAGGGAAGGAAAGGCATTAAGTGAAAAGTAGTACCAAGAAAAGCAAATATCAGATAAGACAAGAAAAAAAAAATGACTAGGATAGTCATAAGACTCACAGAGCTTGGGTCAAAGACAGCTATAGTAGAAGTACCACTACCTACCATCTACCTTGCAGGGTTTACTGAACATATACTATGTGCTGAGCCTCATGTTTTATCTTTTTGTACAAATGGCCAAATGGTTAGTATTTACTCTATAACTGTAGATCAGGTGGTATGATTTCCATTGCATAGTTAATGAAACAAGGTCATACCAAAATTTGGAGATTTAATTAAAATCCTGATCTTTCAATCTTTAGAGCCCATGGTCTTTCCAATATCCTCCTTTCCAGTGGGTTAACTATAAATATCAGTCACATACTATACACTCAACCCTTTTCTATGCTTACAACATAGGTACAACTTTTAACTATGCCTAGAAAGACCTAGAAACCTACCTACTCTTCCACACATTACAATCTTGAGCTGACAAAGGCATTATCAGTCCATGTAGCTACAAATTTAATGTTCCTAGCCTTAATCGTAAATTTCCAGTAGCAACAATCCAATCATCCAGTATTCACTGCTAATTGTTTGTTGACTACCTATCATGTTCCATGTAGGTTTCTAGGGGCTGGAGCTAACAATTACATCCAGCTCTTCCTATGAAAGTGTTATTTTCTAGAAGAGATGGGCAGCAGAGATACAAACAAGTAAAATAAGTAAGAATTTCAGATTGTGATTAGCCTATCCAGAGGATGAGAGTATGTCTGGGATAGTATTTGTATGGGGAAGGGAAAGTTTATGAAAGCTGAGATCCTTTTCCTTGAGCAGCAGGCTGAGTGGGGACGTAAGCCAGGGTGAACCTATAGAGGGAAGTGACCTCCTGTAAAGAAGAGCAGTACAAAGGCCTTGAGATGGGAATAAGAACAGTAAGTTCAATCATCAGCAAGACACCAGCATGATTTCAACCTAGCGGGTAGGAAGAGTAAGGGGAGGAGTTGTGAACTGTAATAGATGTCAGGGATCAAACAGAATGTGAGCTATAGAATAAGAATTTTATTTTGGTGAAAAAAGGAATTCATTAGTTTTATGCAAGGAAGAGGATCTCCTAACCCCCTCCATGGAAGAAGGGCTGGCTGGAAGCAGGGAGATCAGGGCTGGTTACTGTCCTTGCCTAAGAGAAAGTGACCATGGTGTGGACTGAGATGAAAAAAGCAGATGGAATGTGAAATGGTGAAAACTTGTAATGTATTTAGATGTAGAATTAATGGGCCTTGCTGATGGAGTAACCATGGGGTCAAAGAGAAGGAGAAATGAAGTCTAACTCTTAAGTTTTTCATCCACACAACTACAATGAAGTGCTTTTTCTTGAATTGTGGGGCAGAAAGGAGTGAGAGATTAGATTTGAGGGAAAATAAAAATGTTTAATTCACGTGTGATGTGATGCATCAGGAGACACATAGGTGGAGGCATTCCATAAGCAGCAGGACTTGAGGGTGTGATGTCATTCGCAGAGATCAGGGCTGAAGAGATAAGATGACATCACCCTGAAATTTACAGTATGGCTTGAGAAAAGCTCACCAAGGCAATATAGGAATAAAAAGACTACTCTTCTGGTGGGGTATACCAGCATATTGAGGTTCACTGAAAATGAAGGTGAGTGGTACATGGGCACAGGGAAGTCTAGGAAAGAAAGTGTTTTAAGAAGGAAGCCATCAGTTGGTGTGAAATATAACCAAGAGGTCTAAAATAAAGGAAGAAAGAGAAAGTGCCATCCTATCAAGCACCTGGACAAAGATCTCTGGTTGTGGAAATGAGTGAGGACTGAATTCATTCCCTGCATTCATCCACCAACAGCTTATTGCTCCTCCCTGCTTCAGGCACTTCCTGCCTGCTATTAACTTGACTAGAACAAGCTCCCATCAGCCCTCTTCTCTACACAGTCAATTTCTTCTCATTCTTGTAAATTTTAGCTTAAATAGCTTTGCTTCCTCCTGGAAGTTTTCCTGACTGTACAAACATGTGCATTTCTCATTAGTGATAGCAGAAATAGACTTAAATCATTTACTGGGTGATTAGGTCTTCCTGACTTGTCTCCATTGTCACTGTGTAAGTTTGGGTAGACAGGGCCATGTCTGGCTTGTTCACCTCCTGATTGCCAGTGCCCAGCAGGTATGAAAAAAGGAAGAAGTCATTTTGAAGCTATTCTTGCTCCCTTCACAGCTGTATTGCTGACTGAGAAACTTGCTGCATGTGCCCTTCAGCACCATTTAGAGTGATGTGGATACTGGCAATTTGGGACTCACAGTCCTGACTCTTCAGCATTGTAGCCTCACATTTGCCTCCAGCTCCCAGGTCTACCACTCACTTCTTGATGACACTGGATTGCAGGACTTGGGAGTCTGAGTTACTTGTACACCCGCTGATATTCTAGCTCCTGTGATTATGTCAAGATCTGTCACTCATAGCTTCATGTTGCCCAGCCACCCTGCCAGGCCCATGAAAGGAACACAGCACATACCCCAGATATGATCCCTTATTCACAGCTGGCAGAATTCAAGCGAGAGAAAGGACAACTGGTCTTGAGACAGTGGACCTCAGCCTTTTTTCTTTCATTATATCTGTAATATATTCTCAAAGGCTAGTCATGTTTTGGGCATCCAAGTCATTCTTTCCCCCACAAAAGTGTGAGAAAAGCAAATACTTAAATTAGACACAATTCAATAAGGGATTGATAAAGGTCATAACTCTAGTAGTTTGAGGATTAATGAAATTCTTGGTAAACTAGATGCTATTAACTTGACTAGAATGAGCTCCCATCTGCCCTCATCACTAAACATAATCAATTTTTTCACATTCTTGTAAATTTAAGCTTAAAAAGTTTTGCTTCCTTTTGGAAGCTCCCTGCCTTTTGTGCTTCAATGCTGGGTCTCAAATCTTACCTAGAAGCAACAGTATCACTTTGGAACACATTCCAAAACAAGTTATTAGGGCCCATCACAAAGATACTGAATCAGAAGCTCTGAAATGGAATCCTGAAATTTGTGTTTTAACAAGACATTAACAAGATGGTTTTAATAAGACATTTAACAAGACATCTAAAATCTCTGCAGTTTGAGAACCACTAGTAGAGAATTTCAATGTGATTGCTCACTAAGGAGAGCCTTAAAATATAGTGCCAAGTTAAAAAAAAAATCTTGAACCATCCATGATTCTCAACCCACCAAGACACTAACTACACTTTTCATGTGTAGTTATCACATGAGAAGAACAGTCAAAGGTCTAGCAGTGGCTACAGGGATAAGAGGGTTGCAAGACCTTTCTTGTAAAGCCAAGGGTGTGATTTATCCAAATATAAAAATGAAAGCAAATCACAAGTCAAGTGATAAAATATGAAATATAATAAAGGATATTTGGCTTCTACACATAATGTAACTAAACCTATTCAAAACAAAGTTTTGATAATTGGCAGCTGGCACTAAAATCATCATCAGATGTTTGCTGAAGATTCCCACCAGCAGTGTAGTTGAAAATTATATATAATATGCTCACATATAAACTTGCTATTGAGAAGCGTGAGAACATCAACTACAGGATAGTTTTTAAAGCCTTTCCTAAGAAAATTTTGCAGCTTAAAGAGCTGAAATTGTTCCCAGATAGATGACAGGGAGAAATCCCACAGTCCTGCCCTCACTCCATCCCTGTCCATATGCCCACTGGCAGCACAAGCTGAAGACAGATTTCAGAATCAGACTATGAGGGCTCCCAAAAGAAGAAAGAGTTTAGACCCCTGATTCCAGAAGAACATGCATTCAAAGAGATCACCAGGTTAGTTTCCTAAATGTCCCAGGGGCAGATCACCTGAATTTACTGGGATGCTAAAGTAGCAAGTAGTGCAACTACTTCTTGGTTAGGCTAAGACAGGAAAGAATTCATGAGAGAGAAAATGCAAAGAAACCATGGGCAGAAATTAGCTGTACTCCAGGATGCAGTTAGAACTAGGAAGCAGATAGGAGTTCTCCATCTCTCCTCCTCCACTCTCTACATCTCTGCTGTACATTCCTAAATTTGGTTGATCCCAACTAGAGTTTACATGTTGACTTCTGAACACAAAGACACCTTGACTAGTTTCGCTTGTTCTAAGTTATAGATTTCTAGAAAAGATAATTGCCTGCTCTTACTTGTATCATGTCCAGCTTTGTCCCAAGTTGCTAGTAAGGACATAGTCCTTCATTACAGAAATGGTTGCTTGGTCCCTTGGAGGAGAGGGTACCAGCAATGCCCAGAGTCATACACCAGTAGGTGGCTCTGTGGCTAGAAAGTTATAGCGAGTGGATTACTGCTACCAGTAAAGTATAGAGTGTCACTATCTGAAAGCCTGTCACAGATGGTGTTACTCTGGAAAGGGTGCTTGGAGGAAGTATTTGATATATCTATATAACAATAGTTCTCATTATGATGCTACATGGGGGTGAATTAAAGGAAGGAAAGGGATTACTCACCAAACTTTGCCAGCTTTGATTGAGCTCAACTGCCAAATCTACATGGTGAAACTTTACAGAAAATCTTCAAATATATCATGGTGCTCAAGAGTGTT
>NW_004567127.1:29916814-29972793 GCF_000260355.1 Condylura cristata
TTGAAAAAAAAAAGCATTTTAAAGTATGTATACATAGTGAATTCACTTTCCTCTAAAAATCTCACAAAGATATACTAAATACTTTTTATTATATAATTTCTTACCCATGCACCTGACTTGAGTGATTCTAGAGGTTTCTCTCATGATCCTTTTAGTTATTTGTTCTATGACTATGAGTATATTCATGTAAAAGATTTAGATAGCTTCATAACCAATCATTCTTGTGAGCTATCTTATAAAATTATCTTGTGAGCTAACCAATCATTCTTGTGAGCTATCTTATAAAATTATCTTGAGATAAAACTAGGAATTAATTCTCCCCTTTCCTTCAGATTCAAAGAAAGTAATCCCTTGTCTTGTTGACTTAAAACCCATAAAAATACTTTTTTCCTCTAACATCTTCTGACTCCATATTTTAGGATTTCTATTTACAGATCAAGCCTGCTGAAAAGAAAACTGTTTGGATAGAATAGCAAATTAAGTCATTCTAAACCAATAACATCTTAGATTCAATAATTTTGTTAGATATTAATGTAAATAAAACCAGGCAACGAGACACAAATCCAGTAAGTCAGAAGAAAACTTGAAAGCAACACAGAAGAGACTTGTCAACTAAACTACCTTACACAATTCAAGGCTCATTCTATTGTGTATTTGCTCAGCAATCAACTTTATTCAACAAACATTGAGCATGCACTGTGTATCTAACACAACTCTAAGCAATGGAAAAGGGAAACAAACTTAGCTTATTGGCTGAGAATCACACATATATTCTTTCCTAAAATCCAGAAAAACCCCAGGTTAAATTGCTTCTTGGTTAGGTAAAGTTATGTACCAAACAAAACCAAGGTGCCTCCTTCAGTGAAAGTGTTGCCGCCAAGGATGCTCTGAATTGTAAGAGCTCATCAACAAAATGCTTAGCACATAGGCACTGGTGTTATTTCAGATCCTGGGCTTGATAAAATGGCTTTTCTTAGGGAAACTTGTCTTGGATCCCAGCTGTTAGCATTAAGTTCACAGAGGTAAAAGGAGTCAATATCACTCTTCTCTTCCCCCTCCCCTTTCTGTTTTAGGGTTGTGTGAACTTGGTGGGGGTAGGGAGAGAAGTGGGATCATGGGGACTCAGCAAACTCAGCAGCAGCCTCCAATGCGTTTCTTGTTTGTTGGTCCAAAAGCTGCAACTCAGATTACCATGGTTTGGGAACTGAAATCCTGACATGAACAATTAAATTCTGTATTTATATTCCTAGCGATTTCATCTTGTCATTTGTGGTTTTCTTCAAATTACGAAACAATTAAATGAAGAATTTGGCAAAGAAATTGAACCAGATGCAAGTTTCTTGGCCTCCCTCCTCCCCCCAAGTCCCTTTTAATGGCAGGAAAAAGAATGTAATTTAAGTCTTCCCAGCTCTTCAGCTGTGGAACAGCTGAACAGGCATCTTGAAGGAGAAAGTGTCTTTTTCACTAAAGAGTGTGATGTAGTGTTTTATCTGAAATGTTGAAGAGGAAAGCCCTTGAAGTACAGAATTCCCTAAGAGAAATGAAACACTCACATACTCCAACCCCAGCATTTATTATCCTGACATTGCAATTTAGTAAACAAAAGACACAGAAAGTGTCCTTCTGGTCTACCTCTGGGTAGACAACCTACATGAGGGGCTCCTTAACAATGTAACAAAGCTGAAAGCTTATTCTTATACACAGTTAAGATCTGATATCTGAATTGGTCTAATATACCCCAAATGACATTGTCATGTTAATTTGGACACATAGATTTTAAATTCTTTTCTCCAGTTAGATGATGCATAAAAGACAAAGTATCCCCTATATTCTGCTTCCATTCTCTATATTATTTCACCCAGAGAGGTAGAGGACATGCTTTGCATGGATTTACATTTGCCACCTGCATAAACTCCCTGAGAGGCTTCAGTTGTATCACTAGCTAGGATTTTGATAAACAGACACAGGAGGTACTTAAAGAAACTGGGAGGATGAACACCTTGCCATTGGGAGCACAGCACCTCAAACAGATACCTGAGTGCAGATATTTGGAAGAAAACATATCCACAAATCCAGAGAGAGTCATATTACATTTATTCTGGAAAGGTGAGTCTCTACTTACTATTGATTTTCTAGACTAAATTATCAGAAAAGAACAGTTTAATTTTTCTTGACCTGTAATATAAGGCTATTCGATAGAAGATACGAGATTTACTTGAGTGGTTTCCATTTTTTGTTGCCACCTATTCACCTTGCCCCTAATAGATACATTTCCTTAGCACCAAGAAAAGTAACTCTGCTTCTCCTTCTAAGGAAAAAGGCAAGCAGAGAAAGGAGTCCTTGGACTCTGACAAGCATGGGTTTGACTATACCATGTTATAAAAATTTCTAGTCATGGAATCTAGGGAAAATTATTTTCTTTCTACTGAAAGGTTTGCATCTAATAAAAGAAATGGAGAAATACCACTACTTACATCATGAGCTGATTGAGAAATAATATATGGAAAATTGTAAACTAGTTGTCCTTAGTAGAGGGCCACACTGTCAGGATTCTGTCATGATTGATACAAGTTCATGCTCACCTCAAGTCCCACTACCTCTGGTGGCTCCTTAGTATCTGCTTTCTTGTACCTGAAGACATTATGTCAAGTAAGCTTGAGCTCAGCACATAAGATTTCACTGGAGTTTGAATTCCTCTTATAATATTTTTTGACCCTGAATGACCCTGATTTTTAAAACACTTATTTTTTCTTCACTATGAGCAAAATCTATGCCCTAGATAAAAAATTAGCAAGTTCAAAAGAGAAAAGTATATAAAAATTGCCAATAGTCTAAGGCCTACATAACATTTCTTTTAGGATTTTTTCTTTGAGAGGTATTTCTATCATGCTGTAAAATGTATTTTTTTTCCAATTTTGTCTTCCTAGCTGATTGACATTGGGAGCATTTTACATATTATTAAAATATTCATATAAAACATTGTTTACAATGACTTAAATAATATATAATTGCTTTGGTCTTAGATAACTAAATGATACCATTTTGTTGACATTTAAGATGTACCCCAATTATTGCTTTAATAAATCAAATTTTTGCAAGATTTTAAGAGGATTGTGATTTATCTAATTAAACGCCTTATTAAACGTCTAGAATGTAACATGGATCTATTTATATTTTTGAACATCTTGTGTGGATCTTGAATACAGGTATGTTTCAGATTCAGAAATAAAGATGAGAATGGACCTCCAAGAATGGGGTGTATCAGAGGTTTAATGTGGAGTCAGACATAGCATTTGCAGGCATATTTCTATGAAAGCTTTAATATGAAAGACCACTAAGGCTCTGCATTTCTCTTTCTTATTTTCCTGTCTTAAACCTTTCAGTAGACCTCCAAAAACATGCCTATCTTCTCTTAACAGCGAATCTTTGGCTACTATGTATGTGTTTAGTATTCTGTAAGACAGTAAAATATACATATATAGTGCTCACAAGGATATAGATCAATTTTCATAAAATGAACACACTCAATAACCAGCACTCAGATCAAGAAACAGAACATTTTCAGAAACCCAAGGTAAGCCCCATTAAGCTCCTTTCCAGGCCCTCCTCCCAAGGGTAAATAACCACTGTGACTCCTAACAACATAGACTTGTTACCTGATTTTGTACTTTCTGTACATGGAATCAAACAGCACATACTCAATTCTGCCCAACTTCTTTGTGAGATAACACTATGCTTGTGAGATTCGTCCATACTGTTTGTAGTTATGAATGGTTCCTTCTCTTGATCAGTATGAACTTTCCTTGTAGAACTTGTAGAACAAGTTGTACCGCTTTTCAACTTTCCTTTTTAGAATCAAAACTTCCCTAGACGTGAAAACTCACATGAAATTCCAGATTGGACAGAAACTGTGCTAAATGGGAACTGAGGTAGAAGACAAAGGCACCAATTCCTTTTCTTTGGCTCACCCCCTACTCTCTTCAATACACACATAGTGTAATGATTGGGACTGATTTTTAAATTCCACTCTATAATTGTGTTTTCTAAATAAAGTTTTATATACATACTTATGTGCTTGTGTCTATGTCAGTTTCATCCTGTGAACATACCATTCATTTAAATGCTACTATGAGCCAAGTCTATCAAAATTATCTATTTCTCTCTTTGGGCAATAGATGATTATGACAAAAACACATCCAGGGCTGGAATTACAGAGTCTAGGATGAAATATTTATGGAGAGGGTACACCAGCTGTCAATATAATAGCCCTGAGTATTTATGGACACATAAGATAATTCCTAAAATGGGGTGAAATAGCACCCAAAGACAACCATATTTGACATCCCAGTGTTGCCGGGTATCTGCCATTTTAGGGGTGACGGCAACAGATTTGTCTTTGTAGAAAGATAGCTCTTTCATTGGGATGTGAATACAGACTATCAGCCCTTACAACTAAGTCCGCAACTGTAATGGTCAAACTGGATGTGTTTTTCTTGGCATGGTCGAGCTAAACTTTTGTCATTCACTGAGCAGACATCCCCTAAATTAGAAACATGGGACAGGCAATTTCTCTGATGTTTTGGTTTCAACAGTACTGATCTGTAATTATTTCTCCAAACAAAAAGAAAGTGTTTGACAGAGACATTTAAGGACCTAAAACAACTTTCTTATAGGAAACACATGCTTCTTCTCCAAATTAAAACACACCATTATGCTAATAGGAGGACACTCAGCAAGTGGAATTTGCTAGGGATTTGTTGTGGAGTTGGGGGTGATCAGAAGGTAAAAGACAACTGACTTTTGTTAGCTGTCCTGAACAGATGCCAAGAGAGTGAAGTCCAACAAATGTGTCCTTAAAATGACCCTGCTATACACACTGGGGAAGTATCTTTGTGCTTTTCATGGCACTGTGCAAAGTTGAGCTTTTAGAAAACACACTAAAAATGAATTTCTGGTTTGTATTAGTGCCTTCTCACCTAGTCACTGTATTGGATTATACAGTCTTCAGGCCCACAGGTATAGAGATGTGTGCATAGGTATAGTAGATCCTCACTAGCTTCAGAGTGCAACTTGTTGTACAACCGTCAAGGTCAAATACTCTCTAGAAACACAAAATTTACCTTGTCTTATTTTCCCTTCATCTTCAAATCCCATCGCGATCCCCAATAAAAGGAAAGTGATGCCATATCCACATTGATGGGAATTGTGTACGAGATTCTTCTATGTGAGAAATGGAAGAAACTTTGACAATTAAATTTCAGTCATTAGTCGCACTAAGCTTGATAAAAACAATGGATTCTACAATGTTTCAGCACACTCTTAAATAACCAGAGTCTGAAGAGGTAATTTTATTTGTGTGGGGGTTAGTAGCCAGGAACACGAAAAGTAAAGTTCAGGGAGGAGAGTTCTGCCAAAGTCATGCTTTCTTGATTTATTTTTTAATAAAAATTAAGAGGAATACTGCCAAGCTGTTCCCCATCGATCATAAATTCATACATTTCCTATCACCAACATGAGTCTTAGGAATCTACCTCCAAAATTTAATCAACCCTATCCAAGCTCTTTTTACTCCAGTTCTGGTCATGGCAAAATTCCCCAATCATGGACCCAGAACTTTGTTTTTAATATGAGTTTGGTTTTGTTTATTAAAGGGAACATTCCCTGCCCTGTTTGCTTCCAAATATCTTTCAGTTTACTCATGGAAAATATTCAGGTTCCATTCTTACCAGCATCAATCCCTATTACTCATGACTTTGCTCAGCACATTGCAGCCCCACATTGAAATGCAAATGGAAGCAAGGGGGGTATCACCTTAGCCACTTATCACTCATCACTGCTGTAGCATGAACCAGGTCATCTGCCTGTTTCTAGAAAAATTAATCACCCCTCCTCTTGATGGTTGCCATATATTATATTTTTTCTAAGCATGTTCTGATTTCATGTAATTTAATTTTTACAAAAGATGAATTACTGAACTTTCACCTACCTAACACTTTATTGGTATGTATTCATAATTTTATAGACATCAAAATGTTGACCAAAAAAAAAAAAAAGATGCATGTGTCAAAACATGCATCTTGTGTTTTCATCCTGAAAGCACAGTGTGGGCCTGGAAGTTTGACTGTCACTAGTTGTCTATTGTCACTAGGACATGACCTAGTCAATTGTATACATGGTCATCCTTTCAAGGGATATATATATATATGGTATTCTCTTCAAGGACAAAGGCTAGGGCAGGTGCTAAAACTTTTCTCTATGATTAGTGGAGAAAGGATTCCAAGTGGGCCTCTAAGTCTGGCTTTAAAAAAAAGAAAACAAAACAAAACACAAATAAATAAGTGAAGGGCCTCCCTGGTGGCCTAGGGGTTAAGTCTCAGTGCTATCACTGATAACGGCCTGAGTTCAATCTCCAGCCAGGGAGCTGACCCACATATGGTGCAGCAAATCTCTCCTGTCTTATCTACTGCTCTCCTTTACAGTGAATTTCAATAAATCCACCTGATCTGTTCCCTACTGTCTCTGGTGAATCCTCACTTCTCCAACCCCACATCTCTGCCTTACACCCCAGTTCTTCTATGAAAAGTAAAGTAAATAAATGAAGCCAACATGGACTGGCCAGAGTAAATGGGACTTAACAGAATGACTGGAGGTAAAGAGCTCCTAATCAACGGGCAACAACAGGGGTTTCCAAACAGGGGTTTTCAATTGGGGATAATTTTGTCCCCCAAGTAACCTTTGGTAACTACTGAAGATATTTTATGGCCTCTAGTGGGTAGAATCCATGGGTGCTGCTTAACATCCAACAGTCCACTGGACAGACCCACAGTAAAGAATTATTTGGCTCTAAATCTCAACTGTACAGAGATTTGAAAGGCCCCCAGCTAGGACATTGAGGAGTAGATGGAATAGGAGATGTAGGGATGGAGGTGAAAAAGGAAAGAAAACAGTAACATGTGTTGGATTTTGGATGAGTGCTTAGCAGTTTCTCTCCTTTAATCCTCGCAACAAATCCTTAAGGTAGTAGATACTGTCTCACCCTATCTTGTGGGTGAAGAAACTGAGTTTAATTACTTACTCAAGGTTATACAACCAGTAAATAGAGCTGGAATTTGAACCCAGGGTGTCTTACTACCTGAACCACTTCTATGGGTGTTGCTGCTATGGGAGTTATTTACTAGGTTATTCATTAGTGATAAAATTAGAGACAGAATATAATAGCATGTCAAAACATGATAATAAAGCATGGTAATAGAGAATTATAACACCAGAAATAAAAAAAACATACATCAGCACATAATGATTAAAGTTGAGCTTGACAGGAAGCTTCAAGTGGATGAAGCAATTGCAATGAGTTACATGATGTGATGCTCATAAAGTGAAAAGCCCACCAATACTCTTACCATAGGACTGAGCAATTATGCTTCTCTTATATGCCCACCTAAGTTGAAAACTTGTATTTGCAAAACACCTTTACAAAATGCTTATAGCAGCTTGATTTATAATTTTGAAATTTTGGAAATAGCCACGCAGATGAATGGAAACAAACTGTGGCCCAGATGGACTATGGAATGATTTTTGGCACTAAAACGAGATGAGTTATCAAGCTGTAAAAAGATATGAAAGAAATTTAAACACGTATAACAAGTGGAAGAAGTCAATCTGAAGATTCTATACACTGTATATCCCAATTATCTGGGGGAGAAACCCATAGAGCTATAGAGAAAATAAAAAATTCAGTGACTGCCAGAGGAGATGGGAGAGGAAAGATGAGCAGACTGAGCACACATGGTTTTAGGTTAATGAAATTACTCTGTATGACACAATGTAGTGATTCTACACATGATTCTACATTTGTTCAGACCCACAGAAGGTACAACATAGAGTTGAGCCTTACATAAACTATGGATTCTGGATGATAGTGACACTTATGGATTGTAACACAGGTAGGATTCTGGTGGGAACAGAAGCTGTGGGGTATGGAGGCATATGGGACATCTCTATAACTTCCTCTCAATTTTTCTATGAACTTAGAACATCTCTAAAAAAATAAAGTCGATCCTATTTGAAAATAAAAAAAAAAAACCCACTGACCCTTAAGTCACATTATACTAATTACTCTGTAGGCATCAAGGTTTTACAGCTCAGAGAACTGAGATGTTTCTATGAATCTTTCTAGGCCTTACTTGTGCACATCATCTTCACAGTAAAGATGATGCATTTTGCTTGACTGTGTCCCTCAGTATCTCTCAGTGCACGAATCCAGAACAACTTGCTGAAAGTGACAGGTTATACATGAGCTGAAAGGGAATGGTTCAAATGTACAACTCTCTCCTGGTCTTAGAAACCCAGATCAAAAAGATGGGGGGCTTTGGTGCACACCTCAGTACTCTATGATAGCCTATTTCCACATAGGTAAAGATGGCAATGTTGATGGCATGACCTCCCTAAAGAATGGTTTCACCAAGTGCTCTTTGGATTTTTTTAAATTGTATTTTTTCATTAAGGTACCTAATGCAGGTTTACAGCAATAAATATGATATAGGGGTACAGATTCACACCTCTTCAGATGTGTTACCATACCACATTCATAATCCACTATCCTCCACTACAGCCCACTGGTCCCGTCCTTTCTCTGCTCTCTCCTCCCCTGTAGCCTCAATTCTACAGTCAGATTTCTAAGGTTTGTTTTGGTTTCCTTTCTCTAACCATTGGTACTTATCTTTCTCCTTATGACTTATAGCATAATCTATAGTTCCAGCCACAAATGGCAAGAGTTCATCTTTCTTGATAGCTACATAGTATTCCATTATGTATATAGACCATATCTTTATTCACATTTGTAATTGGATACGTAGGTTTACATGTTTTTAATTCATTCAGCAAATATTAATTGATGATACTCAGTTTTGGCCACTGTTTGGTGTGTTTAGATTACAAAGATAAAAATAACACAGATACATTCCATAGAATTATAGCTTAATGAGAGAAACAGACTCACCAGCACATATAACATAAAATCATACCTTTGATACATATTTACTGACTACCTACAATAGGTTTGGAATTATGGTACAGTGGATGTGTCATTTTTGTTGTTGCTGTAAAAAAAAATTGATCAATGTAATACTTTTCTCTTTTTGGATTTTACACTAAGAAGAGGCTAACAAACAATTCAGTGATGATGTGGAGTATATCTAAGTGAGAACTACTTGGGCTACTGATACTCTTCTGAAGATCTTGTACTTTTACTTGGAGGGTGACATTTGTGTCATAGTCTAAGTGAATGAATGACAGCTGGTTAGTGTTCAACATGCACTGCAGGACTTCCTGGCACTTGGGTCTATCTCTCCACTGATCTACCACTAGGCTACAAAAGTCACTTGGGTTGGTCCCTGCCCAAACAATATCAAGCTTCCACAATAGAGGATCAGATAAACATGCACTTTACAAAGTCATGGCATTCCTTTGCGTATGCAGTGTTGAATCTATCAGTCCCATGAATTCAATTTGCTCAGTCAATATTACTAACACCCTCTGCTGTGCAGCTCTGGCAGAAGGTTGTCTTTCCTCCCTGATCACTGGAACATAATAGAGATTCATTTCCCTGCTGAAAGGAAGCTCTACCAAGAGAAAAGGGAAAGAGAATATGTTTTGTCACCTCTGAGCTAAGACCATTGTATTTCTCTGAAAGCAATCATCTTTAGACACTACAATGGCAGGCACAGGGCACCGCATTGTATTTGTTTTAATCGGTATGCTTTGTCAATTCCACCCCAGATTGGATTCATTCTTCTCCAGAAATCTCACCAAATCAAGTTTGATTTTTCCTATGAAATGACATTTGGCTGCACAAACATGCTGGACTGGACTGAAAGACACAGTCAAGAATACCAGCATCTCAGGATGCAAACCCAGCCCGGATGAGAAACATCAGAAGCCTTCAAACTCCCTCTGCTTCTCCCCACCCCCAGCCCCACCAGAGTTCAAAAGGTCTAATTCTTTCCCACTTAGCTCTCTTGTCCCTTCCCAGATCTGAGCTGGGAAAGGAGAATGCAAGAAGTTTATTTTAAATTATATTTGGCTTTAAGAACCCACTGTGTTTTAAATTCTGAGAATGAACAAAAGAGAAGGGTAATTATCTGAAAAGACAGAGAACGCTGTGCTTGCTAAATCATGCTATAATCTGTGGTTGTTTTGTTATTACTACTAACTCTACCTAGTGTGCTGTTAGACATGATATATTATCCAGATAGCCTGCTTGACCCCAAGGGAATTTCTATTGTAAGACAGCATATATTGATGTGGGTCTAATTGATGTTCAAATGAAGTTCAAAGAGCTATAGAGATAAGATAAAGATATAAAATTACCATGTTAAGGGTAGGTACAGTTGACAATATGCTAGAGATCCATGCAGTTTATTGATAACACATTTTCAAAACTATCGAGATTGTCTTCGGATCACAGGCTAATAAATAATGTGTTTTGAGTTTTTATATTAAGCTTAAGCTTCAGAGATTTTATATTTCCCGCCCAGAGAATAAGTTCCAGTAACACTTTCAACCAGAAGTATTTCTGACTAAGGGACACAGACATTGATAAAAATCCTTAGAAATGAAAAGACTAGTGATTACACAATAGTACAAATAATATATTTATGAATAAATGCGAGTGAGAACACTAATTACGACATGATGATAGTCACTACCTAAGATAGGAGATTACCTAGTACATGCCTTGTGTCTTTCTTTAGAAAGGTCTAAAATGGTGACAAGGATATATTATTAGTTACTATTCACTTACTCAAGGATTGATTTACAAGTGTACACTTCTAGACAGTGTCCAGTCATATCTCTATAAACTTTTAAAAATCAGCGTGAAGGGAATTAAACTTGGCGTTTGTTTGCAGACTCAGTTGTACCATCTAATGGACATTGAGAGTTTTCTCTTGAGCAGTACCTTCCAGAGCAAGATCAGCAAATAACTGGCCTCAGGAGAAGAGATATGTTGTTTGGTCTTTTCACATTGTTTTCTCTCGATACGGACATGAAAAAAACACGCTGAGCTTTGCCTTCCTATGTTTTAATAAAGGCACATTTTTAATTGTATAGAAAGCTTCAGAATAGTATCAGAAAATAAAATAGTCCTAAAAGTGATAGGGCCTATTTCATATCAAAAGACAGTTGTTTATTTATGACATCAATTTATTTTTCACTTTGCAATTACGTAAAAATAGCAGTAACATGGCAAGTGAGATGATGCGATTGATCCACGTGCTGAATTATTCATCTGATTTCAGTTGTCGACTTCACATCAGACATTTCCCAATGTACAGAGCATAAATCATGATGAATCTTTTGCCACAACTACTCAAAAAGCTTATCTGATGTTTTTTTGTATCCATTTATGCAAAGAGACTGGGATTTCTGGTATCCCCTTAACTAGGTCCAAAGCGACCCCATACATCAAAAGCTGAAGGGTGGGGCTCCAGCAAAAGATCTCCAGGAAGTGACATTTTCTTCTGAGGAAGATCAGTTACAAGGCCAATTGGCCAAACAAGTATGTAATTTTCCAGATTAATTATGTATTCATGTTCATAGCATCAACATCTCAGCATTTCAAAACGGGTGTGGGTGGTTGCTGAACAGTAGGATTACCAGTCCTGACCTGACCAAGGCAGCTGGAATGTGCTCTTGCCTTCTGAACCAGTCTGAACCCCTTGCCTTCCTGCAAATATTTTTTGTGAGCTTCAAGGGTGCTTGATTATGGAAGACTTCGCTCATCATCCAGAGTACGTTAGGGCCCTGGCTACAGCAGCTCAAGACATCTGTACTTTCCTTTTTAGCATCTTCGGAATGTACATATAACACTTCATTATTTTGGGGGGGTCATTTGCCACCCAACTAACCACTTGTATATCCCTATTTTTTTTTTTTTTTTAGTATCATCACCTTGTTACTGGCATATAAAATATACTTGCTGAAAATATGATGACTAAATAAAAATCGTTCTCACCACTAAGCTATAGTGCTCATGGATGAACTCTCAGAATTTTCTCCTGAGATAAAAAGGTACTAGGTAATCTTTAAATGAGCATGCTTTAAAGCATCAAACAAAATACCATCAACTCATCCTCTGTCATCTTCTAATCTTATACTTAAAGGTTTGGCAAAAATCCTAAGTAGACTTGAAGATTTCATTTAGAGAAGAAAGCACCTTTTCATAATGAATCGTCACCATTCGAACAGTGTACCTCTGACTTTGTTTCAGGCGACCAGAGTTTACAAGGCACTGAGCAGATCGACTAGATTTAGGTTAAAACAAACAAGATAATTCTAGTCTAAAATTCTCTTTTCTATACCAGAATGTTAAACATGGTTGTTTTGGGATGATAAATGATGGCTGATATAATTTTTCCTGTATTACCCAAATGCGTTTAAGAATAGAGATTTCTTACTTTAAGAAAAATTAAGTATATAGACAGACATACCTTCTGAGGAAATGACAATGTTAGCAAAGTCAGCAATATTTAGGCTAGGGATTTGGTTACATTGATATAATCATATATATTCAGTAAGAGCCACCTAAGATCTCTTTTAGTTTATGAATTTCTCCTGAGTACCTATAACAGCAGTCTGATGGTTATGAAGTCACTGATTTAGATGTAGATACATTTCTATTTGTTTGAATTGTGAGTCTTAACAGTTCTCCCCTCCCCACCCCCCCCACCCCCCACCAACAGCTTTTCTTCTATGCTAAGGACCTGGCACAGAGTAGACACCCAAATTCTTCAGGAGCAAGAAAACCCAAGTGCTAAAAGTAAATTACTCCGAGGAGCATCATAACTCATAGTGCACAATCTCCTGTTGCCCCAGGGCCCTAACCTTGGTGCTCATGTCCTTACTCATGAAATCTCTCGATTCTCTACAGTGTGTTCAGATACATGACCTCACAGCACTCTGTCAGATGCAGCAAACTCCTCCTTTCTCAGTCTGTCTCACCTTTACTCCTGGCCAAGCGCTGAGCTCCAGACACCAGGCAGAGGGAAAGGGAACCTGGCCAAATGCTCAGGGAAGCCTGCCCGTCCTGCCTGCCAATGCTGGGATTTGGCGTGCGAAGGCATCTGTTGTGGTTGTGGATTGGGGTTGAGCGATTCCCGCAGAAAACACTGTGGATAATCCTAACAATGTCACTGCACACTGCTGCCCTGGTCTTTCTCCTCCCTGGGTTGTGTTTCCAACCACAGATGATTAGTAATAAACACTAATCAGTAAACTGGTCAGGAAAGCCACGCCAGAGTCCAGTCTGCCAAAAGTGTACTAATAGGATAACAAGTCCTGATCTTGTTTTAGGTTGGTGTGGGTGGGGGGAGAGGGGATTACAAGAGATGAGCAACAGCAGGGAACTGATCCTCTGATGGACCCCCTTTCCTAGAGTCAGAAAGTCTTAGAAAGTCTGTGCCACTTAATTTTTTTCTGTGTGTAGATGTCATAGAGGCCCAGATTATGGTCTTGCTTCCTCATGCTTGGTGACTTTCCAGTTTGGTTTGTTGATTTTTAAAAAATGTATTTGAAAATATTGCCAGTCTACAAATACACCTGCACCCAAGGAGAACTTTCTCTGACATAAGGCCCACCTTCCCCTATGCTTTTGGGGTCAGCTAGCCAATGGCAAGGATTATAGTGCTCATGCTTAACCCCACCTAAAATTCATTGTAGAAGAGGATCTTTAAAGTTTGAAACTTTGGTTCTTTGTTTTTTAATCCTAGGCCATTCAAATATGAATATTTTTTACTGTTACCATCCCACCATCTTTGTCCACAAAACCCCTAACACATGAATTTGGTTTGTTTGGCTGTATTTCATCTTAAACCCAGCCCTCCCACATCCCAGTCTCTATTTTTTTCCCTTGTGCAGGCCTCCACCACCCCCCACACTGCCACCAGATGTCATCTTTAATCTCAAATTCTGACTCCATACCAGGCACTAGACTAAATCGATTACACATGTAATTTATTTCTCACACAAGCACTATGAGGTAGGTACCACTTTACAGATGAGAAAAATAAAGACTCAGGTTCAGGAGCCTGCTCAAGGTCACACAGCTTATGCTAAGCCAGTATCTCACCCAAGTATCTCATGCTTCTAAACACTAAATTACAGTTAGACTTGGGAAATCAACATCTCAAAAGAAGGAAAATTATTTTATCTGTTCTTGAGATTATTTTATCTTAACTTAAGAGGTATGTTAAAACTCATGTGAGAAACTTTTCAAAACTGGAATTGTGGTGTCAACTGGATCTGAATTGTAGGCAGTGGCACATGGTTATTAAAATCTTATAAAGATCCTCAGAAGGTTCGAATTGAAATTGGGATTAAGATATGGTACCAAAATTTCATCAGACAGTGACTATTATGTAGATTGTCTTTTTAAAGTAATATAATAGTTTTATAGAAATAGAATCCACATAGTTTATCTACTTAAATCACATACTTCTAGTGTCTTTAGTATATTCTCAGAGGTGAGCAGCTGTTTCCACATTCCATTTAGAACAAGTTCATTAGCCCCCAAAGATCCGCTAACAGTCATGGCCATTCTAAGCCCAGTTCTCAGTGCATCCCAGTCCTTGCCAATAACAGGAAGTTCTGTCTATAGACAGAACTTGCACAGTGGGGGCATTTCATATAAATGGAATCATATACCATGTGGTCAACTGGTGCATAACTTTTCACTTAATGTTTCTGGGACACAACCACTTTATAGCATATACCTGACTCATGCTTTAGTAATATTTCACTGCATGGATTTATTTATCCAGCATTGCATCTGGAAAGTACACATCCTTTAGATCTACTTATTAGATTTTTTTGGATCATCTTCCAATGATTGGAATTTGGGATCTTTGTATTCCATTAATATTTGCTTTGAGAGGCTTCCCAGGTAGCCAAAGGTTAAAGTCTCAGTGCTATCATGTTATCTCTAGCCACTGCAGCATGAGTTTAAATCCTCAACAGAGGGCTAGCCCACATGGCACAGCAGACCCTCCCCAGCCTCCAACTCCCCTTAGCAGTGTATTTTAGTAGACCTGTCTGTTTTGCTCCTCACTCTGTCCCTGGTGAATTCTCTTACCCCACACCTCAGGCTTATCCCCCAGTTCTACACAATAAATAAATAAAATCTTTAAACAATTTGCTTTGAATATGCCCTATGAAGAACGTATTACTCTCCCATCTGTGGTCTAACTGTCAAAAAGTCCTTTGTTCAGGTCTAACATCTGTATTCATTAGGAGACTTTTTTCTTGCTGGTCCTAGTTATCCTGTTGGAACTGCATAGCTATTAGGTATATTTCTCACTAGATCTTTCAAAAGAATGCTGTGAATAATCCCAAGACATTTCCTAAAGACTTATTAGCTTAAATATTTCAGCTTTTTTCCAGTGTTCCTAAGTTGAGGTGGTTTTGACACTTTTAATCTTCCTGTTCGGTTCAAATGGGCCAAAACATAGTGGACCAGTCCTTATATTCTGAACATAACCTAGGCTCAGTCATAGGCTGAGCAAGTGCAAGCATGACTAGCCCCAGTTATGGGGCTTACAACTGATCAGGTCCCTGGACAACCAGGCAATATAGGCCAGCAACAAAATCCATAAAAACAACTCAAATCTTTAGCATCTCTCAAGACACATTTGTTTGCAAAACTTACTGAAAATTTTCTCTTCCTCATCTATGTCCTGCACACTGATGATCCCTCCTCCCCTCCAAACTTTACCCCACTCTCAACTCCCAACCCAGCACTTTTGTGATATGTGGCCAGGGATCCTGGGGTGATTGGGAACCCCCCAGCCATCCTTCACTTTTTTCTTTTCTTTTCTTTTTTTTTTTTTTTGTTTGTCCCTTGATTGAATCTTGTTCTTTCCAAAGCAAAGTTCCACTCTCAGCTGCATCATCAAAACCCTAGCTATTAAGCTTGGAGTTCTTCTGAGAGACAAAGGGGGAAAGAACCCTAAAAGTGCAAAGAGACTGTTTCTGAATGAATAAGAAGAGGGCCACCAACACACATCATTTTGTTCCTGTCACACAAAAGGGGAAAGTAGCCTGATGTCAGATCAGATCCAGGAAATGTCTAGCCTCTCAGAATCTTTGATTCCAGAACTCCCTAAAGACTAAACCTGTGTTTCTTTGATTCCATTCATGTTCTAATGATTCTTCTCATTCAAGACTCTTCACTTTTATTAAAGTGGTGTCACTCCCATCTGAGAAGTTTCCATTTCAACCTCACTTGAAAAATTTTACCCAGGGTAAAAGCCCAATACTAATGGTAGGAACTCAATAGTTGAGAAGGGTGCCTTCAAGACAAATATCACTGACCCCTCACTCCACTGAAACAGTATAAAATAAAGATGAGTGAATTCCCAGCAAGTATACTATGCAGAAGAACTCACATTTATTTGTTTCAATAAAGAGAAAAGATCACCATCTTTTATATTACATTGGACAGCACAACTAGGAAGTAGGTGCTATTATGAATCCAATTGACAGGTGAGAAAAACAGAGGGGCTGGAAATAGGTTCTCATTCATAGTAAGTGGCAGCATCAGGATAAAGGAATGTTCTTGTGGTGGGATTTCGAAAAGTTGCCATCTACCGTTTTATGAGATTCTGAGCCTACCAGAGAAATCTGGGAATCATATCTTTAACCAAGTGATCAATTAATCTGGCATAGGGGTGTCACCTGCAAATTTAGAGAGGTTTTTGTAGTGAGTGTTTAAGTGTTTTATAAAGCCTTGGTCTCCTGAACATCTGCTGTGGGTGAAGTATCTTTAATTCAATTTTAGAAGGTTGAGTGTTCACATTTGGACCTGCAAGTCTTTAATAGAGCAGGTTGGACTAGATCAACTGCTCTCATCATTTTGGAGCAATAAACATATCATTTATGTGACTTAATAGGAATTCAAAATTTGATAAACTTCATATAATTGTTTGAATTTGGTGGTGAACAGAACTCTGAATGAAAGGCAAGATGCACTTGAGAATATATATTTATATGGGTGTAATATTTAGACAGATCATAAAATTTTCAGTAGCCAAATATTTAAAGCCAGGCAAAGCATCAGGAGCTCTTTTGGGAAGCCCACAATCAGTATTTCTTTATCATGATGCTGCTACTTACTATGAATGAGAATCTATTTCTAGTGCCTGTCAGTTGGATTCATAATGGCTCCTACATCAAATTTTGTTGTCCAATGTAACAAATCAACTTATGGTTGTCTTTGGAAAGGGCATTATTTGAATTAACATAGTATGTCCTCAATTGTTTTTGTTTCAGATGGACGGAAAGGAGGAAGCAGTCAGGGATGAATATAGGAACACCATGACTCAGAGCAAGAGAAAAGCATTGTTGAGTGAGAAACTGAATGGACATCCCTGGAGGCCATAATAGGAAATGAGGAGAAACGGGATTTTATAGGAAAAAAAAGAGAAGGGGGGGAAGTCCAGAAGATTTTGCAGAGCAAGTAAAAATGATTTAATACTTCTTTGGTTCTTAAATCATTGGGATTCCAAGACTTTGAATAAAAGGGTGCTGCTGATGCCTTTCACACCAAGGTCACCAGGTACACATATGTAAGCAAGTTGGGCTTATTACTTGTTGCTGAGAGGAGACACATAGGCAAAAAGGGGTTAGAGGTTAGAAAGGGAAGGTTTTCAGCTTAGCTTAATTTTTGGAACTGAAAGCAAAGCAGTTCATTGTAGGTTAGGTTGCCAGAGAGGGAGCTTAATTAACTATAGTAGACTGTCTTAAATCTTTTCTAGAAGGAAGGACTAAAGTAAGGCTATAGCTGTGGTAGGTAAAGATGCAGCTGTTGCTTAGGGCAGGTGAGTATTTTGTTTGTAGTGACCTGGTTTTATCCTTAGTCGGAATTAGGAAGTAGTTTGGTTTTCTGTCTCACTTCCTCATGATCAGGGTGACTTTGTCTGATGTCAATGTTTAGTGAGCTGATGTATGTCTGACAGGAGAACATTCTGGGTAGTTTGGAATTCCAGGCCAGCTTCTAACAAGAGTTACATGCAAAGGCTGCTTTTCTTTCTTAACTGGCATAGGTGCAGTGCTTTTAAGATTATTGGTATAAGGGAAGAACTGAGAAGAGGAGACAATCTAAGGCAGAGAGATTAATTAGTTCATCAACATAGCAGAAATGGGCTTCATAGCACAGGAATCATCTTCTTGAATCATCCTCATCTTGAAGAACCTAAGGAAGATCTAAGGCCTAGAGATGCTGAATCCACAGCCCCATTTCAAAGTTCCTAAGTAGGGTAGAGACTCAACCCCAGTCCTGCCTGACTGCATCTACCTATGGCACTACATAAACTCTAGAATCTGAGGGAGTGGGAAAGAGACCCTTTAGTCTGTGAGCACAATAGGGGCACTTGGTGGATATTCAAAAGCCTGCTGGGGTTCTATTCTCAGACCTTGGTTTTATTGGTCAGTCTAGGACCTAAGCATCAGTATATCTTTGTACAACAGATTTGAAGTTTGGTACAGTATGAGAAAGGATGTCAACTCTCTCTGTAGTCAACAACACCATTTAGCAACCTTGTTAACAGTCTGATGTGTATTTGGAAAAAGTTGAAGTGCTGTCTTGCAGTTGGATAAATGTTCTCATGAGAAAGAATAAAAAACAGAACATGAATGTGCAACCTTTGAGAAAGACTTGGTAACATCGAGTATACACAATCTCTCTGAGCATCATGGAAGCCAAGAATAGCTATAGGGACAAACACAGACTCCCTTAATTTCATTGTTAAATGGTAAAAACAAATGAGCCGCCTCTAAGAGCTTCACTATTTGGGAAGGAATGTGTTTATGCAATGGGTTTCTTCTCTTCCATTCTGTGTGCTAAAACAGAGAGGTATTAGGTTTGTTTAATCCTTCCTACCATGTAACTGGGATGAAAATTCACTTTGGGATCTGAATTTCATCCTTAAGTAGCTTACAAGGGTAGTAGAACTTTAGAAATCAATAGGAAAACTTATGGGGAGTTAATGAACAAAGTAAAGGTGGCAATAGCTTCCTTGCTGAAATCACTCTGCAAAACAGGTGATTTTCAATTTAAACAATAAAGTGGGTGACAACCATCGTGGAAGAATACCAGAGCACCATAAAAGCTCATGCAAGTCTCAAAACAATAAAAAGCATCAAGCGTTGGTGGGGCAAGGAAAGTGGATTAGCAGGGAGTGTCACCCACAGCAAAGACAGGAAGTGAGCAGAGCTAAGGATGGGATTAGATTGGGAAGGTCAACACTGGGTGGGAAGGAACTGAAAATGATCACATCCCCTTCAACTTATATTAGTATATCTCTTTGTGGAAGAAAAACCATGAAGTCTTTCCATATAAAGTGCCTATTGCCTGACTGTAAGCCTACACGTTGGCCCTAAAATGACTGTCAACTGAAGAAGCCATGACATACCACAGCTAGATTCTCACGATGTGAGCCACTACTGCTGATGGTACATGAGCAATTAGGAGATTCATGGATAGACTTTATAATTTTGACCAGTTTTATGTTCAGGAAACATGCTTTAGAAAACACATATATTCAATTTAACACCAGCTGATAAATAATGTTGCTTCAGGTGAGATTAGAATAACATTTAAAAGAAATTGCTAAATTTATGATCAAAACACATGATGAAGGTATTCGGGAAACAGGCACGCAGAGGTTAAAATAGGTGGTACAGGCCTTCCCTGGTGGTGCAATGGGTTAGGACACAGCACTGCAAGTTGGCCACAGCCACTTCAGTGTGAGTTCAATCCCCAGCCTCAGAGGATACCCAAGTGGCACAGCAGACCTCTCCTGGCCCACCTGCTGCGCCCCTCAGCAGTATACTTTGTTGATCTGCCTGTTCCGCTCCCCACTCTGTCTCTAGTGAAGCCTCTCACCGTCCCTGCACCTCTGGCTTGTACCCCTGAATAAATAATTCTTCGAAGAATAAATAAAATAAAATAGGTGGACCTTTGACAAGCTGAGAAACTGGTTAAGTCATTTGACCTCTCTGAGCTTCCATGTCTTCACTGGTGGTAAAAAGTGGTCTGGACTCTTAGAAGCCAGAAAGAATTGAAAATGCTGATCTTACCAAAGGAACTGCCAATATTTCTCATAGGACTAAATATCTGAAACCAAATTGGTGGCTAATGATAAAACACTAAGGAGACATAACACTGAATAAAAGCACATTTATAAAAATTAGTTGGTCAGTTTGTGGTGACTTATTAAAAGTCCAGAAGAATGTCATATTGATTGCTTAGTATGTGGTACAGTTGTTAGGTATTTTACATTCTGTCACTTTCTTCTCGAGCATTAGATAATCCTCATTGTGAGGGGCCTTGGTCACCGGTAAACATATTAGTCTGGGGCAGATGACTCCCCAAAGAGGGATATTTTAGGCCAGTGACCAGAATCCTAGTTCAGGAATGGGCTATGGGAACAAATTTGGGCCTGTATTTGTGTTTCTCACTTAGGAGTTGTGATGTTGTGGGGACTCGCTCTAACTCAAGAAGTTTCAGTTGCATGCATAGATGGTGATACTTGCTTGATAACACTTTTCTCAGATGTGAATGGGGAGCATTATTTTCTTTTGATTATGATGGAAGGACCTCAATAAATGCTTTCTGAATGAATTAAAGAGGAGACTCTGGAGATATTAGGCAATTCTTGATAGCTTTCAATACACAGCCATAGTAGAGGGAGTTAGTACTTATCACAGATTTGTTTTGCTAATTATTAAGTCATAGATTTCTAGGGAAAAGCATGAATTCCAGGCATTACACCCCACCCATGACAATAGTGAACGGCATGGAGATAGAGCTCCTAACTCAATCACAGCAATGAGATTTGCCTAGGAGTCTTGGAAAGAGACCCTAACTTTCTTTCTGGAAAGTGAATCAAAGTGAAATTAGGATCAGGGACTGCTGCAGTGAGTGAGTATGTGAAGCCTGACAAAAAGGGCAGCATTGAGGACCAGATCACTGAAAAATCAGGAGAAAAGCAGGGTCTTGGAAAAGCATTTGAGCTCTGTATCAAATGATAGGTTGGAACATAGCTGCCCTGGTCTCTGAGGTGACGCATTGTGGGAAGGTTCTTGTACTGCCTACAGCAACTGGAGCTGGAATTCTTGCAAAAAAAAAAAAAATCCAGATGTGGTGACAGACATTATCATAAAATAAAATTTTAGGATCAAATGTCACACATTTTTGTTTGCTTGGGAAAAATTTGAAGGTGACCTCAGCATCAAGCTTTTTCCACTTAAGATAAAACACTGTCACTTCTTTGAGTGGCTCATATTGGTTCGTTTGTGATGTCTTGGGAAGTAGGGACCTGGTTATGTTTAGAAAAGGGGACACATATACAGTGTGCATTCTTCTTAAATGCCATCTTTCTGCCTTCCTGGCAGAAAAGAGTGCAGCTACCCTTTTCTCTGGCAGTGATTACTTTCACACAACACTATAATTTTCTCCTTCCCAACTGATCTGTGTGAGACCACCTCCTCCAATCACAGACAAATTACTCCTGCAAGTAACATCTGGGCCCACAATTAAATTCGTTTACACATCACAGACTGCCCATTACTGGACACTGGACACATGGTATGATTTGAGAGTTAATCAACCGCTACCTTAGAAATGAAGCTTTAGGCATCAAGAGGAAAGACAACTCCAAATTTTTCTTTTCTTTAGTTGAAGGGTTTGGTTCCAGATTACATTTTAAGATCTAGGTCCTTAAGAACATTTGCATGATCTTCATTTACATCCCCCACCCAAAGAACAGCACTAACTTGCTTTTTAGAAGTCATTTGCAGTAATTTTATCATAGTACTGAATGGTGGGAGCTGTAAAAAAAAAAAAAATCACTCAAGGACTTATAAACTATTTTTGTTTTGTAGATTCACTATGTACTAGCCCTATGAAGAGGGAAAGATTCAAAGAGGAATAAGATACTGTTTCTGCCTTCAAGGAGCTTCCAGTCTAAGATTAAAGTGAGGAAGGAAAATTGGTTGAATCTCAGTGTGGACACACAAGTATTACTGACACTATTTAAAGATAACTCTCTTACAGTTAAGTTCACTTGTTCTGGAATCCAACAGCAATTCATTCATTTAATAGGTTCTTCAACCTCCACTTTCTCATGTGTAGAAGTGTTTAGCAATAAATACTGAAGGCACATTGTTGCTCTCTGAAGATGAAAATTGCTCACACATAGAAAACAATTATTCTTATACTTGGCACCAAGAGAACACTCAATATATTTTAGCTTTTATGATTCTTAAGAACATTCAACATTGCTGTAATACTTCAGTCCTAGAGAGTAAAATAAAAAAAGGCACAACACACATCCTTTGTTTTAAGGAAATATAAAATAGATTGGGTCATCTTCAGGATCCATCAAATGACAAATTCTAGCAAGAATTTCACAACAGCAAAACTAAAATGGTAAGTTCCATTAGAAAACACAAAGCTCATCAGACATCTCATCACAGGATAGAGAAATGAGTTTAAAAAAACAAACAAACCAGAATGAATAGTTTCTCTATCTACTAAAGGAACACATCTAAATCAGTTACTGCATATTTCAGTGTCACTCAAAAGATACTTAGAATTATGTTCTAGTCAATGTAACTTTTTTATTTTTGAGGATTAATAACAGCATCTAAGAATGATTAGGCTAAAAAAAATTACTATTCATTTGGTGTATATATTAATAAGTAATCACCACATTGGTAGCTCCTAGCATATGATGGCTTACTATGTACAGACACATGCTCTATCCATTTAATCCTTTGAAAAAGCCCCTGGAACTAAATTTTATTATCATCCTAGATTTCAGATGAGAAATTGAAGATTCTCCAAATCTAACTGCTTTGCCTGGATCCACATATCAGGTAAGTGGCAGAGCAAAAATTCACAGGGCTTAGGTCAACTTGGCTACACCATATTTACCAGGGGCTACAGGAATGGGATATGAGTGTCCAATGTAATATTTCTCAGCCTTTTAAAATAATTTCAACACAAGAACTTAAATTTAATTCCGACAGGTAAAGGCAGCCACAATGGTTGAACCCTGTCCTAGAAACACGTTAGGATGTTGCCACATGCCACTTCACCTCTTGTCTATCTTCCAAGAAATGCATTGGCAGAACCGGCAATACACAGTAGACAGGGACTGCTACTGTAAGCACACAACTACTCATGATACAATTTTAAAGAGTAACTCTCACTGTAGACAGGAACCACCATCATATATATGATCCCACATTGTCTAGGCCATCATTATGCAGGACTAGATGCATGGAATATCACTTAAATCCAAGAGATGAGTGTACAAAGACGCAATCACTCACCAGTGCTCAGTGATGCCATCTCAACATGTCTCATGACCCGTGGTTTTTAGCTGCTGTCTAGACAGAAGATTGGAGGGGATCACTATGCATCAAGCTCCCCACAAAATCTACTACTGGTGACCTCCATCCAGCGGCCTGGACTGGTTGAGTGGAGTCATTCTTCTTAACTGTGACATCTACTGGGAAAGTAACATAGGATGTCATGACTATGCTACATCTTAGAGGATGTGGCAGTAATGAGTATGCATCAGTTAAAAGAGGTGAACTAGTGTTCACAAGGTTGACACATACTAGTTAATTATAAATAAAAGCTATGCAAGAAATTTAAAAATATGCTAAAGAACCCATCCAGAATATTAAAAGATGTGAGACTAGGTGGTTCCCCATGGACCCCTATGATTGCTCTCTCCCAACTTCTTGATGGAAACAACTTTTAAAGAATCATTCTTCTGTTAAAATCTAAGGCCCATTTGGGAAGGGGGAGGAAATACTAGTTGAACCATGTATAGCCCAACTGGCCCAGTTATTTTATGGCTACACTTTAAACTTCTGATTCCTCCACTCCCTCCTTTCCCCTCTACTTCCCATTACTCTGAGTTTCATTATTTTAAGAGTTTAATGCTGGTCCACTTAAATAGGGAAGGTTTTGTAACTCAGTCAACATAATGATTTTATAATTTCAGTAATAAAGTTACAGGATGTTTGAAAACCAGACATGTTGTTCTCCAAGATTGTGATTTCCCCTGCCCAGATATTTCTAAAAATTGAGCAAAATGGCTTTTTGCTCAATTCATAGCAGGGTGTGTTGTGCACAGATTTAAATTGTTACCCATGACCAACCCCTTGAATACCTACACTAATCAAAAAGATAGAGGAACCAGTTTTCCTGGGTAAAGCTATGATATTACATCCAGATAAACTATATTCAATATTTGTCTATTTACTGTTTTGACATGGATGCCAAGGAACTCAGGAATTCACAAGTACTGGGAAACATAGCTCATTTCCTCAAAGAACAGTTACTCTTATCTGAGAGAAAAGAGGTGGAGGCAGTGCTCATTAGGCAGGTCTGTTTCCAAGCAAGCTGCTCAGAGTTAAGTAGCAATTAGGTATCAGTCAGAGGAAGGGGGCCATTGATGAGGTTGGAGCAAACAGGTGCCCACTGAAGGAAAACATGCAGGATTTTGAAATATGCAAAGGCTAAGCAGAAGGTTGTGTGTCAAGACATATCACCAAGGAATACAGCACTCAATACATATCACCAAGGAATACAGCACTCAATACCCTCCTCTGACCTAGCCAAGAGGTCTTGGGGATGGGGGGGGGAGTGGAAGGGGAGGACAACAAAAGGCCATGTTGCACAACTTTTAGAAATAGCTGAGAGACTAAGTCATTTCTTCTGAGCCCATACCAACTCGTCCCCTCTGAGTTCCACTGGCCCCCTCTGAGTTCCACTGGCCCCCTCTGAGTTCCACTGGCCCCCTCTGAGTTCCACTGGCCCCCTCTGAGTTCCACGCCACAATCTCCTCTTAAGCCACCAGCTTCAACAGATGGAAGGAATTTGGCCTTTTTAGTTCTCCTCTGTATAGAACCCATGTGGAGAGATGGTAAATGTCATAAATTGAACAGACTGTTTAATAAACAATAGTACCTTTATATAAGCACTTCTAATCATTTTGATTTTAGAAATAAAAAAAAAAACAAGCTAAAGAGATTTAGTCACTTGTCTGAGGCAGTGAAATCAGGATATAAACCAAGGACTACTCAGCTTCAAGACCAGGCTCTCCATCCATCATGGAAGCTCAGATCAGCAATGCTGGCATCACTGGGAACACAGAGGCCGAGGCCCAGGCCCAGGCCCAGGCCCAACCCAAACTAACAGAATCAGAAACTCTGGTGGTGGAACACAGCTACTGTGTTGTAAAAAGTCTTCCAGGTGATTCTGAGGCAGGCTCAAACTGGACACCTATTGCTGACACCTTTTCTCCAATTACTGAGCTTATATGGGGTCTAGTGAAAGCAGTGGGGGCAAGGAAGGAAAGTCCTTTAAATTGAGCATCCATGGGAAAAACAAATTTTGGAATATCTCTGAGTAGGAGAGTCTATACCTGCCAACCACTGACCCATAAATGGGGCTACTACCGATGAAGGAACAGGCTGGACATGGGCATATATTGTGGGTGATGTGATCCAAGGAAATAGCTGTCAGGTCGTGGTCACAACCCAGGTCTGTTCTCCACCAACACTGTGACCTTGGACAAGTTCTTAAATCTACCTGGGCTCTCATTTCCTCATTGGTTGCAGAGCAACATGATATTCATTGTTCTTCCTGTTCTAACCATCTTATTCTAAAGCATGGGCTGAAGTAGGAGCTACTTTGAGTGGCAATCAGAAGAACTGGAGGGAGAAGATGATTCAGAAGGTTTAATGGATCCAGGAAGATTTATTGGTAAAGAAGACAGGGCTGAAGTTAGGAAAGGTCCAGACCAGGGGAGGGGTTGGGGAGATTAGAGACAGTGCCTTCCAAATGTGGTAACCCAAGATTGGGGTTAGGGGTGAGGAGAACCAGATAGGCTTGAAATTAACCTGAGCAGTTGAGCTTGAAGATAGAGCTTTGACCTGACCTTGAAGCAGAACTATCCAATACATTGATTATTGTGTTTCCTTTAACATAGCACAAGTTTGCTCTTCAGAAGCCATTAGCAATGTCTGGAGGTGTCACAGTATGTATATTAGGGGGAATGTTACTGGAACCTGGTATACAAAGACAGAAATGCTGGGATACAGTTATGCTCCCTACAATTCACACAATATCCTACTTCTATAACAAAGGATCCAAAGGATCAATCATGCATAGATTGAAATTCCCTCCCCCAGGTTGACCCCTGGCATGATATCTAAGAATTAGTTCGGGGGAAAAAAGTAAGATAATGCATTTACTATTTTTTAAAATACCTTTTTAGAACAGTTTTAGACTTGTGGTGAAATGGAAAGTATAGAGATTCCCATTATTCCTCCTGACTCCAACTACCCTCGCCCACTTTGTGCCCTTCCTTTAGTCTGCTTTTTACTGGGAGAAATGGGGCTTACAAAGTCTCCATTTCTCAGAGAGCACACGGCTCTCAAATTTAAACTTGGGTCACCTGAGCCAGGACACAGGTGTCTAGCCCTGAACCACCTGAGTTCACATCAGCTCATTTGAGCACATGAGGCAGAAGGGCGGGCCCCATGAGCCCCAGAACCCTGGGGGTTGGAGCCCCTCATCCACTTCAGACTCTCAGTATTATTTGACAGGAGAAGAAGAAGCCAGGGCAAGGGAAACACAGACACCAAACCAACAACTTTGTGGTAAGCGTCTACATGGAATTACTGTTCTCCAGGCATGTAAATGCCTCTGTGGTCTCTCCTCCTCCTTTCCAGAGAAGTCCTGGATATCAGCTGAGAGGAGAGGTGAACCATGAAAAACGCTGGCTTCCAGTCAGAGTAATTCCATTAGGGGCACGAATGGCTTGCTGAAACACGAGGCAGGGAAATCAACTGCAGCACACCAACAGCTGGGCCCACATGACATCACTCGCCAAAATCAAAGGAAATGAGCTAATCAGATATGCATAAAAGCCCTTTCTGTTTGCTTGCTTAGAAGGTTACCATTTGCTTTCAAGCTAGAGATGAAAAAAACATCTCTTTGAAAACTGTTGGCCCTAATATTTTGCTTCTTTAAATTGTTTTCAGTTATTGGAGCAGACATAAAAATAAAACATTTGACATGTTCTCAGGTTGCTGCATATTAGTAGGAATGACCACAGGAATGATTTTTTTTCACAGATTCCTGCCAGGCGTTTGAGGATCCATTCTCCCCCACCCCCCACCCCACGTTATGTCCCTTTACATTTTGACCTCTTTGTTTCATTGGTCTGGGGCTATGTAAATGCATATTAAGAGTGGAAGACTCTGGGTAAAATACAATGAAATAGCATTAAGCCAAAGAAGCCAAAGGCAAGGAATTCAGTGACCCACCTGGTCCCGGCGAAGAGGGAAGATCCAGTCATCCCCCAAAGACAGCGGCAAGAAATGTTGCTGGGCAGGCTTTGGGTTTGGGGTACAGGTGGCAAGAGCATGCAAGGAACAGAAGCCCAGATAAAATCTAGTAAAACCCATCTTCTACTTTGCCTGGCCTTTTCCCACAGGGTTGAAATGGGAAAACAACAGGAACTGTAGAGCTTTGTGCAGCAACCAGCCTAGGCCTGACTTAGGAGCTACCCAAGGACACTCAAAAAGGAAGATTATTAGGGCCACTGCTCCTGGATGAGAAGGGCGTGGGGAAGGTGCTTCCTTATAAGATGTGTGTTGGGGGCGGGGATCAGTCCGTTGCGTTAGGCTGGCCCTGCCATTAGAGTTATCCTGAGATCAGCTGGGTGAGCCAGGCTCCAATACCATCAAGCTGCCAGCTAGTTAATGTTACTGGGGACTGGGTAGAAAGTGTCAGGGCTCAGAGGCAGCTGGGCTTTGGTGAGCAAGCTTCAGGGAGCCAGTGTTGAGAGTGGGGATGCTCTTCATACTCCCTTACCTGAGACTTCTATTTAAACCACTCCTAGGAGAAGGGAGATTTTATGTCAACCTTATTGCAAAATGACATTACACTTCGTACTTTCCTCCCTGTTAAGAATTTTCACCTTACTTTTCTGAGGAAAAAGAAAATAAAAATTTCCTTATAAAATGCATCCCTAGAAGTATAGTATGCTATCTTTATCTACAACTCAACAACAACAAAAGCCTACAACCCTATTTTTTAAATGCATTAAGGACTTATCCATTTCTCCAAAGATAACATATAAATGGCCAGTGAGGACCTGAAAAGATGGTCAACCTTACTCGTCATCTTGGAAACACAAATCAAAACCACAATGAGATACAGGTTTCCTCTTCTGTCCCAAAAATAGAGCGTTGTTAGGAAAACTTCCGTCAGCTAAAATGGCAGAAGGTAGAGAAGCAATCATCACTCATTTCTATGGAAATAGTTTGAGTGTTCCCAGACCCAGAAAATAACCTACCAAATCGTACCAAATAACACATAAAATCTAAAATCATTACATCTGGTAGAAGCAGCATGCTATAGTAACACACACCTGTAGAAAGGAGTTCCCGGGAGGGAGCTGGGCAGGCCCCTTGCTCCCCACTGCCTCTGCCCAAGAAGGACCTCTCCAGAGCAGCAGCTATAAAAACCCACACTGAACGTACCCATTTCTTTGCACATTTTTGTTGAAAATGCAGAAATCTTCAGATTTCTCTTAGCAAAATAGGTAAGAATTGAAGTCTATTAAAAACAACAGTAATGGTGTCAAAATGCCAATTTTTGAAAAGGGGAGTGCCCCTTCTCCCATTAAGGTGGCTACCAGCAAACAATAGAAAATAACAAGTGTAGCGATAATGTGGAGAAACTAGAAATCTCATGCTTTTTTTGGTGGGAATGCTACATGGTATGCTCTCAGTGAAAAGCTGGATAGCAATTCCTCAAAAAGTAGAAAATAGAATTACCACGTGATCAACAGTTCTACTTCCATGTGTGTACCTCAAAGAGTTGAAAACGTTGTCTCGAAGAGATACTTACATACCCGAATTCATAGCAGCATTATTCACAGTAGTTAAAACAATGAAACAACGAAGTGTCCGTTGACAGATGAATGAATAAACAAAATGCGGCATATGCATACAAATGAATATTAACCAGCCTTAATAAGGAAGGAAATCCTGATACTTGATACAACATGGATGAACCCTGAGGACATTGTGCTAAATAAAATAAGCCAGATACAAAGATAGATACTGTGTGATTTCACATCCATGTGGTGCTGGAGGTGTCAAATTCATAGAGACAGAGAGTAAAATCGAGTTACCAGGGGCAAGGGAAGAAGCAACAGAGTGTTAGTGCTTAATGGGGACAGAGTTCCAGTTTTGCAAGATGAAGAGTTTTAGCGATAGATGCTGGTAATGGCTATACCAGCTTGAGTGTACTTTAAACCACGGATGTACACTTAAAATTGGCTAAGAGAACGAACTTGATATGAAAAAAGCTAATAATAAACACTGCCAAAATCTATGACATGTTGACTATGTGTTAGGAGCTAAACAGAGCCTCATTTAACCCTGAGTCCAATTCCACAATGGCTTTATTGTTTAAAAGTATAAACCAAGATTCAAAGGGTAAATGTCAATTTGACTATCACATAGATACTAAGTAGATGAGGGCAGGAACCCAGACTCATGTGGCTCTAAGGTTCACACATCTGATACTTCATGCTGCCCCATATAGGTTCCATTCAATAAGCCTAAAGTCAACATGATTTCTCCTTATTTTCTACAAATGAGGAAACTGAGGTTCAGAGTAATTCCAGAGGTAACACTGTAGAAAGAGGAGGCACCGAGAAGCAAAGACAGACCTTTTAAGTCTAACATCCTCTCCTTGATCAATTTCATCACATCAATTGATTTTATTTATTTTGAAACCACGTGGATACTTTGTCCAATGACTTCCTTCTCAATGTGGGCATTTCCTATTTAAGGACATAGGAGATAACATGGATTTAACTCAATATGTGCCAGGTACTGTCCAAAGAACTTTCCATGGGTTAACTAATTTAATCCTCACAACTCATCAGGAGGTGGATTTCAATTTAGGAAGGGGACAAGGATGCACCAAGGAATAATGTGAATTTGCCTTAGTCTCAAAGTTAGTGGTTGGCAGGGTGAGCACTCCAAGTCAAACAGGTGGGCTGCAGAGAATTCCTGCCCCATGACACTCAGCCACTTCACATAATTAGCATTGCACCTTAAGGACTTGGTGCAAAGTCTGTACTGGAGGAGTTTCAGTGAAATAGAGATGAAATGGAATGATACTCCAGAAGGCTTTGCCTTTTATGAAATGGAAGCGTCTACCAGTGGTTTATTTAGTTGGATTTGTTCTCTCAGATAGTTCAACTGAAAATACTGGTATTTCTTTAAAAAGTTAAGTGTTCAGGCTGCTGTGTTCACTGGCTCTAGAAGCCCTTGAATCATTCATGGTAAGAGTTAAGAGTTGCTAAAAGATACTACTCCAGTATTTCAGCATGGCCTGAGGTTTTCCACAGAACTCAGGATGCAGCTTTCTCTGGGTGTGATCATCATGAAAGGTGGTGTGAAGATCACTGTTCCCGAAGCCAGAGTCTGCACTGCTTACCTCCAAGAGTTTGTGTACAGGACCCCTACAGAAGGAGCTGCTTGACCAGGGGATGGGCTAGCATGCCCTCAGTGTCTTATCACATTCAGGAGACCCTCGGGCTTTTTGCATTTGACAGCCTAGGGCAACTGTAAGGTATGCTACAGCTGGGAAGCAGTTGCTCCAGGTGAAAGGAAAGAGCTGCAAGGAACTCTATACACAGTTGTCTGAGTGTTCAACAAGCAAATCCTGTCTAGGCTGGAGAATAAATGAAGGAGCCTGGAGGTCTCTGAATGGTTTCACTCTGCTTTAATCAACAGCACATAGAACCTTCATCTGTAGTAAAAAAAATTTGCATTTGTCAGTTGTATCATGTATGTGATATGTATGTGATGTGCATGTATGCTTAAGTGTGTGTGAGTATCCACAAAGCTGAAGGAAGTGTGGGTTCAGGTTGTACTGTTAAATCTTTCATCCCGATCTGTTTAGATAAATCTATTTAGGTCTGCTTACAAGGGTCCAGAGAAGGCCTAACAAATAGAGTTCTACAAAAGAAATTAAACTATTATAATCTGATTAACTTACTATAGTTCCTCCTTGGTGTGGATTGACTGACCTGCAACCACCAGAGTATTATGGGAGGGTTAGAAAGCAGAGCCACAAAGCTTATGTGGAAATTCCACCATGTTATTCACTAGCTGGGCAGCTGAACCAATTACTGAACATGAGTAAAGTCAGTATTCATTTAAGATAGGGAGGCCTCCCAACATTGTTGGGAAAACTAAAATGAAGAATACAACCAAGGTGCCTATAACAGTGCTTATTGGATACATATTAACTCAGAAACTTTAATGTCTGCTTTTTTTCTTCTCTCTACAAGCTGCCTGAGTTTAATCCGGTAAACTTACCCCTATTTCTTTCTCTAGTTCTTTTTTTCTTTTTGTGTATCTTCTAAAGCTCATGATAGAACCATGATGAAATGATAAGACCTGGAAGAAACTGAGGGGATAAAATCAGAACTCTAGGCTTAAGTGAAAAGATGTCCAGGAAAACCTACATTTGCATTTCAAAACAGGCATTGCTGTCATTGCCAGATCTTTGCCATGTAGGGGAGGCTTCTCCAAATAGCAAGTGAGAGCAGGAGCTCTGGGGTCCAAGACTCCTGGATCAGAATCCTTCCTCTGCTATGCTCTAGCACAACACAAATGCCAATAGAACCTCAGTTTCCTTTTCTTAAAAGTGTAAGTGGTGATACTGACATTACTGGGTTATGATAAGGCTTCAAGTCATCGGAGTTGGTGTGTGAGTACATCTAGTGACAGGAAGTCATTGTCACTGTGCGTCCCCAGTCTGCCAAATCAGGAGTTAGGCCGGGAAGAGAAGCTTAAGTCCTCACAGGAATCCTATTTCAGCTTTTTCTCTCAAACTTCAGGCCCTAGAACTTTCCCTCTGAGCTTATATGTCCTTGTTGTTATAGCCAGAGCCAGCCAAGGAATCCTGCCTCCTGATGAAGAATCCACTCTTACTGTTGAAGCTGCCTCAGAAAGAATCATAAGGCCTAGTTCACCAGGTCATCACTCTCTGAGGGTAAGTAAAGCCTCTGGGAGTGCAGAGCAGAGGAAGCCGACTGGAACTGGAACGGCTCAACAGGGCCAGGCGGTGCTGTGGCCCCCAGGCCCAAGTGCAGACTGGCTTCAGTCTAATTGCTGCACATTCCTGAGACCTGGCGTCATTCGCGAGGCCATGATGCCAGTGCTGCGGCTTGATGGGTGGAGAGGAAGAGAGTATCCATGAAAGACCTGTGCAAACACCCGCTGACCCCTGCAACCTATGAGCATATTCAAAGCGGAGCCAGACTAAATGAAACCAAGGTCTCTGTCCGGCATTTGAAAGCCAGTGAAAATAGGAACTCAGTGTCTCTCTAAATTCTCAGAGTATATTACCTTAGTCATAAAATTGGGGACTTTCAAATCTAATTTGTTCAGCACTAGTGCTGTTGAAGGCTGGGCAGGCTTCCAAAGGAAATCACCTCCACGCAAACAGAGATTAGCAGCTCTCCACTGGAGACATATGGGAATGATTCCCTGTAATCTCCAGTAATTGTGGCTGCATTACATTCAAATCCTGTTTTCAATTTTCTTAAACTTCTAGACTGATTGTGTTATTAAATCATGCTGGCTGATGTGTTTAATAAGGACCTATTAAATGTTTATAAAATTAGGGAAATAAATATGGGCTTTTAGTCCGATTGCCCAATGGATCTGGTAACCTATTGTTAAAATAACAGTCCTGCTGTTAAAACTGGGTCTCCTGGCTACATCTGCGGGAACACACTTTAAAACACCATCCCAACCTTTGAGGAGAGCTGTTTCTCCTAACACGGCATTCGCTAAAGAATTTAGCTCCCCTGCCCCCAACTCCACAAAGAAGCAACACATTCAAGGAAGCCTAACTAACTGACTGTGAGATGGAGTTTCTTGGCTGACAAGAAATGTCACCTCTGCTTCCAATAAGTAGTGATAACAGAAGAACCAGAGAGGCCAATCTTCTTGTGGAAGCCTCCACCAGGCTCCATTTCAAGCTGGAAATTGCCCTGAATTTCTCCAAGGTCTTCCTTAGAAAGACACCCTCAGCCTTTAGAGGTGTCAGGAAAACATTGTGAGGATCTACACAGCAGGAGAACGAATCACCCACATTCTTCAAGCAGACAGACTTTTTTTTCTCTGTTGCACTTGCTGGCCTTGTGTGATGGAGGTGTATAGAGCTCACGAGTCTCTATCTCCTTGGCATTTTAAAGAAAAGGATAGAAGATCCAGCATGGATCACTCATCTTCAAATGACAGGCTCCTGGTGTCCAGGGAAGAGGACTGTGCACCCACTAAGTCTCCTGGGAAAGGTGTCTCCATTTCTCTGGAATAGTATTGGAAAAAAGTGTCTACTGTCAAGGGTTCTTGAAGTGATTAACTGGCAATGTATAAGGATTCAATGTGATTGCTAAATAAACAAGAATTGAAGACCTGGTCCAAATCTATGATCTCTTTTAGAGTGCTGAAAAGAATGAAGATACCTGTTAAGAGTAAACATGAATACATGATTGACTGTCTAAGTGTGCCCTGACTTGTGGCATAAACAGTGCTGCAGGATTCTCGTCAAAGCAATTCCCTAACACAGACAAAACCTGAACCTCAGCTCTTCCTGGCAAAACACTCTGGGCCACCTGGCCTTAAACCACAACTTCCTACACCCTGGACCACAGCTCAAGTAATTCTGTTATCTTCAGGGCAAATGCAAACCCCACTTTCTAGGAGGAATTAACCTTTGAGTTTCCCCTGAGGCAGGGGAGAGCAATTAAACAATCTTTCTGGCACTTAAAAAAAACCCACATCATTATCTTGGTATAAACACACCCCCTTAAAATATTTCTAACCAGTGTGTACCAGGTCCCCTGCTTGCTCACCCTCTGCTGCACCCCTGGCATATTGTAAAGTGCTGTGGAGCTGGCCTGGTTCACATTAGGGCTCTGCGAGGTTGGAGGAGAATTGGCTATAAGGTTAATATTTGGCAGAACCTTGTAAATGACCTGGTTGTTATTTTATATTGCCTACAGTTTCCAAATCACCACTGCTTGCCAGAATGGTCCCGGTGTGGTCAGACAGTTGCACACAGCCTGTTCCGTGGAGAGACTCGCTTACTCTGTGTGTGTGTATTTTCTCTGAGTGTGTGTATTTTCCATGAGTGTGTGCACCTTCCATTAGTACGCACAAACCAAATACAGCAGAAATCCAGCCTGGCAATTATTTTTACGGACTTTTTTTTTACTTGCCCTCGGGGGACCTTCTCCCAGTTTAATTGTCTAAGGTGATTGTTTCCTTGTGGGATTTTATTTCAAAATGGTCCTGTTAAAATTTCTTTCAGTGGGGGAAGGAAAGAGAGGATGGAATTTTTCTTGTTTTAATCTCCTTAAACATACAAACCCACAATCACATAAAAATTTGCCAAACTGTGTATACTGAAATTAATAGAGGTGTTTCATGATGCATAGATTTTTAAATTATTTGTCTAAAGATATGTTCAGGATTGATTGTATTAAAGGTGAATAAATCTTGGTCCTGCCCCCCCCTTCCCCCACCATCACCTTTGCTTGGAAATGAATTCAAGCAAACCCACTGAATTTTAAGTTAAGACAAACAGGGGGAGAGATCATTTGTCTCCAGTTATACATGAAATAGCTTATAATAGTGGATGCTGAGTTCATGAAGTATATGTTCGACCCCCTTTGATATAAATTCCATCATCAGCTCACAAAGAAATTGTATTTATGCATAAGACAGTGCTCTCTAACACGAACTCCTATAAATTATGAGAACAGAAAATCCAAATTTATAAGATGCCATTTCTGGATTTATTTTTAATGCTCTCTCCTGCATATTACCAAACAAATGCCACATTAGCAGAGCATGAAAGGCTTTTTACTGGCATAAGCTATGACCATGAAATTCACGGTGCAGTCTGGGCCAGTGTGTGTGTGTGGGGTGTGTGTGTGGGGTGGTAGTGTCGATATACAAATGAAGAAGCAAAGGGAAAGCATGAGAGTGGCCAGAACTTAGGCATCCTCCAAGGGCCAGATGTTTCCTTGAGTGTAAACAAGCTGGTCATTTTCCTTGAAGGGAGGCATAGTCCATGATCCATTCATAATAGTCATTATGGGTTATTATTTTTATTTCCTGCGAATGTGTATTAGTACTTACAAGGTCCACTCAGTAGGATCAAGCCCACTTTACTTCTGTATCTTTCACTAATTCATTAATTATTTATGTGTTCATTCATTTACTCATCTAGTCATCAATTATTTATTGCCTGCTTAATATGGGTAAAGCATTCAGTTAAGGAAATAGATATTAATAAGAAGAGTATACAGGGTACCATTTAAATGGTAAGCTCTGGACTACTCTGCCAAAACATTCATGAAGAAATATTATTAATAACAATGCCCTATAGTTAGTGAATACTACTTACTTGATATCAGGCACTATTCTATGTTATCACATGTGTTAATTCACATATCCTTCTCAAATCACTATGAGACTAGGTACAATTATTAAATTTATTGCTTATTTAATAATGAGAAAATGGAAGTTAAAAGCAGTTTCTTAGCTACTATTTAGGGATAGCGCTAGCATTTGACCCAAGGTTTCAAGGTCAACAATTTTAATCACTATGTTGAAAGGGGCTGGTGCTCCTAAATCAGCCAATCATCAGTCTCCCAGTTCTGTCTTTCATTTATGGTGTGACCTTGAATCAATCAATTAACCAGGCATGCCTCAGTTTTCTCACTAAAATGGGACTAATAATAATACCTGCTTCTTCTAGTCAAGGTGAAGGTTAAAGGAAAGTTGTATGCAGGTCCCATGCAGAGCAGAGCCAGGGACTGATGTGTTCCCTGTGAGTTCTTCATACTTATCATCATCACCGTTACTTGGTAAATGTCTCTCTCATACATATAATCGATGGTGGATCCACCAGGATTTAATTCTCTGACACACTATCTGATTGAGGAAGGACCAGCTTAAACAAACACAATTATCAACCAGCAGGGGTCGACCATCGGAAGATTTGGGGGCATAAATGCCCCACTGAGTAGTCTGACCGAAACCACAAATCCAGTAAAAATTGTTTCCATCATTCTGCATTTCAAGGTAAGTTTGGGGATTGGAGTGGGTGTGATTTAGTTGTGCTCTAAGGCTTCAGTCTACAACCCACACACCCCCATATAGCACAACCCTTCTGCCCACTACTTTCCACTCTCACTTCAGGAAAGATGTGAGGCAGTGCCTCTAAGCACTTAAGAATATTGATTTTTCCCCCTTTTCCAAGAAGTACCAAGGCCAGAAGGACAGGACGCTAAAATATCAAAATGCACTGCACTCCTGACATGGTAAATTGCCCAGTAAAGGCTCTTTCTGTTCAAGATGTAGGCACCAACCTCGCACTAGCTCTGTCTTCAGAAATCCAAAGTTATTATTCCATGTCTTACTTTCTATCTTAGGCAAAGTTCTTGGAGGCAAGTAACAGAAGCCAAATTGGGTTGACTTATGCACAAAAAAGAATTCAGCAGGAGAATACAAGGTTTAAAAGCCAGTGGGAACTAAGCTCAGAAACCATTAGCCTGGAAGATCATCCTGACCTGTGCTACAAAGCTGTATGAGCAGGAAAGACCATTGTTCCAGACTGGTATGTGTATGTGTGAATCTGGCAATAATGGGACCATCTCTGCTTTTCTGGGCCATCTCTACTTTCCTGAACACTGCCTCTTGCCAAGCTCACCATCATTACCAAAGAACTCCTCATAGGTCCTGACTCTTTGAAGCTCTACCTTCTGGATACAAAACCAGTAATAGCTACATGTGGCTCATGCCCTATTATCAGGGGAGTGTTGGAAGAATTAAGTTTCAACTGAGCCTGCCTGCCAAAATAATGGGGGAAATTCAGCTACCAAACAGCCCAAGATAGTAACAGACGGGCACTAGATTTCACAGCTAGACAATGGTTATCTGGAATGACTGTGTCTGCCCGCACTCAAGACCATTTACAATATCAAGAGACATTTTGTATGTCATGCTGGGAGAGGTGTGGTCATTTTCTAGTGGGTAGAGATTGGTGTGCTGCTAAATATCCTATAATGCAAGGACAATAGAGGATTAAATGGTCCAAGATGTCAGTAGAACCAAGATACAGGGGATTTGTGTTAGACTGAAGGCTCCAGGTGGGTGGAGACCTGTTATGATATTTCACAGTTAGGCCATGATCACCATTGAAGGAGGCTCTAAAATCAAAAAACAGAACAAAGGTTAATAGCAAAGGGGCCAGTTGGTTTTTTTTTTTCTGTTTCTGTGTCTGGCTTTGTCCTGGTCACCAGTCTCTAATAAAGTTTGTCCATAAAAAAAGAAATCTAGGCCAGTGCATAAACTCAGGGTAAAATCCAGTGTCTAATGACACCTGCAAAACCCTCAGTGTTCCGGTCTTCCCTTCACTCTCAACTGCTTTTCCTACTACTTTCCCCCCATTCTCTGTTCTAACCACACTAACTGCCTTGTTAGTTCCCCTGCCTGGAAATGTTCCCTGTCCTCCTCACTCCCCAGTAGTTACGTGGCTCACTCTCTTCTTTTTTTCATTCTTTTTTTGACATGATCTCTTTGCAATTATGCTTATGCTGAGTTCACATGTCCCCTCTCTCCCCACTCCCCTATGTTGCCCTCAGTATTCTTGAGAACTTGATAAATATCCTTGTTATTTAAACAATTTCATATGTCATTGATACATATGATTACCATATGTAAATCTAACAGATAATTTAGATAGATACAATATGACTGATAAACAAAGAACTGCACATAATTGATATATACAATTTGATGAGTTTGGACAGGTGCAAATACTTGTGACACCATCATTACAATGAAACTAATGATAGTAGACATATACATTATCTCCAAAGTTTCCTTGTGTACCTTTTGGTATTTTTGTTTGCTTTTCATTCATCTTTTTTTTTTTTTTTCTGGTGGAAACACACAATATGAGATGTATTCTTCACAAATTTTGAAGTGCATGGTGCACTGTTACTTGTGGTATGATGTACATCCATTCTCTGGAATTTACTTATCTAGACTCACTGAAAGCTCATATTCACTGACCATCTATACTGCTCTTTTTTTTTTCTTTTTTAAGATTTATTTGTTTGTGCATACAGAACTGGGGTACAGGCCAGAGGCTCAGGGGCGGTGAGAGTCTTCACCAGAGATAGAGTGGAGAACAGAACAGACAGATTGACGAAGTACACTGCTGAGGGGAGCAGTGGGCAGGTCAGGAAAGGCTTGCCACACCATGTGGTCACCTCCAGGACAGGCGGAAATCAAACTCATGTGGAAGTGGCTTTGGCTTCTCAGTGCTGTGCTTTAACCCACTGTGCCACCAGGGAGGGCCCCTATACTGCTCTTTTATTCTTCCAGCATGGAGAACTTTCTAGCATACTATGGAATTTGCTACTATGCTATGCTTATTGTTTATTATCTGTCTTCCTTGCATGTTTATCTCATTCATGATGTACACTAAGTGCCTGGAATTATCTGCCCCAGAGTAGATGCTCAATAAATATTGGCTGAATGAACAAAAAAAAGCTAAGTCAACCATGAGACACAGCACAGACTGAAAATACACAGTTCAAAGGCTTTATAAATTCATACAGGACAATTTCATAATGGTATAGAAGATGGACAGGACTTCTGAGTATTTGGGGGGTGGATGCAGCCTCCTAAGGCTTCTTATAGGTTCCAAAAATAGCCTCTACTTCTTATTAGTCTATGAGGAAAATGTTAGTACCCAGATTGCATAAATGAAGAAACTGGGGCCTAGGGAGTTGATGTAACATTCCCAAGGGCAACAGAGCTAAGATGTAACAAAGCTGGGATAACAATCTGGGTTTTTCTTACTCCAAAGTTGTTGACCCTAACCCAGTAGACACTGGAGTTTGTACCACATGACCACATAGAAGCAAAGAGTTCCAGATTAACAGGCAAAAGTGGAAGCAAAGTCATATATCACTGCTCAAGAGATCTCACCAAACCATCATTCAATTTTCTGGTAGCTTAATAATAACATATTGAAGTATTGTATATATGTCGTGATTTCATGTTAACTAGATGATTAGTAGTCTCTAAATCCCAATGCATTGATTAGAACAGATTCATTCCTATTTTACAGATGTAGAAACAGATATATGGAAAGATATAGCCACTGTTTCAGTATGTCCAGGAGTTGACTTCAATGATTTATTATTCTACTTTGAGGTTCAATGTTATGTAAAGAGTTAGTCCGATAAACCAAAACTATATACAGACAGGCATGTGAATATGTAGATACATGTGTCCACAATATGCTGGTGTGTCTATACACAGAATGCCTATATCCACATGCTGTGTGTAAAGGCACATGGTGGGTGTATAAGTGTATATATGCATGTAAAAACCCCAGATGCTAACCTAATGTTAGAACCTGTTCATCACTTGGCCCTTAAGTACTTTGACTACTCCACACACACTGAATTTATGGAAATGAGAGGGTGCTGGGAAACATCCCAAAGGAGGTATGAGTTGAGACATTTGGTCTCTTGACACGACCTTTGTAAAAGAGGAGGTTGGTCATGTGAACAGATTGATCCTCTGACACTGAGAGCTTCTGAATTTGCCCCTTTTTTCTCCTTTCACAGTTGATTGGTTTATTGGCCTTTTTGTTGGCTTTTCCATTCTCTTCCTTTGATCACTCCATTCCCATTCATCCTCACATGCTGGCTTGGATGTCCTACTCTTGAGGCCTCTTCTCTCTCACAGAGCCCTGTAGCTTCCTTTAATTTTACACAGCAGTAGTCCCAGGGCTGAAACTGAAACATGGTGGGTGTGCCAGGGCTCAGTGTTGATGAATACAATGGCAGTGGCATAGGAGGGACTTGTGAACATTAACACCAAGCAAAGATCAGGGAACCAGCCACCACACTTTTTCCATAGCAACATTTGAAGGTGAAACAGACTCAGGGCATGTTGGCTCTTGATGAGCTGCTTCAGTGCTGATGGTAGACTAAAAAGAATGGGTAAGTTTTTCAAATGCTGTGACTTAAATATCAGCCTACTAGGATGTCTTTAATCCATGGCAGCCTGGATTCCCTCCATATTTTGGCTATCTAGAATGTGACCAAAACTCTGGGTTTGACTTAAAGAATTAAGAATGCTTAATCCAAATGAATTGAATGAAATGTCCCTTTGCCTGGCTTTTTGGGAAGATACATTGCAAAGCCCCTTTAGTTCACCTCATAGAAAACTTCATCACATGACCTCATACTTCTACCCTTTTTTTAAATCAAAGTATTCTACAAATCTTGGTCACATAATTCCTTCATCACACTTAATGCCAAATGACTTTTGTTCCATATTAAGGTCTGTGCTTTAAAGATGAAGATTGACTAGCATGGAAGCTATTCCAAATATCATGTTTTATCACACAGCCTCTCTGGATACATCTACAGCCTCTCATGGGGACCACTTTGAAAGTGGGAGTGTTTATGTCACCTATTTCCTAAAATGGTCAAGATAATTTACATAGTCACAACTTAAAGTTTCTTAAAGTGAGATGATTAAAATAATCTTCTCTTTTACATAGCTTTCTTAGAGTGTTCACATTTCTTGATATTATTCATGGTATTGAAGCAGGAAATCAACTGTTTATGGATACATTTGCTAGCCCACTAGGCTGTGATGTTGGAAGGACAGAGATCCTGGCTCTTTTAGGACTGTTGTATTTCCAAGAGGAAGCTCAGTGCCTCAAGGCAAGGCAAGATAATGCCAGCAGTGCTTCCATTCACCTGGGCTGCTCTGGAGTGACTTTGAATCTCCTCTTCTCTTGAGTCTAGCTTGATCCTGAAAATAAATTCTCTACCAATGAACATGTGTGAGTCTAACACAAGTGAATTAGTGGGTGACCAAGTGAGTCATACTTTCTTCTTCATGAGCTGATAAGTTGGCTTTCAATAAAATGGAACAAATCCTTATTTGTAGAGTTGGCTGATTTCTGTGGGGTAAATACTCCCACAGTGGTTGATTCTTAGCTTCCAATGTTACATCACTGAATGTGGGTTGAGAAGCGGAGGATGAGTCAGTGCAACAGGCCCCTCTCGGTTGGTCCTCGTAGTCTTCGGTGACAATGTGTGAAGCACCAAATTACAAATGGTATGTCTTAGTTCCAAGGGTAAGAGTAAACAAAACTGAATAACTGATACAACATGGGGACCAGGTCATCAGAACACTGCAGACATGAGCTGTGAATGATCAGCACAGCCCCTAGAGCATTCCGGCCCTCTCTGCATGGGGATGGAAGCCACTGCTTTGACGTTATGTGCCCTGTGCACTCACTTGCTAAATTAACTGACTTAGTTTGTCAAAGGCAGAGCAAGGACAATAGCAGTATGAGTTCCAGGTCCTTTAGCAATCTTTTGGTGTTTCCTGGAATTTTGAACACGAGCAGACGAGTTCTCCCCTGTGAGTGGTGCAGTCTCCAAAGCGGTGAGTGGATCACAGAGCATCACAGATCCATGCTGGGAACTCCTGCTGGCCTGGCCTCCTGGAGAGCAGTCCACAGTTTCTCTGTTACCTTGATCTGGGGTTGAACTGTAGAGGAGTTAGACAACATAAGCTAAAAGTATTCTCAACCTCCCTTTGATTTAGGCAGAAAAAAAATGTTTTAAAGATAAAATATAACATACTTCCAGGCCATCAAGACCACAGTTCTTAGAAGATGTGGGCAAACTTTCAATTCTGTTAAGAAATAGATAAGTGCTCTAGTAGATGAACACAGACCAAAAAAAAAAAAAAAAAAAAAAAGAGAGAGAGAGAGAGAGAATGAGGATAAATCAAAACTCGTCCTTGGCATCTATTTTAGAACATTTGAGCTGATGTAACAACACACCTTAGACTGAGTGACTTTATAAGCAATAGAAATTTATTTCTCACTGTCCTGGAGGCTGGTAAGTCCAAGATCAAAGCGGTGGCACATTGAGTGTTTGCAGGGAGCCTGATCCTGTTTAGGTAGCCATCTTCTCTCTGTGTCCTCTTGAGGTGACAGGGAGCCTCTGGAGCCTTGAAAAGGTCAACCCATGAGGCTCCATCATCATGACTTACTCACCTCCCAAATGCCCTGCGTCTAAATGTTGGGGATTCCATTCCAACATATAAATTGGGGAAGGACACAAACATTCAGTTGATAACAGCTTCTTGATGCTAGAATACATTCCATTTTCTCTTCAAAAACCAGAGATCATCAGATAATATTCCCAAAGTTTGTCAAACTCCTTTGACGATTGACTCTGGTGGTCAATGACTTTCTACAATGGATAGGTGGTTAAGACAACCATATGATGGTCAGCAGGAAGTAGGACAGAGACAAATGATTGCCAGTTTGGTGAGGATTCTATGTAACTAGCCTGGACTATCACCTGCCAGGTAGGATCTGAAAGCATTAAGGAATTTCACATCATCTGTCACCCGCAGGGCTGGTATCATGGGTAGGAGTCCCAAGGCGTGATACAGGACCTGCACCTGGAAGGGCCTCATCCGTGGCTCACAGCTGTTGCCATTTTGAAATTCTCAATACCTTTTGAGCAAGAGACTCGGAGCTTTCATCAAAACCTGGTTTGTATCTTTCAAAAGAGCCATTGAAGGAGCTGAGATTATAATTTCAAATGGTGCATTTTAGAGAGTTACCATTGTCATCAATGTGTACCATGAGCCACCAAGGGAAAGCCAACAGAAGTCTGCATGCCATTAGTCAGGAAGAACATGCTAGCAAGGATACATTTTATCTGAACAATTAATGCACATAATTAATCAGAAGGCAGAAAGGAGGCATCTGTGCGTCACAGGGCATGTGGGGTAGAACAGAGAAGGAGACTAAGATAGGAGTAGTTTGTGGGGGAAACCCAAAACAAAATAAAAATAGAGGGGCAAAGATCAATTGTCCAAATTGTAAATGTTATTTCCACACTGCCACCTGTACTTGACTGAATTTGCGACCTTTTCTTTCTCCTCTTTTCTTGTCCCTCCCTCTATTCTTTCATAGAATCATTCAATAAACCTTTATGGTTGACAAAGAAAGGCATGATCAGAGAGATAATGGCAAATTATTCTAGGAGTTCAGAAAAGGGAGAAATCATTTACAGCTATTGGAAGGATAGACTGGATGAGGTGGTGTAGTAGCTGGTCCTTGGGAGATGGGAGGGACGTGGATACAAGGTGGCAGAAAGGTTTTCTAGGGAGAGAGGACAGGGAGGACAAAGACATGAAATGAGAAAGCCTGGGGGTGAGTATAAAGAACAGCGTATTGCTTTGTTCAACTAGAGCACAAGGTTCATGACGAGGAGCAGTGGGGGGTAGTGCTTTCATTTCTCCCTCTATTGATTCTTTTCCTAAATATTTCAGATGAACAGAGGCACAGTTTAAAGAAGGGGATGCTTCTCTAAGCACTGGTCCTCAGCGACTAGTCTTACTATTTCTCATACTATGACATCTATGACATATGGCATTTTCCCAATTTGGAGAGTACCCATCAGGACAGGCTCACATATAGCATAGAAATAACCAAACCCCATATTTCAATGGAGTTAATTCTTAGAAAGGTTGGGGATTAATAGCCATAATATATAAAAAATTCACAAGTCAAAGATTATAAAACCAGTAACTCAATGAACTAATGGGTAGCAAGTCTGGAGAGAAAATTCACCAAAGAGGATGTCCAGGAAGCCAACAGATACAAAAAAAAATAGTTCTTCATCACTTTTAATAAGAGAGATGCAGATAAAACTACAATTGGATCTCATCTCACACCTGTGAGAATGGCACATGTAAATAGACAAACAAAAGCAATCAATAAGAAGTGCTGAGAGGATTCAGAAATCTTATACTGTTGGTGGGAATATAAACTGATTTAACCATATTGAAAAGCAATCTGGTTTTACCTCAAAAATCTAAAAGTGAAAATACATAATGATCCACCAATTCCACTCTTAGGCCTCTACCTAAATAACATGAAACCATCAACTCAAAAAAACTAGAAGCTATACAAATGTTTATTGCAGCACTATTTATAATAGCTAGGACATCAAAGCAACATAAATGCCCATTGATAGATGATTGGATCAAGAGGATGAGGTCTTGTCCACACTATGAAATATCTTTCAGCCATAGGAAAGATAAAATATTGCCATTTATAGCAAAAATAGAAGTTTACTGTGCACAGTAAAACAAGTCAGAAGAACAAAGATAAATAGTGAATACTTACATAGTGGATGATTTGGAAAAGTAAAATACTTATAAAAAATAGGGCATTAACAAACAAGGTTAAGAGGGAGGGGCAGGGAGAAAGGCTCAAAGAGGATTATAAGTGACAATTGTAAGGAAAAAATGCTGAATTGGTTACATCTTGTTCACACTCTGTGTTTACAGAAGATCTGCCAGAGGTTCTGCTCTGCTTTACACACTTCAGTTAGAGATTCAGGCTAAAGAAGGCCTTAGCTTCTAGAGCTCTCCAGTTGCTAGCAGAAAACCATATGTACACAAAGCTTTTGACTAAAGGGGTTGCATTTCCAAATCATTGGTCAATGCAAGTCTTATAAATACACTCAATTTCAAGGAACCAGAGAAGATACAATCCTATGAAGTACCTAGAAGAAGAAATGTTAGAAATACTTGGTGAATTCACAAACGAATACAGAGCCTGTCAAGTGGATTTCTCCAACTCAATTACTAGCTCTAGTCTATGCATAACATGATTGGATTAACTGTTTTTTTTGCAGTGTTTTGGTACTGCAGATTTATTTGGACATCTGAATGGGAGTTTTAAAGTGAATCTGTTGTAGAATTTCTTACCCTGTTATTTTTTTTCAAATTCAAATTGCCTGGGAATGTAGACATTCTCACCATCCTTGAAGCACATGATCCAGTATTATTCATGTATTACCCTGGAATTTTTTTTTTTCAGGTACAAAAGTTATATCACTCCTTACTCCTTCTTTGTCCAAAGAAGACATCACTCATCAGTTATGGTCTTCTTTTTCCACTGAACCCAGTCTGAATTCTTCTCAGTAGAGTATTCTAACTAGCTATTGACAACTGATCTTAGATTTTCTTTTAATTTAAAGATTTATTTATTTATGCATACAGAGCTGGGGTACAGGCAGAGGTGCAGGGGCAGTGAGAGGATTCACCAGAGACAGAGTGGGGAGCAGAAGAGGTCAATTGATGAAGGGCACTGCTGAGCAGTGGGTGGATCAGGAGAGGTCTGTCACACCATGTGGGTCACCTCTGGGGCAGGGAGTGAACTCATGTTGAAGTGGCTTTAGCTTCTTAGTGCTGTACTTTAACTCGCTGTACCACCAGGGTAGGCCCTGATCTTAGTTTTTAATGAAATAATCAACATATCATCCTACGATAACATGAAAAAGTACTACCTAAAACCCAGACTTTCTAAGAAATCAATAGCTTATGAGTGAGAAGAACTTCATTTTTTCCACATATTTATTGATTTTTTTTCCACTGCTTCAATAAGTATTTCTGGAGAACCCACTATGTGCCAGGGCACTGGCAATGTCTGGCTCCTTCCAAAGAAACTAATGTGCTAGTACTGTTTTGTGTATCACTGATTTTGTGTCTAAAAGTTTGGAGCAAGAGACAGAAATTAACTCTGTTGCAAGAGAGAACTGAGAAATTTAAGGTTGGAGTAAATGAATTGGGAAGAGCCTGAGCAACTGATGGGGTAATGCCAGAGAGAAATAATGTCTCTAGTAGCAGTAACCAAAGCTTTCCTCATTCACCAATTGTTAGCAGTTGATGAAAACTTAGTATCTGTTTGCTAAGATTCAATTGGTTAACCTTCCTTAAGGTAGCTATTGCTGCAAATTCATTCACGTACTCATTTCCTGTTCATTTATGTAGTCAATTTTTTTTTTTACTGAGATTTACTATATCAGATAATAGATGATTCCATTGGAGTTTAAATAAAATAAAGATAACAATCTATATTTTTATTATATTTTTAAGGAATGTCCCAGCTGGGATTTAAGGGGCTAGTCAGGGAAGACTGACTAGCAAATACAAAGAACTTTCCACTTTTCTAAAGTTTTCATTAAGTTACTTTGCTTTAAGAAAGACTACATGAGTACCTGTTCTTGCTTACTGAAAGAAACCCATTGGGGATTTTACTTATTCAACAAATGTTGAAAAGTGAAGAGCAAGTTTAGTGTTGGTTTTACAGCAGCTGTTCCTGAGGCAGCACCACCCTGAGCAGCAAGACTGGCCCCAGTCAACAACTTCCCTGGGAATTAATACTTTCTACAGACTGTGCATTATCACAGCATTCCTGCTGTTACTAGATAAGAGTGTGATTTTAGATGCTATGTGTTATTTGGTATGACTTGGTAGGTTATTTTGGGGGTCTTGGAATGCTCAAAAATGTTTCCATAGAAATAAATAATTGATTCTTTGCTTGATGCCATTTTCTGCTCCTGAAGGTTCTCATAAGAAGGCTCAACTTTTGGACAGCTAGGGAAACATGCAATTATAAGACAGCAGCAGCTACGGTGTCATGCAAAGAGTGATCCCCTTTCACTGCACAGGGAAAACTTTGAAAAGAGCTGGAGGAAATTGACTGGAGTATTCCACAAGGAAAAGGGAGATTTGGGGGAAGAGATGAGTACAGCAGGAAAGAAAGTGTCAGACTGGAATGAATTGGGCAAGAAACATAAGTTTGGAAACATCAAATGCGAAAGGAGGAGCTAGAGATTTGTAAAGACTTAAGCCATGGAAATGAGTGACATTCTTAGGATTCGTAGGAAGAAGGAACAGAAGGAGCCTCGAAGGTTCTCCTGACACTACTGAAATCAGGATCCAGAAGATTCCACTTTCTCCACCTGCATGTAGAAGAGCCAGATGCCATCCTCTGGGATTCAGGTTTCCTTGTTGGTCTGCAGCCCTTTGGCTAAAGTGTGAAACAACATGGTTTTATAACAAGTTACTGTGCTCTTTCCCCCCAAAATCAGGATTGCATTGAAGAGTTGGTATTAAACGTTTCTCCTTAACTCCTTAAATCTGATACCTTCACCATATATCATAACACTCCTGTTCTCAAGATCATTTGTGGTTAAATGTCCAGAGTTGTAAGCATGCAGAAATTTACCCTTTCTTTTCTTTTCTTTTTCTTTTTTTTTTTTTTTTTGAAATCACTGTAAGGAGTGGGCTTGACCTGGAGACATGTTGTCTTCAAGTCTTTTAAAGTATCATCATGCTATGGAAGCTTCTAGCTGTATTATGTGCTACTCTCTGTAAGTTCAGTGACACCTTTAATCACCTTAGGCTGCAGTGAGAATTCATTATGGGGATGAGGTCTGTCACATCTGCCTACTTCCTCCCCATCTTTCTTTGGGGATCACCCTTCTTTGTTTGCAGGTCTGTGTGTACACTAAATGAATGCTACCTGGTCACTCTAACATTCCTTTTTTCTTGGCAAGCAGAGAATTCATTTTTCTGCTTTTCTTGTGGCCATGCTTGGATCATCTCATTTAACACTGGTCTCTAGGTACAGATGGAACTGATGGAAACACTTCCAGCTTTGTCTTCTCCTGCTAAGGCAGCCTGGAGGCCATGTGTTCATGTAGAATTCAACACACAGGAAGGGCAACACACTTAGAGTGTTAAGCCCCTGAGATTTGGGGTTTATCTCTCGTAGTAGGTAGCACTATTTTCCCTACCACTCCTGGGGAACAATGATTTTTCCCAGCTAGTGGGATTCTATTTCCTCTGTCCAAGAGACCAGACCCACGGAGACACTAAATACTAATCAACTTTTGTAGGTGGAGTCTGATGGGTCTTCCATTGGCTGAAAGCCAAGGCAGAGAGCCCATTGCAGAAATATGGTTTCTTCCCCACAAAGCATGAGGATTAGGGGTATGGGTCAGTCAGTTCTTAGAAAATACAAAACATATTCTACACAGGTTGAGCCTGACCAAGTATTTGATATCTCTACTCAGGATTTTCCCACTCCACTTCCAGCTGAACTAGAGAGACCTACACTGAACATCTTGGGAAGATTCAGGCTCTACCCTGTCAGCACTGGCCTGCACAGTCAGTGCTGGGACAAGCAGAGCTCGGAGGACCACTCCATGTGTGAAGGGCCTTTACCCATACTGGGATCTCTGTCATGGTTGCCAAGGAAACTTCCAGCTGTGGAGGGCCAAATTGGGACTCCAACCATGAAGTTGCAAGTCATTTTCCATGAGCCATGGCACAGCTGTCAGATGTGAGAAAATCTAAATTGGTACCACCCCAGAGCTGGATCTGGCTGGTGAGAAGTGAAAAGCATCCAACTCCATGACCTGGCTAGTCATGTCTTCTGTTCCTTGAAGAGAAAGCTCTTTTTCTAAAGGAAGGGGAAGGCTTGCTACCAGCATCTCCCTGGCCACAGGGGCAGATGGCACTACTTTCCAGCCTCACCTGTGGGACCATGAGGCTTTGTAGAGATAGGTAAGTATGAATGACATCAGCTTCACTGGCAGGGGACCAGAGGACAGGCAGGTCTGATTTGCATGTGGTTCCTCTACATATGGAAGAGGCCTCCAAACTTTCTTAAATCCTCTGGATTTCAATGCCAACTACAGAGAGTGTGGCAGGAGTGGGTGGTAGCTTAAAAACATTTGTTTTATGAGCAGGAGGAGGAGTTGCCTGGAAGACCAACAGAGCTCTTTCATCTGTGGCCAGTCCAGGGAGGGAGGGATGGAACAGTCTGGAGTAGGGAGCTTTGCTTTGGGGACTGGGGAAGGACTTTCTTCCTCAGAAAGACAAGAGCAAAAACCAGGGCAGCTCCGAGTCTGCTGGCACTTGAGCAAGAAATGTGATGGCCCTGACCCTGCTTTTCCCACCTCACAAGGGTCTCTTGACTACATCTGGGCCTAATACATCCAGACCTTCTTTCCACTGCAGTGTCTGACTGCTTGTCTCCTCTCTTCACTCTTGTTCACTTCCAATGCAAACTTGCCAGTAGTCCAGGAAAGCTATTTGAAATCAGAGCAAAAACCTCCAGGCCAAAAATTCTCCCAAGTCGTGAAAGAAAACAGCTTCCTTGTTGAGGCCATGATAGTGCCTACCCAGGCTTGCCTGTACAGTCTCTCCCTACCCACCTCTCCCCTGACTCCCTTCCAATCTTTCTGGTCTCCCAACTGTTACCTGGAGTCAGCAAATGTTCTCCTTCCAATGTGCTGTGGCCTGGGCTGGACCTTATCTTGCAGCTAGGTCATGTTGCTTCATTCTGTGCTGCCAACTTTACCTCTCAGACAGTCCTTCCCTGCCCTCTGCTCAAGTAGAAGCCTTTCCCCACTTAGTCTCCACCAGTGCACCTGCTCATTGCCTTAGCATATCCATGGTTATTAATGTAGCCAGTGACTTTCTTTTCCTATTTGTTCCTATTGCTGGGTTATAAACAGCAAGGGAAAACCCTGTGGCTGTTTCCATTCTCACTCAGCAGAAATCTCATTGTTCCAGAACATTGGTTGGGGGAATGAATGGCTTGGTCTGGACACTGAGTGGCTAGAACTCCAGGGTCTGGAGGGAAGGTCTGGGGGAGGGGGGGTTAGATCCTAACTGCACATGGAGTCCCAGGCAGCCCCAATTCCTTTGTCTCAGGGATAAGAATGGTACCTTCCTCTTAGACTGGTGAGATGATGACAGAGCAGGAGAAGGTTCTCAGCTGGGGCCTGGCATGCAGCAAGGACTCAAAAAAAAAAGGTGGTTGCTATGATTATTAATTATGTTCATAGCATTGTAATTTTATTAGGATTTTGTTCCACATAGTCAGGACCTCACACCCTCACTGCAAAGTGTGTGCAGGCCTTTCTCACGGTGTGTGTGTGCATTTAAATTTTTTTCACGGTGGTATATAACCCCAGCCTTCTGTTCTGTGCCTTTTCCACCAGACAGCGTTTTACCACAAAGAGCGGCTGCTGTTTCTCTAACGACAGTCGCACACTTAATGCTTCAATTTCCACATTTTATTTTATATGTAATTTAAAGCCCATGGTGCCTTAATTGTAAAATAGGCCTTATTAAAATAATAGCTTGAAAACCAGTGGGGCTCCCTGTGCCGAGCAATGAGGGTTTTTAGCTTAACGGCTGTTTACTAGGATTTAAAAAGAGACACAACCCAAATAAAGCTGTAAAGACATTTGCAGCGTGAGTGATGGGCCCGGGACCAGCGGATAATTAAGCTCCCCCCCCCCCCACACATGGCTCTTTTCCCTTTTGGTGCTGTCTGGAGCTTTCCTTAGAAATCCAAAGCACACCCTTTGCTGCTTTTATGATTGATGAGGCGGTGAGGATACTTCAGTACGAGTAAGCAACGCGGGGCTTTGATTAATGATGCTGGGAGACTCCCAGCAGACCAAAGAGAATAACACTGCTATCAGGAAAACAGCTGAAGCCACTGAGAGGGACAGCAGCTTCCTGACTTGTGGGGTCCAGGGATCCCTTCACGGATAGATGGGTCTTCAAGACAGTCCGAAACCAACCTCCCCCGAAGGGTCAGAAGCCAGCTTAGTGCATTGTTTTCCAATGAATCCACAGAATTGGTGCCGATGAGAGTGGGACCCCCCAAAAAAACTCAGAGGATGAAACACAGAGGAGCTGGTAAGGGTCTCAGGCTCAACTGTAATCTGTGGGGTTTTTCCAACATGGTCTTTCTTGGCAGCAACAGTCAGATGAAGAATCATAGTCAAGAGCAGCTTGTATCCATTCATCAAGAACTTTACATGGACTTACAATGAATTTTCCTAATCACCGTGAAGTAGGTGTGACTGCTTCTTACCCCAGGGCTGAGGATATGTAGGCTCAGGCAGACTTTAGATAGCCCAGGTAACATAGCTGAAGACTTGAAGCAGGGACTCACATCCGAGGTGGCCCATTTCTAAGCCTAGGCTCTTGACCACCTTGGGCTTCCTGGAAGAAGGCATCGGAGATAGAGGGCAGACATCCCATCTGGGCTTTGGGCCCTGGCCCTGATGCTAACTCTGTGACCTTGAGGGAGATGTCAACCTCTCTGTGCTACCCAGCCTTGTATATGAAGTGAGAGACATCTTCTCACTTCACAAAGCTTTTGTGACAACTGCATAAATGAACATTTACAAAATGCTGTTTGCAAGAGAGGGGAACCCCCATGGACTGCTCATTATAGCAAAACTGTCATGTGAACCCACACAGAAAAGCATTAATAAAGCAAATCTACATGGAAAGAGCCCAGCGAATCAAGACCCTAGTATATTAGTATAATTTCTAATTCCTGGGTGGATAACTTTGGGTAAGTCATGTGATATCTCGGAATCTCAATTTTCTGTTCTGGAAAATTAGCTAATACCCAACTCACAGCATTGCAGTGAGATTTCTGGGGCCTTGTGCCCATGGAGTAGCTTATACCTGGCCTGGCACATTCACCCTGCCTGTTAGCTACCATTTTACTATTTCTTTAATTTCTTCCCCTTTGAGTCACCGTCCACTCCTCATTACCCACTAGAGCAGGGCTGCGTCTGACTTTGCCGTCCTTTCTCTGAACCTTTGCACGTTATAGACTGAAAAAGGAAATCTGAGTCAAAGAGTGCCCTGAGGCTCCAGCACTGTGGTTTTGAAAGTCAATACGCCTGTCACTAGCAGGCCTCCCAGTGTCTCCAGGGACTGCCCAGGGCAGTGTGCTGAGCTCTGCAAGCCCAGCAAAGAGAAAGCTAGTGGTGGGAAGTGCTGGCTGCCCAGGGAGAACTCTGTCATCTTCAGACCAGCCCAGAGCTTCCACACCTCCCTGAGGACAGGGATCCGGACACAGTTGACACTCTGGCCCAGCTCATATGGTGCCTGGAGGTGCTACCCCCTCATCTTTACTTCCCTTCACATGCACAGTGACTTCCCATCCTGCATGTTGCAGAGACTGGGAAAACCAAGGTAAGATACACAGCGCTCATGCTGGGCCAGCCTGGAGCCCAAAGCACAGCAGAGTGAAGGATCAGGGGCCACTGCCACAGATGGTGGGACACCAGCACACCTGGGATTGGATCACAGTTCTGCCAATGGCTTAAGTTCCATGATCTTGGGCAATTTCCTTAATGTCCTGACTCTTTTCCTTTTGGGTAAACGAACTTGAATAGGAATGCTCTTAGCCACTGCAGTTATGAGAGCGGTAAGAGGCACAGACCTTCTTACTCCTTCTCTTTTCCGCTGTGGAGAACTTGAAGTCATAGGTTGACAGGCAATGTCAGAAGAGAGGAAGACCCCACTCCCAACCTGCCTGATAGAGAAGAAATGCTCCACCTGTATTCATGTGGAATAAATTTCATTGTGCTAATCCACTGAGGTCTGGAGGCTTAGTTTTCACTGAGCAGCCAACATTTATGCAATGCTTCTACAACTTTCAGGACACAATGTCTATTTTTAATTTCATCCTCACAGCAGAACTCTCATTCTCATTTTACAGATAATGAAATCAATAAATTATCTCTGAGAATACACAGCTAGGAGCTACAACCTTGTTTTTGGATGAGCAAACTAGGCTCATAGAGGTCATGGGATGGCCTCCATCCACGCAGCCTGGAGAGAATGGTGGGCTCAGCTTTCCTCTCTCCTCCTAAGTGGCAGCACTCATGGTGTGTGTTTCCTAAGTCTTTTTTATGTCTCTTTCACTCAAAAAGTACACACAGTCAATTTATTAATTAGAATGAAACCTTTGTAGGAAACAATAGCTTAGCATGTTATTCCTGTCTGAGACTTTCTATGAAAAGTCAGTGTTAGCCGAGAATCTACTAACCTCTTCTAGTGTAATTCAAGCTAAATGGTGAAATTTATTCCATACCGTAGAACACAAAAAAGATAAAAACTTACCTAAACTTTTCTCGTAGATTTGCTTTTAGAGATACAGCAGAGCCTGAGGTTTGTGGACTAACCTTGAACTGAGCTTCTAGATTGCCTAGAGAGAGAGATACAAAAGTGGAGGGGTGTGTTACCCAGAGGGGAGGGACCACCCAACAGAATCTCAAAACCTAGTCATTTAAAAAAAAAACCCTCTTTATACTTCTCCATGGATGAAGTACCCTAAACCTATCCAAGGACTTTCACCAAGTCCACATTTCTTTGCCCCAAACTGCTACCTAGTTAAATATAATTTAATTTCTTGGTTCTCAATCCTGGTTCCTCAAACCTGTATAACACCATTCCTTTTCATAACTGGGGAGAGAGAGTTGATTTATCTCTGACTTCTTTGACAATCAATTTGACATAAATCTCTTTTAGTCTCTCAAAATCTGATGTCATGGTACAGTTTCCAGGTAGTGAGCCCATTGCTTGGTAATTCTGGAGCATGCCAAGCTCATATCCAACCCCTGCAGACACAGGCAGGTATTGCGGAATGCCCCTGCATCATAGCACCTGAGTAATAATTTCATCAAAACAAACAGACTACTCTTTCTGGTGGCAAGTGAAGAGTCAAATGATCACTGAAATCAAGAAATTTAAACTCTGTGGATCCAGAAACAACACACACATAAGGTATCATGTGGGCTCCCTCCTTAAATATAACTGTTGATGCTTTATGGATCCCATTCATTGCTACAGACCCCTGTGCCAGGTATGTTAGAAATAATATAACCAATGTGTGATGTCAAGATCATTCATCCTGTTTTCCCCTGGATATGAAAATCTGAGGTTAAGACAGGTTACAGTGATCTGCCCAAGTTACACAGTAAATGTCACAGTTGGACTTTCAACTAACTCTCAAATCTATCACTTTCTATACCACCATACAGCAGTAGGATGCCACAGACAGGCGTGGCCTTGAACATATTTAAGAGGTGGGTTGTTTTCATTAAGGGCTGGTCCCAGACCCTGATAACTCAAGATAGCATCTAATTGGCTAATGGAGAGGTAGATGAGGGTTCAGCCAGTCATGTAGAATTTTCATTTATGATCATGATTACAGGATCCCCTCTACATCTACCAAAGAAAATTCAGTTTCATATTTTCCACTCTGGATTTTGTCAGATGTATTTTGTTTGGAAAACAATATATTCTACTATATATGGCAGAAACTAAGACAGTCAAAAGAAAACAAAAGACAACTAAAAACTATAGCTTGAGTTCTGTGGCCTCAATTTTAGGAACTAGACATTAAGACCCAGGAGGTAAACAGATTTGCCTAATGATCATACAGAGTTCTAGGTGATCTATAGTGGTTCAGAGCAGGGCTCAGCAGCCTTGCTTTGTACAGGGCAACAAAGAAATTATTTTAGGCTTCTTGGTCTGTGTCTCTGTCATAGCTCCTTAGCTCTACCATTAGAGTGAGAAAACTGCCACAGACAATACATTCACAAAAGAACATGGCTGTGTTCCAAAAAACTTGATTTATAGCCAGTAGAGGACTGGGTTTGGTTCTTGGGTTGTATAGTTTGTGGACCTCTGGTTTAGAACAAAGGATTCTGTCTATTTATTTAGCACATTTTCTATAAAAACAAAGCTGCTTCCTTAAGAACAGATGTAATGCATGACCATGTTATTTTCTTAATATTGAGGAGAAATGAAAGATCAAAGTTGGGAAGTGCATGAGGGTTTTATAAAACAAGGACTGGGCAAACAATGAGTTCGGCATCAGACATGTTAACATGGTGGTGGGGGTGCACAGTTCCCAGGATAGAGAATAAAAGGGAATCATAAATAAGTGACTTAAAGAAAGGGCCCTGCCTTGGGGATGATGTTAATGTGCCATGAGCTGAGAAGCAGGACTAACTCAACTCTCTGCAGCCAATATCTAAAATAATTGCTATATTTGGAACGGAGAGAAGAATGTATGTCTCATACATTGTGAACATGCTCAATACCACAAACTATACACTTTAAAGTGTCTAAATTCACTATATATATGGATTTCAATTCAGAAAAAAAATTAACCAAATTAATGAGTAAAGAAGAAATTTGAAAATGAAATAGTCTGATTTTGTGTAGGTGACCTTCATCTTGCTTCAGGGCCTGGATGACTGGAAGTTTTCCTTGGAGGGGTGAGGAAGTCATATGCTAGGCTAGGTCTAGCTTGTGGGGCTTCCTTTCTATGGGCAAATTCTTGATCCGTAGCTTCTTTAGGTGCCAGTTTCCTCACCAGTGAAATACAGGCTAGGTCTAGCTTGTGGGGCTCCCTTTCTATGGGCAAATTCTTGATCCGTAGCTTCTTTAGATGCCAGTTTCCTCACCAGTGAAATACAGGTCATGATGCATTCCATTTAAGTTTGATGAAGTCCTTCAGTGTGATTCTGATGTGAACACAGAACATTTGGGAAATGTTCAATAAACATAGCTTTCTATCTTTGTTTCTAAGAGTATATGGCTTTCAGTCCTCAACCTATTCAATTGTTCATTTACTAAGTCATATATTTGGGGCAGCGTATTTTCTATTGCAGTATAATAAACTATGCTCAAAGTGTAGTAGCTTAAAATAGCAGGTATTTATTACCTCACAATTCCTATGCATCAAGAATTCAAGAAGTTAGTTATGCTGTTTTGACTCAGGATCCCTCACAAAGATGCTGTTAAGATACAGACTGATGACTGATGTTCTAGTCATCTGAAGGCTTGACGGGGGCTATTTTTAGGATGGTTCACTTCCACAGCTATTGGTAAGAGGCCTTGGTTTCTTGCTAAAGAGGTTTCTATGTAGTGTATTTATGAGGCAATCACTTGCTTCCCCAAGAATAAAAGGTGTGTGTGTGTGTGTGTGTGTGTGTGTGTGTGTGTGTGTG
>NW_004567127.1:29972893-29990660 GCF_000260355.1 Condylura cristata
AGACAGACAGACAGACAGACAGACAGACAGACAGACAGACAGACAGACAGAGGATATGCAGAATTAGTTGCCCCAATAAACAACTGTCAATTTTAGTTTACTAGAAACTTCTACAAAGAGAAACCTAGTCTATTTGCTAGAAACTAGTCTTTTTGTGAGAAGTCACTAAATCCAGCCCACATTCAAGGGGAAGACATCACATAAAAGCAAGAAGTGGGATCTTTAGGGAACATCTTGAAGGCTGGCTATCACATGCCTTAACATGTACACTGGAAATACACTGATGCCAAAAAAAGCCATCTGACTTACAGTGTAGACAGACAGACAGACATATATCAAATTATTGTATATATATAAAATATGACAGCTACTTAGTATGAGACAGTAAAATAAAATACAAAGTATATTATGAACAGTATATAACTGGAATACCTAACTTAGGAGGAAATGGAGAGGACAGGAATTCATCTATGAATAAGTAACACTCTTTTGAAACTTGCAGAATACTTAGTAATGTTAATGTTAGATCAAAACAGTGATGGAGGTCTCAAAATTTTAAACAGGATTACCACATGAGCCAACATCTCTTAATGAAAATATAAATTCATACAAAAACTTGTGACTGTTCACTGAAGTATTATAGATAGTAGCCAAAAAGTGGGAAAAAATTCCAGCTCCCATCAACTGATAAATGGAAAAACAAAAGGTGGTATAGACAAACAATAGACTATTAGTTGACAAGAATGAACAACAATAGTGGTAGCCTGGTACAACATGGATGTACCTTAAAAACATGATAAGTAAAAAATAAGACATAAAAGAACCCAATTATATAATTCTATTTTCATAAAATACCCACAATTAGAGGTAGAGTAGACTCACATGGAAGATTAATAATTGTCAGAGACTGGAGGTAGAAAGTGTTTGGGGAAAATGGGAAGTGAAGTGACAGAGGATGGTTTGGTTTTAGGGGTGATAAAAGGTTTTAGAATATATCACAATGATGTGTCCACCACCTATTCTGTATTTCTCTGAATGTGTCTGAATATTCTGGAAACCAATGAATTGTACAACTTGCAATGGGTTAACTGGATGGTATGTGAATTTTTTCACAGTACAGATGTTTCAATAAATGAGATAGCTAGAAAAGAATTCCAGAAGAGGTTATAAGTAGAAGTGGAAGATAAAATGGTACCTAGGAGATACTCACAATGTCTGGAGCATGGAGATGGAAGGGGACTTATGGGATCAGCTGAACAGGGCCAACCTCTGTAGGCCTCAGTGACCCAGAACAAGATGTCCATCTTTATCATTAGAGCAGTGAAAACCACTTAAGGCTACTAAACAGGAGTCATATGATAATACTGGGGATTTTAAAATTTTACATAGTAGGTGCTCAATGAATTCAATCTAAGATTGATATCATGAATAGATAAACAGGGCAGGCAGAGTACTGAAAACCTTTCTCGTCATTTTCCTACAGAGCACGGGGGTAGTGTTTGGCCCCTTGTCATTGTGAGTGGTCTGCTAATTGTCATGTGCTTATTTTTTTTTAAGTTTTATTTATTTATGTGTACAGAACTGGGATACAGGCCAGAGGTACAGGGGCGGTGAGAGGATTCACCAGAGACAGAGAGGGAAGCAGAACAGACAGATTGATGAAATACACTGCTGAGGGGAGCAGCAGGTATGTCAGGAGAGGTCTGCTGTGCCATGTGGTCACTTTCCAGGCTGGGGATCGAACTCATGCCGAAGTGGCTTTAGCTTCTTCGTGCTGTGCTTTAACCCATTGCACCACAAGAGAGAGCCTGTCATGTGCTTACTTTTATTCACTCTTCCATGTCTTAAATGGCTCATGTTGGTTAGTAGGGGACAAGCTGACCATGGCCCTCTCAAGGGCTGAGCCCTCTCCTGTGTTGCAGAGGGAGGGCTTAGCATTTGGGGCTTCTGTGAGCCCTGTTTCTTTCTCCAGATGGTGGTATGAAAGAACTATCTGGGAAAAGGCTCTTTCCTTTATCACATTTCTTCAGTTGACATAGGTGTGGTAAAATTGGGGCCTCTGCAGGAAAAGTTGGTTTCAAGTTCTGGCACCATGATGAGCTGATTCACAATAGACATGAGTCTTCACTTCTTCCCTGCACATCTGTCCTGTCTGCTTTTAATTTGAAAGCACCAGTTTTAATTTAGTGGCAGGACTCTAAACTCCATTTCTGTGAACACAGAATGACAACATTGTGGAAAGGGGGCCTCTGGCCAAGATCTGACTCTGAAGTAATTGATGGCGAGTGACTAGCTGAGAAATGCTCCGAATGAACCCTTTCCATGGCAAAACCCATGTCCTGTCAGTTGGATTCTGAGCCCCTGGGCTACTGCCCATCTAAATCCAGGCTCTGTCTTTAACCACAGCCTCTGGACCCTGGAGGGAGCCTCCAGTCTCTTCCTAAACAGGAAAGGTTTTTCTGATCCATAGCTTCTCTTGGTTCCTCCACTTCCTCGGGGGCTGAGGCCCAACACATGGATTTCCTCATCTTTGGAAACCAACCATTATCAGGAAGGAGGCTTCAGCATTAGGAGTTGTTTTGTTCTGGTGAAAAGGACACTCTTTTCATCACATTTGAAGACCAATTTTTAAAAATCTCACTCATATCCAATATTTTGTGTGTGTGAGAGAGGAAAAACAGACCCAGTGTTACATCACTCCTGTGGTTTCAGAAACATTTTTCACAATTTATACACTGTTTGGGGGGCTGGGAGTTTTGGAGAGTGGGGGAAAAGGGTAGAGCAAGAGAGAGAGAAATAAGGCAGAAAAATAACTCATCCTCCTAGTAAGAAGTAATAGAGTAACATGGGGTGGGGTGAATGAACTAAACTTCCACAAATTTGGAACCCTCTAGATAAAGGCATAAGAACACCATGGGAGCTTTTCTTTTACTAATTTTATTTAAATCCATCTGTCTTAGATCACAGTTGAATACCTACCACCTATTATGGGACCTGACACAAAATAGAAATGAAATATCTGTTTTTGAACACAGACATGAGGACATCAATAATAACTGAGAGGGTTGTAGGCCACAGGCATGACAACCATTGCCAGGAAAACTTATGGACAGTCCAATGTGGAGTAACAGGGCTGCAGACCTGGGAGTTAGCACATCTTAGTTCTGGGGTTAAGCTTTGGCTCCACTACTTACTAGCTGTGTGACCTTGGAAGAAATTATAGAAACTGCCTACTTCTTAGTTTCCGCAAATTAACATGTAGATAATAAGAAGACATATTACTATAGACACACAACAACAATAACATGTATGCAATGACAACTTGCAACAAAATCATGTAGTTGTTGGGAGTGTAACAGGGTGGTCCCCAGGGGCCAGTTCCAGGTTCCCTGCCCCACCAAGAAGGAGGGTGGAGCTGAGAAGAGAAAAAGCAGAGGAGAGAAGGAAGAGGAAGATAGAGTGCCAGAAGGAGACCTGAGGAAGCCACATGGAGCAGGAGCATGTGATGAAGAAACCATGCTTGTTTCTTGGCCGTGGACTGGTTAAAACAGATGTGGGTGAGAGACCTGTGGGGAGGTTCACAATGGCAGCATTTATATTGATTTTGATTGTGCTCTTTCCCTCTCAGACTTGGCTGGCCGTTTCTGAGCCTTTTCTATGGGTCCCGCATAGAAGGTGCTTTAGTTTTGTGTGGGCTTTCAGGCCTTGCTTTGGACTAATCCCTTTTGGGTTGACTTTCACCCACAAGGGAATGGGTAACCTCAGGTGTTTGATTTGGAAATTATATTCTTTGTCTTCTGTATTGTATACTCACTATATTAAAGTTCCTTTTCATTAAAGTCTTATATGTTTTGTCTTGATGCAGTAGATGGCAGAACCTATTTAGAGCAGACAGGTTTGGGGGTCCACTGGTGCCCCTCTCTCTGCGCTGTAACAGACTGACGCACTATGGTAAGGGTCAAAGGTGCTCAGCTATGTCCCTGTGACAGGAAATGTTCAGAGATGGCAGCTGTGTTGGCTCAGCAAACAGTGCATGGAAGTCACATACACCAGTTCTTGCCAGGGCTCTCCCCAGAATGTTCTTGAATTTCCACCTTTGTGTCCCATCCCATTATGCCAATTCCTTTCCCAAGCCAGAATTAAGCCAACATTGCACACTCATGTTGGTTTCATTTAAGTGTGAAGAGTCCCATTGTCCTGAAACTAATGAGGGTTTTGTGAAAATCATTTCTCCATGCAGGACGGTGGCCTTCAGCTCCAGTACAAATAAGAGACCATCCCAGATGGTTTGCAAAGTATTTTAGTTTTAGCCAAACATGTTTTACTCTAACTTTAAATTCCCTGTGTATTTTAAGTGAAATGTAATCCACATGTTCCTGGTCAAGTAACTATTGCAGAAGCAAGTACAGAAAAAATATAGGAGAGTCCATCCCAGCATCAGTTCTTAGGGAGATGAGGCATGACTACATATGGATGAGCATGTGTTTGTGTACTAACAACAAACATTGTAGATTAGGAGGAAGATCAACACCCCCCTCCCCCCACTTCTCCAGCCATCACTTACTCATTTCTCTCACTTCATGTTCAAGGGGCCTTATCACCCCACACCGCACACTGCACTAGGGACTGTGGGTCAATTAAGATCCCTGTTCTCAACAGCTATATTAAGGTCAGCACACTTTCTCTGTAAAGGTCTAGGTAGAAAATGTTTTCGACTGTGTGAGAAGTGTGGTTTGTGCTGCAATTAGTCAACTCTGCTTTGTAGCATGAAAACACCTTCAGAGTTATCTTTCAGGAGGAAGCAGATTGAAATCCCAACCCCATCAATTATTAGCTGTGTGACTTAAGACAAATAATTGAATCCCTATAAGCCTCACCTTGCTCATCTGTAAAATGGATAGTATACCATTATTAAACTTATGTACTATTATAGTAATATTAATATACATTACTGAGTAGCGATATTTAATTTCAGTACTCCACAAGGCACTGTACATATAGTTTCTGATCCTGGGTCGAGTCAGTGGTATTTTGAGTGGATAAAGCACAGGCCTGTTGTCTATGTGCCTGAGTTTGAAGACTGTTCTTTCACTTGGTCATCTACCTTGGGTGATGAGCAAACTTTGTCTGAAAAGGGCTAAGAGCAATGATATAAGACTTTGAAGACCACCTACAGTTTCTGTGTCATATTGTGATTATTTTAATTGCATAACTCTTTAAAAATGTAAAAATTCATTCTATCATTCTTAACTGGTAAGTTGAAAAATCCAGGCTGTGAGCACAACTTGAGCTAAAGGCCTCGGTAGGCTGACCGTTGCTCTAGGCCAGAACTGTCCAATAGAAATAAACGAGGAGTTCCAAACAAGAGACTCAGATATACTTTAAACTTTTCTAAGTAGTCATATTAGAAAAAGAAATAAGAAATATTAAAAATTTACTAATGAATTTTGCTTTTTGTTGTTGTTGTTGTTGTTCTAGGATTTTGAGAGCCTGTCTGTTATATATTTTACCTTTAACATTTCTAAAAGCTCTATGTGTAGTGGGTGGCTACTGAGTTGGCCAGGAATACGCTGGACCTCAATGATTCTTTTTAGAATGTGTGAGTGTATTCTTTCTTCAAAGGGACAATGGGAAAGTTTAATGAGATAATCCATGAAAGGCACCACGCTCAAGCTGGCAGAGGGTGCCAGTGCTGGCTGATCATTGCTGATCAGAGCCACTGTGTGCTGTAATGGCCATAAAGATAGCTACAATCATAGGCCAAGGTGGGATGGACACTGTGCTTCTGAATTGACCAACTTGACAAAGATGGCTCAGATGGTATGGAAATGAATGGAGTCAATATGATCATGTTCCAATAAAAATTTACTCACAAAAACAGGAGGCAGGCTGGATTTGCAGGTAGGGCCATTGTGGACTATGCCCTGTTCTAGTCAAACAAATAATCAAAAACCAAATCTACATGAGAGTCCTAATTTATTCACACTATGCCTATACCAGCTGAGGATAATAATAATGTGGGAAGAACAGCAGGCTGTGAGTTCAAAGATGAAATCACCCTCCTATCAGTGAGCAGTGAGGCATTATTGCTCACTCTCTCTCTCTCTCTCTTTTAGTTAACATAAATATGACTGGCTGTAGACAATGGGATAAATAAAAGAGGAATATAACTGAACAGAGTAAAAGGTATAAAAGTAATGTTATTGTATTTATCCCATAAGATAATTCAATAAAAACTTAGGGAGAGCCTATGGTTACCAGGCATAAGAATATTATATTTAGTCCTTGTGGCTGGGGCATAGGGAAGGTTTTTGTTTTTGTTGTGTTTGTTTTAAGACAAAAATGCTTAGACATACTTTTGAAATCAGGCTGTGAAAATATTCCCTGGTTAGGCGAAAAACAAAATAGCAATTCTAATTCTGGTTTTCCAGAATGAGAGAGCTGAAGCCTACATGGGAATAATTAAAACCAAAAAAAAAATAAAAATAAAAATAATAAAATAGCTGGTTATATTAGTGTTGTAACTGGGCGCTGACACCAGATGACATAATTGGCGCTGGCCTCAAGATTCATCTGCATCCAGCATTCTAAAGCCCTTTCGTAACGGCAAGAACATCTGCACGAAAGAGGCACTGGATGCCTGGCTGGAAGAATAGAGCAGAAGGGCGTGTGTTTGCCTTCAAGTGCAATAATAAGTCATGAAAGTGTCAAATGCCTACATTTGTGACAATAATAATGGAAATACAAGCTAGAAAACTATAGGGGGAAAGATATTACAGTTAAAGAAAAAAAAACACAAGTGAGGTTACGATAGCAGAATGTTAGATATTGGAAATTGGGCTGAGGGTTGTTACTTTTCTAGGGTTGGAGCAGGACCTCTTTGAAAGGAATACATAGGATTATTATTTCTTCTCCTTTTTCAAGACTTCCTTACTTCAAGCAAGAATTATTTATTAACAAATGGAAATCATTACTTTGGGATTTAATGCAGCACATTATATGGGGGTAAAACAGGCTCCTGTGCTGAGAAAATGTCATCATGCGCCTGCCCCACTTTTTCTAAACAGAGCTCACCCATAAATTTTCAGAAATAGCACTTTTAAAGCCCACCAACAAAATTTCCCTGCTGGAGAATACCCTTGTAGATCTGACACAAATGTTGGACAAGGGTTTCCTACTCCTTCTCATTTGGGGAAAGGGAGACTTCTCTGAAACTGTCACTGTGGATTCATGTGGTCTTTATAAGATGGAACAAGCTGTGTCTCATCTAAATTTTGAAGCCCATTCTAAATGAGGTCGATGGATTGCATCTGTGTGTCTCAATGTGCCAGGTCAGTCACTGAACTGGCTCCCTTTCCAAACACCCTGGACTCTGGGAGAGGGGCTGTCCCTCTAGGACATTCGATACTGACAATTTTTAACACTGAGAAGTTTAAAAGACAAGCGGGATTCCAGTGCCTGCCTGCATGTTTCCATTGATGGGTTTATCTCAGAAGTTAAAATGGCAGCAGAAAGTTCCAATTTCTTTCTTTGATTTCCATTGTTTATCTATATGAATTTTTCAAGGCTGGTGAGGGATGAACCACAGTGACATTTAAAACTATTAACTATCTTGAGGACAAGCATGTTAGGTTTTGACCTGTGCACTACACTTACTAGTGTCTGAATTCCCAAACAAACTCCTAATGTGTTCATAGTACTTTTCACCATATATTTTTTAAAGGTTTATTTATTTATGCATACAGAGCTGGGGTACAGGCCAGAGGTGCAGAGGCGGTGAGAGGATTCACCAGAGACAGAATGCAAAACAGAACAGGCAAACTGACGAAGTACACTGCTGAGGGGAGTCAGGAGAGGTCTGCTGTGCCATGTGGGTCACCTCCAGGGTGGGGACTGAACTTTTGCTGAAGTGGCTTTAGCTTCTTAGTGCTGTGCTTTAACCCACTGTGCCACCCGGGAGGGCCCCTTTTCACCATTTTTATCAGATTGTCAATTAACTAGTATTTGCTTAATATACTGCTTTAAAATGTTCTAGTTTTCCACTTAGAGAAACAGACATAGAAATAAAATTTTATATAACTTCTATTAATAGAAAAACATTAGCACTTACCATTAAGGAATTTACCACAAAAATACATGACCAAGTAAAACTAAACCATACTATTAAAATTCTAGTAAGTACATCTGCCTGTACAAGGTTCAGTGTCTGAGGTGTGTTCTGTCTTTATGGAAAGGAGGGTCAGCAAGTGTTAAGGGGGTGCTAGCGACAGGCTCCCACCACAGCAAGACTTTTTCCTTGGAATCAGAAAGGGCTGACTGAGAAATGACAAGGATTAACTTCCACATTCGCAGCTCCTCATTGTTTGATGCTGATTTCCTAAAGTGAACCCTAAATCTTGAAGAATATTTTTATCACCAACCATGTTCTCCATAGTTGAGAGAACTTGTTAGTGTCTGAAGCTGTAAGACCTTTTGCTTCTACATACAATGTTCTATTTCATTCTAATAACTTTGGGCATCTAACTAGGACCATCATGACTGATTTTATTCATTAGAAATGAAACTCTAAATCAACATTTTTTTTAAAGATTTATTTATGCATACAGAACTGGGGTACAGGCCAGAGGTGTGGGCAGTGAGAGGATTAACTAGAGACAGAGTGGGGAGCAGGACAAGCCGACTGACAAAGTACACTGCTGAGGAGAGCAGTGGGAAGGTCAGGAGAGGTCTGCTGCGCAATGTGGGTCACCTCTGGGGTGGGTTTCGAACTCATGAGGAAGTGGCTTTAGCTCTTAGTGCTGTGATTTAACTTACTGCACCACCAGGGAGGGCCCTAAATCAACATGTTTTAAATTAACATAGCAAACTAGCGGCAAAGATTCTTGAAAATATTACATTTTGAAATTTATGGGTAAATTCTCCTTCACATCTTGTACAGTGAAATGAGAGGGTCTTTATCATTTCGTTTGCATTAAAAAAAAATCATCTTTTCATAAGAAGATACTTTAAAACTAAGTTCACTGATTGGTGACTCAGAGCCCCACCTATGCTCATCAATATCAAATTTATGATGATCCTTCAAATCCCTTCTCTATCAGCATTTCACACAGAAATGGAAATAGTAAAATGAGCAACTAGTAACCAGTTTGAAGAAGCAGAGTTTAGGTCTTTGGACTCCCATCTCAGTCCTTTCCAACGGCAACTTGAAAAATGGTGGTATTCAGAAAACTACTGCCACCAAGAAAGACTGACATGTGTAGGTTTTTGAGATACAGTGTCTATTATCGGGCCATTCTGGCTACAGTGCAGGATTTTATAAAATTCCCTGAGTTCTCTAAGTTCTGATTCACATTGTCTCTACTGCAATAACAGTCCCACCATTTGGGGCTTGCTTGGTTTTATTTACTGGAACGAGTACTCTATGAACTGATGGATCACCAATCCAACTTGGTTATCATGCATTACTGGAATAATTCTGCCAAGTAAAATAACCAATCCTAGTTAGGATGACGGTAGAATTGGAGAGGCTACAGAGCAGAGGAGATGAACCGTTAACTTGATCAGCTGTATAAACAACATTTCTGACCAGTGGAAAATGTTAGCCAATATCAAGGCAAGGGAAGGATTTTAGATGAAAAAATCAGAGATGCTGCTAATGGAATATAACATGTCCTCAGACCCAAAGGGGAAAACAGACAGAAGGCTCCTTCCCACGGTTAAGTTAGTTTAAGGAGCAGAAAAAGACTCAGAATGCAGTGTGGCAGCAGGCTGAACCACAACAGAGAGAGGGTATGAGAGTGGGCACTTTCTCTTCTGTCCCCTGCTCCTGAAATTGCGTTGATTCTGAGTCTGAGTCATTATGTTAGAAAGATGTGTTGTTCATTGTTGCAGCCACATCAGATTTAGCCAAGAAAGTTCAAAATGTAATAAACATGTAACAAACATCTTTCTGAATCCTGTTAGAGAGATCCAAAAATTGTGAAGACTAAGTTGTTTTAACAAAGTTATTCACATTATACACACTGATCTAATTTGGTTGGAAAAGTCTACAAGTTTTCATGTTTCTACTGAAGGCTATGTTCAATTCTGAAATGAGTCCCATTGCTATGAAAATCACAATCATCTGATTATATGTATTCAGCTTATGTGTGGGTCCACATATGTATTTATTAACAAATTATGTACAGACAAGATTGTAAGTTCTTTGAGTGTAGGACTCTGTCTCCTTTTTCTATGTCTCACCAGAAACACACAGCATGGTCACTTCCTGTTTTTAATGAATGATAGAATGGATTGCACATTGACTGATATATCTTTCCTTAGCCCCCTTGTTCAAAACACCAAAAGAAATACTAGATATAAAACACTGGCCTCACTATACATGTGAAGATTAGCCAAACAGGGAATTGCAGCCATCAGTCACTCCCAAGTGTAGCCATGCATTAACCCCTAGTCCACATGGCTGTCTTGACATTGTATATTTAAACAAACAAAAAAACCCAAAATACACTATAATTTTATGGCTAAACTATAATTAAAAGAACTTCTATTACTTATGTCTAGTTCTCTTGATATATAATGAAGGACCTACATTTTTTCAAATTAAAATATGAAATTAACAAATACCTTTAAAATTAAAAATATTTCTGGCCATCAATAGCATCCTTCACCTATATGGCAACTGTTCCCCAAAATCTCTGCCTCCCTCCTTTTCTTCTTCCGAGCATTTTCAGATGCATAATCAACAAAGCTTTCCTCCCTCTTGTTCACTCTTCTTCTTTATTAGTTTGAATGGCCTCCTTGTTTAATTTTACCAAGTAAATTCTCAGCAACAAAAAATATTTTTAAATCTAACTTAGTAGGAAATAACCCTTTCTGCTCAAGAACAAGTGAGGAAGAGGCAAATTGTGTGTTCTCATGCATAAATACTTTTGTCCTTATAAGACAAGTAACTATGCCTAACTGCATCCTGGGGGTTTCTTGGACCCAAAATAGCATTCTCAGTCACGCAGGAGGCAACTTCATGGAGTCAACAAGTCACGACGGGTACACATGTGCCTACCAATGAGTCACAACTTGCTGTTTTGGCAGAGATGAAGAAAAAGCCCATGGAAGTGGGGGCTTCCCTTCTACCACTAAACCCTTTCCAAAACCCATCCCCAAGAACTTCTATTAAGTTTAAGTAGGAAAACTTTCTCATTTTATGTTTGAACTTTCAGTACATTTATTCCTTAGCACTAAAATACAAGAGATTAGTAGAGCTATTGCTATAAGAGATTTAAACATCAGTACTCTTGATTTTTATTTTTCAGCTTAAAAACGCCTTTTGCTCAGTCTTTATGAAAGACTGACAACATAAAGCAAGCTACCATATTAGCTTGACTTTCCCTGATGCAAATTTTCCCTTGACCATAAATCTGCATGCAACCAAAATCTACCATGTAGCTCTGTTTGATACCAACAATGCCAAGCTATGTTAGAACAGTTCCTTTAAGAACTGGGGTGATTTTGTACCCCAAGGAAGAGGCAGCAATTGCTGGGGACACTTGTGGTGTTACAGTGGGGAACCAACTCCACCAACATCTAGTGGATAGAAAGCAAGGGTGCTGTTTGCACAGGGCAGAACCTCCACAAAAAAAAGAATGATCCCACCCCGAATGTTGACAGTTTCTCAACAAGAGATTGAGAAATCCTGCTTTTAGATTATCTGATTCAGCATCATCTTGCATTTATTTTCTAGGCTCTGGGTAGAGCCACAAATACTTGATGAGCAGAAATAGATTTTGTTACAGCTCTTATAGAGGGGTTGTTACTAATAAGCATTTGCCATCTGAAGTTTAAATATCAACCCAAATTTCTTTCATCTGTTATTTATCCTGAAATTTCCACTCTTTTCATATATAAACTCCCTTATAAAATTCTAGCAGGACATTAATTTATTCATATCTAGGTATTTAAGTACCTACTATGTGTTGGTCACTGCTGTTCAAGATCACCTTCTGAAAGAGTACTCATTGTCCCTCAGCCCACCCTAGAAGATTCACTAATATTAATGTAAAATTAACATAAATCAGTAGCCTTTGGAGTTAAACAACTTAAAATACCCTATGTAGAGTTGCCTAGACGATGAAGCAGCCGGATTAGCAAACGCATACAGATAATAGGGACAAGCTATCTGTTCCTTAGGTTAGATTAAACCTGAGCAAGAGCCCTCCCTGGTGGAGCAGTGGGTTAAAGCACGGCACTAAAAAACTAAAGCCACTTCAGCATGAGTTCGATTCCTGGCCAGGCAGGTGACCAGCATGGTGCCGCAGATCTCTCCTGACCCTCCCACTGCTCCCCTCAGCAGTGTACTTCGTCAATTGGCCTGTTCTGCTTCCCACTCTGTCTCTGGTGAATCCTCTCACTACTCCCCTGCACCTCTAGCCCATACCCCAGGTCTGTATACATAAATAAATAAATCTTTAAAAACCTGGACAAGACATACCCAGTCTTAGGAGCTGGCCTTTTCCAGGTAATTGCCTCTACTTGCCCATAAGACATGAGAACATGCTCATGAGAAGCCACACCTTCTTCTGGGTACCCTGGGTACCCAGGACCTTGGGGTTTTTCTGCCAGATGACCCTGAGCCCACTTTCAGAACCTGACGACCATATTTTAATCTGACCTCCCAGGGGCTCAGAGGCACAGATATACTCATGTCCAGGCCTGAGCAGGCTGCTGTGGATCTAAGGGACAAAGACCAGGCTACCTGTAGCTTTCCAGAAGTCCTGCCAGTGATGGGCAGCAAGGCTGGGTATGTGGAAAGAAGGGAGGAGGCTGTAGACCAGGTGCCAAGGATCTGCTTTTCCATGTCCTGATAATATATCCAAGGAGTCTGAGAATCCAAAATTAGAACACAGGTCAAGGAGTCTAAGAATCCAAATTAGACTGCAGGTGTATTTGGCAAATTAGGATTAAGAATTGAATTTAACAGTTAGCAAGTGTTCCAAATGTAACAGGATGGAATGGTTTTCATTTTTACACCTGCTCCAAATTAGGAGAGATTGGGGTTGGGGGAGGAAATACTATTTGTTTTCATCATACAGAACCTCAGGATTGATCTGGGGCTGATATTCCCAAGCAGAATCACACAGTCTGCTCCAAAAACCTCAGCTGCTCTCAGAATATATTGTCAATCTGTTGCAGATTGTTTTACTCCATGTAGCATCAGCGATAAGTGAGTCTACCTTAACCTTATTGGCATTTTTGAGAGATGGAGCAAAAGATAGACAAATGGGAAATTGTTTCCATAATTAGTTTGCTGAGTCAGAGCTAAGAGAAGGAAAGAGCAGGTATATAGACCTGACACAGGATTAGGGAGAAGAGAGGTCCAGGGGGAAGATGCTGCTTTAGGAAGATGTGCCTCTGAGTAGCTTATAGGAGAAAATCTGACACACAGCGAAAAGAGCAGGAAGCAGGGTGGGGAGTGCCTGGAAGGAGGGTTGGGCGGGAAGGGAGGGAGGGAAGGGAGGGAGGGAGTAAAGACGGAAGAAAATGGGAAAAAAGTCAAATTATCTCTCTCCCTACCATTCTGTTCATTGTTTTAGAAGGCTGTGCAAGGAGTTAAAACACTTAACTAACTTCCGATTTCATTTAGTAGCAATTTGGACATTGTGCAAACTCCTTGACAACACCTCTGAGAAATGGAGTCTTCCTCTTTGCTCTAATTCTATCCTGAGGTTCTGGAAAGGGGAAGAACTGAGGAGGATGCTATGCTTGCATCCTATATGGCAAAAAGCCTCAGGGCATCTCTCATTTTGCCTCTCAGAGGAGGTGCTGACTTCCTGCCAGAGAGGAGGTTCCAAACTAGTCCCATAGACCCTGTTCTTTGTCACTCAGATGGAAGGTTCAGGCAAAAGGGCCAAGGGGGAGTGGCGGGGGTGAGGGACTCTGTTTAAAGTGAACAAAAGCACACTTGCAAGATACTTGGGGACCTCTTCAGTAGGAGCAGGACAAGGCCCAGAGGCTAGGAAGTATCCCAATCCTCTCCTACACACTCAGGGGCTCCTGCTCCTAATGAAGCCCAGGGAGGCAACTCCACAGCCAAAGGCAAGATTTGGCTGTCTGGGTGATTAATTGCCTTTGTTTCCTCACAAAGGGAGTGGACCACTGACAATCACTCAGTGGAAGGGGGAGTGGCCTCCACAGGGCGGTTCTGTCCTCCTGGAGTGCTGACTGTGTCTGGGAGAGGGTTTCTGTGCTTAAGCTTCCTCAATAGGTATCTTTCCAAGAGAAAATGATATAATTCAGAAAGTTAGTCATTACTGTAATGGTCTGAATCCACAATGAGAAAAAGATTGAAGCTGACATGATTTTTATCTTTGATATTATAGCTTCTGAAGTTGAGAAGTAATTACGTATGTTAATATTACATCCATTCGACATTCAGTGAATTTTTTTATGACTCTTTCTTAATTAATCTTCCCTTTTCCCTCTTACTGTTCACAGAGCAGGCAAACAGTCCTGTAATTGATCAGAAGGGATTTGAAAGAACACAGTTAGGAAGGAAACAAAGATCTGGCTTTGAACTTAGTCTGCTGCTTGACTTTAGGCACTGAGCAAATGACACATATAACCAATACCTAAATGCCTATTGAGAATGCGATGGACCAGGCAGGAAGTGAAGGACTCAGGTATATTATTCACTGAATCCTCATGAAACTCTATGGGATTTCAACTAGTCTTAATGTCAAGTTTAGGAAGGAGGACACTGAGGCTCTCTATGTAGATGCTGAGCATCTAAGTAATGGTTAGTCCTGGCGCCACAGCGCTACCCCTGAACCTACTTCCCCCTCTGTTTTTGGGAAGCTGGTGATGAAGGTGGAGGTATATGAATCAGGATGGGAATAGCAATTCTGACTGCCTCACAAATCGCACTACTATCTCTATCACCCACATTATATCTTAATAGTCTAAGGCTACCTCACAGCCCTGGCTTCTTCCTTCCCAATATCCCCCCAAGGACCAGGGAACAGAAAGCATCAGAAAAGCAATAACAAATCTCTCTCTGCTCTTTCCTCCTCAGCAAAATCCAGCAGTCCCAGAGTGCTGGGGAGAATTACAAAGGCAAGCAAGCTGCCACACTGCCCTTCAGCTGAAAATACAGACACAGGAGAGAGATGCCACGTGCAAATCACGGAGGCATGCACAGTCCTCACCTTTTCAATTCCCTGCATTCCTGGGGGGAGTCTTTTGTGCCTGTCCTTTGATATCAGATAATAATAATACCAGAGTTGTGAAGATAGAGTAAGATTACATATATATAGATAATCCCTAGTACCGGTTAATATTACCAACATTATCCTTCATTGTTATTGTTGCTGAAGAGGATTTGAGCAAGTGGAGAAGAGGAAGAGCTTTTAAGAAACTGAATGAAGAAGCAATGATAAGTATTTGCTAACAAATATCTACAGAAATCACTTGATAAATTAATTTATCTTTTGAGCCAACACATATTTATTGAGCATCCACTATATTCCAGACACCATGCTCAGAATTGTATAGGTAGGTAGAGCAATTAAGTCATATATTCAAAAGACTTAATAATGTTGGGAAGACAGACCTTCAATACATTCAACTGACAAATTGTGATTGGTAAGTGCTGAAAAGAGAAATAACTTAGGTTGATGACAAAAATAATGAAAACAATTTGTGGGTGAGTGAGTAGGTCAAGGATGACAACTCCTAAGTAGCCTTAGGAGTTGAAACCTGAAGGGGAGCAGGAGTCAGTGAGGAGTTGAATTTCCCCGTAGTTGTGTTCCAGGTTTAGGAAATAGCATATGCAAAACTGCTTCCCCCACCTGAGTGGGGGGAGGCCAGACTCTCTGCCATCTTGAGGCCTGGCATCTTTTTGCTTTTCTAAGTTCAATTTCTCACACTGAGCACCACCCTCCACCTGGATTTAGACTTATCTCCCCCTAGACAAGCACCTTAAAAGGCTGTGGTGCCGGCCCTCCCTGGTGGCACAGCAGGTTAAAGCACAGCACTAAGAAGTAAATCCGCTTCCGCATGAGTTCAATCCCTGCCTGCCCTGGAGGTGACCATATGGTGTGGCAGACCTCTCCTGACCCGCCCGCTGCTCCCCTCAGCAGTGTAGTTAGTCTATCTGCCTGTTCTGCTCCCTGCTCTGTGTGTGGTGAATCCTCTCACCATCTCTGCACCTCTGGCCCTGCACCTCTGGCCTGTACCCCAATTCTGTATCCATAAATAAATAAAATCTTAAAAAAAAAAATGGCTGTGGTGCCTTTCATACATTAGTGGGCCAGTCAGAACACAAGATCTCTAGGACATTCTGGTTTCTCTGCTGACTTGGAATATATAATTGCAAAAAGCATGGGCACTATAGTTGATACTGGAGAATGCAATTCCAAATCTGGATTTGTTATTGACCATTAATTGTTATCACTGATCAATGCAGTCTCCATGTCTCCTTCCTTGGGCTAAGGAGCAAGAAGCAGATATGTCCATGTATCAGGGAGCAAAAGAATTAGAGAAATGTCTCCATATATTCTCAACTGTCCATGGGAAGACAGCAATCATGTACCAAATGATCGATTTGTCAATCTGGATTTTCTCCATTATTCAGAGATAATCTCTTTGCCTGGTTCTCTCTCCTTCACTTTTCAGAAAACACTTTAAAGGATTATAAAACTCCAAAATCCTGACAAGCAATGAGTAGCAGCTCAGAGATTTACATGACAGTCTCCTGTGAACCCAGGGAAAGACTGAGTTGTAACAAAGATGATAATAAGCTAAATAAGTCAGAGGGGAAGGACAAATACCATCTGGTCTCTCTCATATGTGAAAGATAGAAAAATAATCAGTCAAAACCAAACCAATAATAAGCTCTTAATAGATGACTGCAAGCAAGTAGATGAGGAGAGTAGCAGGATGGGAGGGGGAGAGAAGGGCCTCAATGGAACATTGAGGTGGAGATTTGTTGGGGTGGTGGGCAGGGTATGAGAGTATACACATGTAGAAGTTTGAACTTATAACCCCCAGGGCAGGCAAAAAGATGTAAATCTACTTGACCTCAATAAACATAATTTGGAAAGGAAAAAATACCACACAAACAAAAATATAACAAAGATGTGGTTGCTTTCCTTTGCAGTGGTGGGTGTGGGGAGGGCAGTGCTATAGGACAAGGGGAACTTCCAGATCCCCAAATAGCAACACTATCAAGACCTTTAAGTAGGACTACTAAACAACATCTTGAAATCTTGATCACTTTTTTTAATTGCATGAATAATGCCTAAATACCTTTTGCTTTACAGTTTTTGGATAATCCATTATTATCTCTCTTCTGCTGCTCCACCCTCCACCACCATTCCCACTCTTTGCCTGGGAGGGTCACCTTTTTTTTTTTTTAATAATATAATAGTTTATTTTTACATCATTTTGTGTATCTTTCCATCTCAGTTGTAATCCCCATGTGCTTCCATCACCAAATCACCCATGTGCCATCACCGTAGTCCAGTGTGTTTCCCTCCCCCCACAGTTTTTGATCCCATTCCCCATTCCATCCCCATAAAATGTCTCTGGTATATGGCTGTTCATTGTTGTTATTATTTTCTCGCCTGGTCCTTTATACTCCTGCTATGAGTGAAACCATCCAGTATTTTTCCTTTTCTTTCTGGTTTATTTCACTAAGCATGATCTTTTCCAGCTCTATCCATATACATGTGTTTCTTTCTTTCTTTCTTTCTTTCTTTCTTTCTTTCTTTCT
>NW_004567127.1:29991227-30068249 GCF_000260355.1 Condylura cristata
TGAGGAACCTCCAAACAGTTTTCCATAGTGGTTGTACTAGTTTGCATTCCCACCAGCAGTGCAGGAGAGTTCCTTTTTCTCTACATCCTTGCCAAAAGTTGTTGTTGCTAGTTGTTTGAAGATGTGCCCTTCTCACTGGTGTGAGGTGGAATCTCATTGTGGTTTTAATTTGCATCTCCCTTACTACAAGTGATGTTGAACATTTTTTCATATGCTTGTTGGCCATCTGCATTTGGAAGGCACTTTTATACCAACCTATGTTCATGTCATGTATATCCCAAAGAAAAACATTCCTTTCTGTCTGACGTTTCTGGGGCACACACCTGCCAGCATGTAGGGGTGGATCATATGCACTGCAATGACCTACCAGATTAGAGGTGGGAACCACAGTGCTGTGTGTAGTTGAGTAGAGGCAGGGGGAGAGGTATGCAGAGAGCAGCCAGAATGCATGTCCTTTATATCTAGTTTCATCTTCAGGGACCCAAGCTGAATTAGAATAATAATATTAGCTTCATTTAAATCAGTAAACCATGGGAAAATGTTTGCATACACTATTCTTTAGTCATTTAAACCAGATAGAATCTATTATAGTATTCCCATCCTATAGATGGTGAGGCTGAGGTTCATTTTAGGAGTTCAGGAACTTGCCAGTAAGTGATGGAGACCTCAATCTCATGCCCTCACTCCCATGCTCATGCTCTTAACCACCATCCATTATCCCTTCTTTCTTATGTGGGCTTTTCTAGAAAGTGGCTTTTCATTTGGGTCCTCCAAGACTGTTTCTAGCAGGTGAACTGTATTAATTGGAAGCCACCAACCTGACTGATTTATTCTGCATCTTTGTGGTTCACAAGCCATTGTGCAAATACCAGTATTCACACAGCTTTCCTAGTGCCCTGTCCCTGGTGACTGGCAGAGAGGTGAGGTGCTCAGTCAGTGAGCAAATGCCAAGCAGGCAGCTTTAGGGTTAGAAAGGTGAAGTGGATGTGGGGTGGCAGGCAGCCTGCAGATGAGAGGTAATGGAGCCTTCTCTCCATTAGGTCTGGTCAGGGTATTGACCTTGGCTGCAGCAGTGTCAGTAACTTCTTCACAGCCTGTTTTGATCTCGTGCTTGCTGGCCTTGACAGTCATCATGAGCACAAGTGTGTTGTTGCCTTTTGTCTTCTTCATGGCTGAGTCAGGGGACTTGATGATGGCGCAGTGGTCAATCTTGTTTCTTCCAAGGAGACTGGGTTGCATTGGGAGCCACAGTGTCCTGGGTCACCAGAAAGTGGGTGACATCTGGGTCTTCTTTTTCTTGTGGCTTTGGATGCCTACAGCTCTGATTTCTTATCTTCTAAAGCTTTTGCATTGGCTTTAGCTTTAGGAAGGACAGGGCCTTCCTTCTTTACTTTCAGTGCCATCTTTGTGAACAGGATTTACATCATTTTTAAAAAGTAAAAATACCTACTTGTCCCTTGCCAAAACCATTGGCTTTCAAAAGTTTATCTGTAGACTGCTCTTTTCCAGAAACTCTCTCTATTGGCCAATGATACCCTGCCCCTTGTCTTTACCTAACCAGTTCCTGTGATTTATAAATCAAGTTTTTTTTTTTTTTTTAAAGCAAACCTATCTTGATTGCCCAAACCACATTGATCAGTGGTTTCCCAACCCTCATAGGACCTGCTGTCAGAACCACAGGCAGATCACGATTACAGGGCTTAAGACTCATGCAATTTAGAGAGTTTGTTTTTTTTTAATATTTATTTATTTTATTCATACAGAACTGGGGTACAGGCCAGAGATGCGGAGGGTGAGGGGCTTCACCAGGGACAGAGTGGGGAGTAGAACAGGCAGATCAACGAAGTACACTGCTGAGGGGAGCAGCGGGCGGGTCAGGAGAGGTCTGCCTCGCCATGTGGTCACCTCCGAGGCAGGCGGGAATCGAACTCATGCGGAAGTGTCTTGAGCTTCTTAGTGCAGTGCTTTAACCCGCTGCGCCACCAGGGAGGGCCTAGAGAGTCTTTTATATACAAAAGACTGTGAATTTATTAATACAAAAAAATAAAAAGGGACTGGAGGTTACAAGCCACTTTATCCCTATGGTCTGTGTATGCAATCGATCAGAAATATTCATCTAAAAATACTGTCTTGTTGCAATTCAGTCTTCCCTCTGCACCCAAAGCCCTCATCAGCTCCTACCATGCCCATGATGCATTTGAATGGGTCTGGTGACACAGAAGTCTGTTCCAGGTCAGCACACACATGTGAGTGTTGTAAGTCAGCTTCAGCTAAAACTTCACTGTTTCACACACAGACCGACCGCCACCCAGGTGGGCTACAAAATCCTGCAGAGCAAAACCTGGGTTTTACATTGTTCTCATGCCTCTCACTGTGTGCTGCTCAGTGCCTTATATAGGACAGCCTCCTCAGGGTGTAGAAATAAATGTTATTGGTAGGGAAAGAGACTCCCACACAGGTGGTGTGATAATGGGGAGTGTTAAGTCATCACTGGGATGACATGGTTCTCTCCATGTTTCCTCGGTCCCAGTCCTGAATATTCACCTAGTCCAGCATGAGAAAAAAAATCTCTTAAAAATTAGTTTGACTGGAAATTAATGCCAGGGCCACTGGAAAAAGAAAGAGGTGGTGTGGTTTAGCTCAGATAGGTAAAGCCAGTCTTTACAAGTGAAGAAGGAAGGAAGGAGGAAATAATGGTAAGAGCAAAGAAGGAAGAAAAAGAGGAAGAAAGAAAATGAAGAAGAAAGGAAGGGTCTTATAAAAACAAAAAAAGTAGGATATTAATGGAAAAAGAATACTTAATAAAACTCTCTAGGGCTCACTCTGTCTTTTTTTTTTTTTTTTTTTTTTTTTTGAGGCTGCTGTATTAAATTAAAGTCATACATAGGTTTCAAAGGAAATCACATTTCTGCAGCCTGGTGAGCCCACCTGACAATGCACGCTAACAGAATTGTAAATGTAAAGGGTAATGCTTGTCAGTGCCTGACAGTTCTAAATGGCCTTTTAGTTCAGTACGCAGAGCTGTCATAAAAAAACATAAAAATGCATATGCAGACAGCTGAAACTGCTATGCACATCATTATCTGCAAATGGTATAAGTATCCTGAACAAAAGGCCTTCCAGTTTAAGGACATGCATAAGACATTTCTCTGCCTCCAGCTTTAAAACAAAGTGCTGTCAAGAAAACAAGATTCCCAGGGCCGGGGCTGAGGTTTCTCTGTCAATCAGCGAGGTGCTACATTTGTACATATTTTTCTGACCCTGCATATGAGAAGAGCATTCTTAACAGATGTGTATTTAACTTCTGGCAGCTACATCTGTTTCTACTGTGTTTTCCTTCTTATTTCTTTATCATTGTTCTAGCAGACGCTGCAGAGGGGCCTTGCAGTGTATACTTTTTCATTTTCCCCTATCGCTTTTTTCCCCCTCCCCTTTCATCTACCTTGTCTTTTGTCTAAATTATTTATTTATTTCTCTCTTTTTCTTTTGTAATTCAAGAAGGCCAAGGGGGTTCAAGTATGGAATTTGATGGTGATCAAATTGGTGGAGATATTTGTCTTCTGAGGCACAGAGAGTGCCTTCCCTTTAAAACTGCAAGTTCCTTGAGGGCAAAGATAGTTTTTGTCACCTAACTGTTCTGAAACCTAGTTGTAGTTCAGATTCACATAAAGACCTTTGCAAGATTCTCCTTTCCTGGAAATACCCCAAATGTTCCTCTGAATCAGAGTTCCTAGGCCAGAGCCAGGACATTTGTGTCCTTAACAAATATCCAGGTGGGTTTCATTTTTCATTCACTGGATGTACATCGGACAAACACTTATTGGGAAGTTATTCCTTGTCAGTCACTTTTGTAAATACTGGGGGTGGAAATAGGAACAAAAAGAGATAGTACCCAGTCTCAAAACAGTTTGAATGCTATTCAGAGAGAGGCCAATAAACATATGAATCTATTGTAAACATGATTGCAAATATGATTGGTACAGAGCAACAAACATCAAAAAACGTAAAATGGGCAATGGAACTATATGGTGTAGTCCAGAGTGAAAAGTTTCGGGAGCACCAGAAATATTCTTCCCAGGGGCGGACATTTGACCTGGGTTATGAAGAATCAATCCTGAGGAGATCTAAGGAGGCACATTACTTCATTTTATTCTTTACTCAGCAGAGTGGAAATTATCACTAATTTAAGAATGAGGAAAATGACGTGTAAAGAAATGAACAATTTGTCCCAAATGACACAAGTGGTAAGTACACACTCTGGGATTCATACCTTTGTGCCAAGTTTGTTGCAGATGAATTAATAACAAGCCTCCCTCCAGCTTCCACACCCATCCAAATCCTGCCTGAACATTGGGGTTAATACCAAGTACAAACTTTCCTGATATCTTCTAAGATGCATCCACCAATGTATCTATCCATCATCTGCCCAGCACTATATGCCGATATATTCCAGGTCTTTGTAGGATACCATACGCAAATTTCCCTAAAGGAACTCAATTTGAACTCCACTATTTCTTAATTCCTAGGATTTGAACCGAAAAAGACTGATTTTCACACAGGTTACATATGTGGGAATGCTTAAATAAGACTAGACCACAGGCCAAATTTTATAACAGTGCTATTTCTGGTATCTTCCCATTGACATTCTTCAGTTCATTCATAAGTATTTTGAGTTTGAGTTGAAGACTTAAAATCTCCAGATGAAAGTCAATGAGAAATAATAACCATTTTCTCTCAATAACCAACGGAAACTTCATTGTTAGAGGTAAACAGGAGGGTGGGGCTGGAAGACATTATCACCAGCTGGCTGAAGATAGACCCTGGAGTTAGAGATCTACTAGATGTGACAGTGGGCAAACCACAAAGCCTTGGTTCAGTCAACTTCAAAATGGTGACACAATAAGACTTATATGACAGAGTTATTATGAAGATTAAATGAGATAAAGGATTTATGACACTTAATACAGTGTGGCATACAATAGGCATATAATAAATGCCATCAGTTTTTATTACAAGGATCATTACTTTCTATTGCACTATGAGGATAAGACATTTCAAGTTGCAAATTGGACCAATCACCAGAGCTCTGAAGATGATTATTTTCCTTGACCTTGAAAGACATAGAGAGCACAACTCATCCCACATCAACCTGCCAAGCTATCCTGGGAAGCCCTCTCTAAGACAAGCATTAGTTTTATACTATACTTTCCCACCGCAGTCTCTCTCCATAGAACTTAGTTTTTCTAGCTATTATAAAAAGTAATGTTTTGCTGTTCCATCTCCTGGGGTTTCCCTCTTGCTAAAAGCAATTGCCTTTTATTGAATGTGCAATTGTGTTGCTATGGAAAATATATTGTGATTAACGAGACCCTGTGACCAAGGTTTATTGAGACAGGATTGGACTGGCTAGTGCCATGCCCTTACTTCTCCCAGTGCCAAAGTTGGCTGCAGCAGTAACTGCATGATCAGTTGCACAGGCAACTTTTGGAGGAGTTGAAAGTAATGGAAGGAGCTGCTTTGTTGGATAGAATCATAAAAAGACAAGAAATGAAGTAGCCAAAGAGGATTGATGTGATGGAATATAAAGCATAAGTAATTTTTAATTTCAGAAAAGGAAGAGAAATTAACAAGATAAGCAGGCATTTATTAAGTTTACCATACAGGTGAGATGGGGGTCATGTGAGAAATTTGCATTATTAGAACTGTGTGACAAATACTTAAATGATATGAATTTATATGTGTATTGTATTTATACCTAAGAATATATCAAACTTTTTTTTTAAGATTATTTATTCATATAGTACTGGGGTACAGTCCAGAGGTGCAGGGGCAGTGAGAGGACTCAGCAGAGAACAGACCGACTGACAAAGGTACACTGCTGAGGGGAGCAGCGGACGGGTCAGGAGAGGTCTGTTTCACCATGTGGTCACCTCTGGGGTGGGGATCAAACTCCCCACTCTGAAAGTGGCTTTAGCTTGTTAGTGCAGTCCTTTAACCCACTGCGCCACCAGGGAGGGCCCGAATATATCAAACTTTAAAGTCAAAGGGACATCAGAAGTTATGAGCACACTCATCCTTCCATGGAGAAATCCCTTTCAGGGCATTACCACTGTTGGTCTGGATTGATTGCGCCATCAGATGGGAGACTCATTATCTTCAAAGGAAATTGTTGGAAAAGTCTACACTTTAATGTGACATCTACATTCAGCTCTGGGCAATGTTCACTCTGGCTTGTTGGGGACAATGAAGAACAAGACTACTATTTTTCTCATAAAATGTTAGTGTTCAAAAGAGTTAATCTAGAAATCTCATTTCTGAGGCTTCTCAGTTAAGAAAACAGTGCTTTTCTTTCAATAGGCTTCTCCCCCTTATTGATGAAGAGGATATAGCTATCCTTATTGCATGCACTGAACTTGAGGTGCCCGTGAATCCCAAGTATCCAGTTGACAGTCAGGATTCCAGGCTGGAACTCAAGGGGAAGGTCTGGGACAGAGCAGGAGAATTAAAGGTCATTGGTATGTTGTTTGGTAGATAAATTCATGGAAATGAAGGAGAATGCTCAACAACAGGAGATAAGAAAACAAGAGGAAAAGATGAACAACTGAGATGCTTCCATTTTTGTCCTGTGAGAATTAGTTCTATTACCTGCTTGAAGAATGCAGGGTAGATGAACTGAGACCCCTATATGGCCCAATCCATTCTGTGGCATTTGAAGTTATAACTGTTCAACTCCAGAAATCCTGAGAAATAATGTTAATCTCTTACCACGAGTTCCTTAGAGATGAGAGTGTATAAAATGCACTTCTCCAAAGTTCATCTCTTCCTTTTCAAAATGTCTAACCTGGGACAGTTGCCAAAATCTGTCCTCCTTTCTGACTATTTACACTCTTTCCCTCTTGACAACTCTTGCTCACCACTGTACTACTTTCTCCCTGAATATTTTTCCTCTTTTCCAAAGTCAAAGTCCTGCTTATCACTAAAAGTGTCTGCTGAGATTTCTGCTTCCAGAGACACTGGCCACCCAAGGATGCTAGAAGATTTGAAAGCTCCTGCATATATTTCAGCCCCTTCTACATTCAGAAGCACAGGAAGATCCTTCTCTGTCTTTCCCCAAACATGTACTTCTTTTTTCTTCTGTTTATTTTCTTATTTAAAGATCTTTTGAATATTGTGATAAGTCAATTCTCTTTAACATTATATCAAGTATCACCTCAAGTTTTCCATCATCTGAAAAAAGTGAGGATGCATATTTATGCAAATACTTGATAAGCCTTTTGGTGGAACTAAGTCAACGTAGAATCAAGAGACCACATCAATAGAGACCCTCTCTAGATTGACCAGGTCATTTCACTTGAATGGAACTGGAATGGCCTAAGTGACTACCCATACTGAGCTTCACAGTAGGTGTGACTGTAGTGACTTGCCCAAAGCCCAAATAAGATGGAATTCAAGTTCATGATCACTGATTCATTGAAAACCAGTAATTATGAACACAGCATCAGGCTTAACACTTGATAGGGTGTCCAGCATATGTTCCAAAAGGAAACTATGACAAAAGATTTACTAAAATTCAGATCACTTCCATTTATATCCCATGAGCCTCAACATGGAAAAAACTGTTTTTAAAGGGGGAACTAAATGAGTTTTGTCTGTTTCCTTCCCAGTGAGTCCATATTTGCTCTGACAATTCACCACATTCTTTGCTCATTCTCCAAAGTTTCTCTAATCCCATAGCCTGTCCTAGAATTTTGGTCAAGTGTAGCTAAAATTAAGTTTCTGTCTATAGTTCCCAGAATTCACTGTTAAAAATCATTGAAATGTTTATTTGCCTCTAGCATTCTGGCATGGATCTCATTCCAGAAACAGCCTCAAAGATTGCAAACAGCTTTGCTTAACAAAATGATCTGGGTTCCATGTCCACACCCATACCCATGTTCTTATCCACCCACCCAACCCTTTCTCTAGCAGTTTGAGAAGAAATAAATATCTCTTTGCACAGAGAAAACTTCAGCTCATATGTCATTTCCCTCACTGAATAGAAGTAGTTCCTTTCCTCTTCATACATCAACTGTGACCGTAAAGACAGGTCTTATTTACTGAACAGTTTGCTGCCTGATCAACTTCACCATAGGGGCTAGCCTCTGTCCAGGCTTGAAAGAGGAAACTTGGGGTATATAGAAAAAAAATTATCTATACAGTGTCCTGAGTTCTATTCTCTGCTATATTATACACTGACTCTCAGGCAGTTACTGAGCCACTTTCTGCTGCTGATAATCTATTATGTGAGGCAATACTACCTTCCCTACTGAAATCACAATGTGGTTGAGAAAATCAATATAAAAAATGTTAAGGGAAGTATAGAAAATGCCCCCTAGATGTGTAAGGTTAAGATGGTTCAATCTCAGCACACAGGTGTTGGACCTACTCCAATCTCTACCTTCATTTCTCCCTCCCAGCTATTTCCAAGCTTAGCCTGCTACTCTCTCTTCACAGAACTTCCCCCAATTACTAGCCTTTTGTCCAAACACAGCACCCCATGTATGCTCAGCAAGAAGATTGCTGGCTAATTGGGAAAATGATCCAAACTTGTGAGTCATTGGGTCAGAATGTGTCTCTTCTCCAGGCAACAAGTAGCAATCCATGGAGGTTACATTCCTAAATATCACCAGGCTGACAAAACCATGTTTAACTTAGTTTTTCTAATAAAAAAAGAGATTGCAGGCAAATGGCATTAAAAAATTAAATGTTTTAACATGTATTTTAGAAACACAAAAAGGAAAAGATTTATTTCCAGACCAAATTCATCTATGCTTAAAACCTGCTTCCAATATCAACTAATTGAAATGTTTAGGAAGTACAGCTGTCAACTTAAAAGGCAGACTTCTCCTTTAGCTTTTTATTATGCAGAATCTAAATTTTCTCAGATTGGGGTCCTAAATTGAAAACCTATTGATTGTGAACCAAGGTATTTTGTTTTCTTACATAAGTATTTAATTTGTTTTCACTTGAATACCTTTTGATGGGGCATGCTGTCCACACCACTCAGTGTGGCTGTCTGACATTTGTCTATTAGCATAGAGAACACAAGACTAGTAACCAGAAGCCCTTTGTGTTAGTTCAACTAAGACATGCGCTCAAAGTAAATGCTCCATCTCTGTTATGTGCTTGTGATCTTTATGACCTTGGTCTCATTCCTTTTCCCAAATCCTGTTTCTTCTTCTGAATAATGGAAGTACCACCATCTTTTCCTCAGAATTGGTATGTACTAACGTACATGACCAATCCTATATGTAAATACGTAAAATATACTAAAAACTTACAGTATTTCTAAGTAGTGGCTTCTGTCTTGTAAACAACTTTTCCCCCCATACACACTCAGATATCCTGCATCTAAATACCATCTGCCAGCCAAACTTTGTCAGTTGAAGAAATATAGGGGGAGAAGACAAAAGGCTATTTACCTTGGTAGTTAATGTCATATATGGATTTTGTGTATATAGGGCTGTCTACAATTTTTCAGTCTAAAAATTGCTCTGCACAGTTGCTTAATGGGCCTTTTATCTTCTCTTTAATCACTCCTAGGACTTCTCACCACCCTTCCATTAAAGTTCCCATTTGTCTCTTTGATCAGCCTCCTGATCCCCATTGGTATGCAGGCCCGTGCAGGACATACTATCCTTCTAGGTTAGTGGTTAACACCAAGGCCAAATGTACCAAAATGCTAAGCAGAAGGCAGAAACATCACATCATTCAAACTGCACAGAACACAGAGGCTTGCATGTATTTGAGCATGAACTACATAAACTCAGGTGGAAATGGGACAACCATGAAAATGGCACATTCTCATGTTGGGGCACTAGAGTAGGTGTTCCCAGTCTGCTTTAAGGAGTGAGAGAGACATCGAGAGAGACTAATACCAGAGAGTTTGATGTAGCTTGTCAGAGGGCATGGAGGTGTTAGTTTATTTCAGAAAACTGAATTAGTGAGCAGCTAATACTGAGTGCACTATAAGGAACAGAAATAAAGTACTCTTACATACAAATGACCCTTGCCTTATATCACTTAGGGAAAACTCTTCTTTTTAATTTAACACAGATATTCTCACTTGAAATTAAAAATATTAGCAAGCTACTTTCTCTAAAACATCTACTTCTAGGAAACAGTCTTAAAGAAATACAATCCTTAAATGTAAAGATAGTGATCAAGATGACGGTATAAGAATAAACAATTGGAAGTCGTCTAAATGCTCACTTATAAAGGACTAGTTTAAAAAAAAAAAAAAGGGCACAGTGAGTTTGAGAGATACTGATGGCCTTCAAAAAGAATGATCTAAGTCTGGAAGTCTACCTTGATTGGAAAAAAAGTCAGAATATATTTTTTTAATTGTATTTTTTTATTAAGATAATGCAGGATTACAACTCTGTCTAAGAGGTTCACACCTCTTCAGATGTATATTATCAATCCAGTTTTAGAATTAAAAAATAAATAAATTTTAAAGGAAAAAATAGCAAGTTATAGGATATATACATATATGTATATATATATACATATGTGTGTATACACACACACATATACGTGTGTGTGCACATGTGTCTGTGTAGGATACATTATTTGTAACAAACTAGGCATCTCAGTAAGTGGTTCTTAAATTAGTAGAATTTGTAGAATAAAACCTAAACAGATAAATGTCCAACAATTTCATGGTGACTCAGAGATGAGATAAGAGGGAAAAGGGGAGTCTCAGACTTTTCATTTTCTTTCTTACTATTTAAATGTTTGTAAGCAAGATAAATGATTTTTATTTATTTATTTATTTTTTTAAAAACAGGAACAAATATCTGCCAGCTCCATCACCCCCATACACATTGCCTTCCAACCCAAATATTCATCTGGCTTTTTGAAAAAAGAAACTGATGAAGCTAGACTGGCTGAATTTCTCTGCAGCTTGACAACACCCAGCTCTTTTCCATTCGGCATTCCATGAGCCAGTAACAGAGCCAAGTCCTGTGTGTGGGAAAGTGTGTCTTTGTGTGTGTGGATCCCGTTGTAGTTACAACGCCCCTCCCTTTGGTAACAATTTAACACCCACAAGTATCCTCAGGAAGGTCAAAAGGGAACAGCTAGAGTAAAAAAACATGTTTGAGAAATGTTAACTAGCTCCCACTTCCAAAATTCTTTTCCCCCACATTAAAAAAGGACATCATGCGTGTTTCCATCAGCGTCTGGTGGCTTTAATAAAACGGGTGGTGAGCTCGTCCTTAGAAAAAGTGGGAAGCTGGCGGCAGGCTCTTCATCGGAAATGAGGCACTGTGCTGGGAATCACATTGGACTTTACAACATAAATTTAAAAGTCATTATGCTTGATGCCGTATCCTTTTTGTAATTCATACAAAAGTCTTGTGGCCATTTGGAAATGTGAGAGTCCCAGGAAAGAAAAATCATGGAATTTCCATATTCAAGGAAAATCAGCACCTTTTCAGATGATAAAAAAAAAAAGCCATTCACAAAAAAGAAAGTTGTTAATTTCCTGTAATTTTATATTTGAAACATGAACTTGAATCTTCAGTAGACTTAAGTGGAAAAGTGAAAATTCTAATCACTAGCATATTTTAAGGTATTTAAGTCGAAAGAATTAGTTTGGGGGCCCCCTGACACTATTTAGGAGGTGTTACTGAATGTGCTAGGGTTCACTGCTTTGAGTTAGCCTGTTATGATGCATGTCTTTCTCTCTGAAAGAATGAACAGTAAGTAAATACAATACAATGTTACTCAATAAAGCATAGCTTCAGAATCCTTAGTGAAAGTGGATTTTAATACTAGCTTTGCCAGTGTGTCTTCAGGCATGATACTACAGCTGTTGCAGGGCAACCCAATGTGAGTTGGGTTGCCTGTCTATAGGGCTCACCCATGCGTTTAAGATTCAACTGCACTGCAGACCCACACAAAAAGGTCAACAATGGGTTTATTTACAAAGGTAAAAAGGGAAAGAAAGAGAGAGAGATACAAGTTAACTAATGCGTCCTACCAGTTCTGCTGAACTGGACCCCAATAGCACACTGAAATCTGATCAAGAGCCAAGTGACCAGGCGCCAGCCATGAGGCCAAAAGAGAAAGCCTCAGCCCAAAATGTCTGGCTGTATATCCAAAAACCCAAAATGGCTGCTTAATTCCACCCTTGGGTCCTAGCAGTCCTTCCAGTATTGCTGGGATTTGAAGTTTTGGTATCTGGAGTGGGAGTGGAGTCCACAAAACCTGTATCTGTAGAGTTTCTTCAAGACATCCTTTCCCCATAACAGAACTTTTGATGCTATCACATCATCGCCTCTTAAACATGAATTTAAAAACATGCCTGTTTGATAGGGCTATTATATAGACAAATGAGAGAATGCACAGGCAGACATTTTTAAAGATAGGGTACTCTTTGAGGGCACTTTGTGTAAACAAAGAAAGCTGAACTATACCAATAACTACCTCAAACTTGACTTTTTTTCATCTGTAAAATGGGGTGATTAATTCAATACATATTTAATACCCTCACATACCAGTGCTTTTTTTTAGCTGCTAAGAAGATAATTGTTGTAGTCTGCCTACTCACAGAGACATTATAACATAAATGAGGCAATGCCTAGCAAATACTTGGGAAACCACAAAATGTACGGAAACCTGTGCTGTCTCCACACAGGATTATTAGTCACCATTGAAATTTTTCTTCAATCATTTAAAAATGACTTTACCAAGTACTCAGCATGAAAAAAAAAATCTACAATGCAACTAAATCTTGCCTCAGAGGGCTTAAAATTTACTGCAGTGGCTGGATATATTGATAGAGTAACAATTATCTTTGAAAAGTAAAACAACATAAGTATTAGTGACAACACACCTCAGATTCGCAAGATTTGAGGCAAAAGTTGACTGGTTGCTTCTTCTCAACAGTTATCCAGTATATCATCTGTTCAACAGATGATTTTTATTGAGTATCTACTATGTGCAGACCCTGTGCTACATACAACCATGGATATATTCTCCACTGGGTTATTATCTGGATATATAAAACACTATTTTATGTTAATGAACTAGCTATGAGGAAATAGAAGGAAAGAAGAGCCATGATCTGTATAGCTGCCCATTTCTCTGGTATAAGTACTCCTCTTGTCAATGGTTTGACAAGGGGCCTCAAAAAATTCCCGAAGACTTGCTGATTGATTTTGATAACCTGTTACGAAACAGTGTTAGCTACATACCATTGAAGACCAAAGTTTTTTGCTTTATATTTAGCCAAAGAAATGACACATTTGTTAGATTCTTGATGAAGATTCACCAAATGCCTCTTAATCCTGGTCTAAAATCTTCCTCAGGAATCTACAAAGTCCTTCCAAACTGTACCGCAAATCCACAGGGCAATAGCCCTGGTGACACTGGACAGACCCTTCAACCTACAATCAGAAATGCCCAACTAGGCTAAAGAGTGTTCTCTCAGATGTTGAAATACCATATTATGAAATTAAAGTCTCAGGGCTCCCATACAAACCAAAAACAAACAAACAAAAATTCTGTACATGACCTTTTTGACCTTATGGCATGATTTTGAAGTTAAAAAAAGAAAAAAAAAGCTCAAATGGCTAGGAAATAATTAATGTCATAGTACAAAGGAGAAAAGCAAACAAGGTCAAAAGAGAGAGGGACTCTATCCTTATGCTCTTCACTCTAAACTGATCTCACTAACAGTACACGTGCTAATTCAAGGGAACACACTTTTCACATTGCTGGGTGAAGCCCAGAGTTCCTTAACCAACTGGAAAGCTATTTGCAATTTTACAGACTTCTCTGGGAAAAAGCATATAATGCTAATATTAACCTTTGTTTAACACCAAGTACAACTGACTAGTAGTGGAAAAGCTCCATAGGCAAGATAGTGACCTTTGAAGATATGAAAAGCCTCCTCCATCCTCCAGAAGTTCACAGTTTATTTGGATTGATGTTGTGCATTCCTGAAAACAGGTGACTTAAGGGAGTAAAATCAGGCATATCACAGATGTGTTTTCTCCAAGAGACATGTTGGGGATAGCTCAGTGAATGACAAACCCTCAAAGAGTCTTCTAAGTTGTCTGCTTTCTGGTCAACCTACATCTCTCCTAATCCCTTCCTCACTCTCTCCTACAGTCAGGCACAAGCTCTTTCCTCTCATTTCCTCAAGTGAGGTATGTTCTCACCTCTCTCTGGGCCTTCTTTGCACAACTCCTTTTTTCTTACTGAAATGCACTATTCCCCTCCTTTACTCCCCACCGCCCCCCAACATATGTCTCCCGGAGTCATATGTCAGATCTCAATCCAAAACTTGTTTCATTCTGTTTATTTATTTATTTAGATTTTATTTATTTATACAGAAATGGAGTAAAGGCCAGAAGTTCAGGGATGGTGAGAGGATTCACCAGAGACAGAGTGGGGAGCAGAACAGGCAGATCGACAAAGTACACTGCTGAGGGGAGCAGTGGGTGAGACAGGAGAGGTCTGCTGCACCATGGGTCACTTCCAGGTCAGGGGCTGAACTTGCATTGAAGTGGCTATGGCTTGGCTTACCTTCACAGTGTAGCACTCCAAAGTGCTATGCCACAAGGGAGGGCCCTCATTCTACTTATTTTTCTATCAGAAAGTCTTTCCTAACCAACCCATCTGTGTTTGATGCTCCTGCTCTAGACATGAGGAATCTGTGTGTGTTCTCCCATCCCTAGTTATGTAGCACTCCTACCTGTCACTTCCTGTTCACTTGCCTCCTTTGTATCATAACATAAAGTCATTATTACTGTCTACAGAAAAGGAAACTGGGCTCAAAGAAATAATCAGTCTATGTGGTAACATTTATCAGACTTATTGGCAAGATTGCTGGTTGCAGAAAATAGGTCATTCAATTAGTTGAAGTGGGTAGGTGAACTTAATGAAGTAGACATACAAGTTGACAGTCAATGATGCACAGCTAGAACTTAGGTAAGTTATAATGCAATGTTTCTTTAATATAGAATATATATATATGTTATACAACTTCCAGAAGTTCTTAGCACCAGCAACTGGGGTTAGGGTCCTACTAGCCTGCAGACACATCTAGGAGAATGATCCACTTACACCATTTCCACTGCACATCAATTAATCAACCTATTTGAAACTTAGGGACTGGATACGGAAATGATGCATCATCACTTCTTTTGTCTGTCCTAAAGGTGAACATAAAGTTTTGAATGAGTAGTACAAGGTCAAAAAAAGAAGCCATCAGAAATGGTTTTGAGGAGATGATAGGGTACAATTTAGAAAAAGGTCAAATGAAAAGCATAATGAGTAGTGAAAGTAGCCTCCATGTGGTGGTTGGGCATCATACTTGTACAAACTTGGGTTCTCTCAGCAATTATCCCTCTATATAGATGAGAGAACCTTAACTTGAAGGCTGAGACACCTGTTGACAGTCACCCAGGCAGTAGCCGGAAGTCAGGTTTAGCACGCAGATCATTTTGCTCCTAAGACTGTTTTTCTACGTGTTGAGAATGACACAAGAAAGAGCACAGATCCTAGCTCTAGTCTCAGGGATTCCCATCCCAGTTACCAGCCCTGTGGCCTGGGCAATTCCTCTATACTTGCTGGGTACTGACTGTCTTCTCTGGTATCTACTGATGATGTTATTAAAACCAATTAGTCAAATGAGAGCATCTGGTATTATTTTGGCTACGGTACCATAATTACTAAAATAATAATATTATAATTTATATGTAATAGTTACAACTTTATAATAATAGTTATTATTGCCTCTACACTGTTGCCTCTCTGATGAATAACATCCTAGGAGGGGAAGCAGTAAGCCAAATAAAAAGGTTAGAGACATGCACTTGCATAGCCCATTCCCGGAGCTATGAGACCCTCCCCCCCACCCTCTGTAGTGGAGAGTTCCTTCCAGGAAGCAGTGGGAGAGGAGGGTACAGGTGGCTGCAGAACTGCACTGTGTGGAAAGCTTTGAATTTCCTGAGAGACAGGCTCAGTTGGGCACTGGTAGAGAACTGCCTTGGGGGTGGTAGTGACAGAACTATTCCCAGCCGCTGTGCTTCACATCCTCGCCCCAACACAAAAGAGGAGGATGAGTGACACCTCAAACAACTTTGGAGAGTCTAACAACAATTTTCAACTTCAAACAGGCCACACATAAAAGTTGAAGACTTTTGCTACAAACCCAACCACTGGGAAATCTCTGCCTGGCTGACATGAATTCCCCAGCCACTGTGAAGCCGTGACAGAAAATGCAACATTTTTTTTAAGTCCAAGTCCTTTAACATTTCAATCTAGGACATGGGCAATGTGGAGCAAATCCAGGTCAGGCCCTGCTTTAATCCCCAAACTGGGTATCAGTGTGAACTCCACATGGAATTAAGGCCCAGAGGTGAGGGCAGGAGAGATGAAGGTCAACAGGAAGTGATTTAGATCCTACTAGAATTTGTTTTCGCTATGTCAGCTTCACTAAGCAGTGGGTCGCGATTATCATGGTTGGCACTAGCTTTTTAAATTTTTCACCGCATGCTACATTTTTACAGCATGTTGGTATCTATAAACCTGATGCGTTTATGCTGTCTTCCTTGATTTCATTCAATTTGCAAGGATTGAACAAGTTCAGTTACAGTGATGAGATCAGTTATGGAAAGAACCTTTAAGATCACTATAGTTTTCCTTCAGGATAAGTCTCCCCAGGAGAAGGGTTATGTTGGACTTAAAACACTGAACACATTCTCTGAGTATCTGTTATTACTGTGGCATGTGACACTGGGGACTGGGCTAAAGGTAAACCCTGACCGTAGAGGAGATTTCAGCCTTGTGGTAAAATAATCAGCGACTTAGGTAATTATAGCAAGAACAGATGAGGTTCAGGACAGTGCCGATGAACACAGAAATATGCGTGCTCAGGACTTCAAACTGGCACAGGCATTTTCAGAGGACACAGAATTTTAGTGTTTTCAATAAATATGGCATAGGCCTGATGTTTAAAAAATATTCACACAAGGTAGAAAAGCACACACACACAAAAGAATTTACTCAGATGCCACTACTGAGAAATAAACAATATTAAAATCCTGTTTAAATCCTTCCAGATATCTCTGCAGCCCTCTGATCCAGCCTAGCTATAAATATGGATACAAACTATAGATACATATATTCATCTATGCAATCACATGCTGATTTGCACACTCACTTTTTGTTTTACAATGTGACATAGACAAATGTTAAAGTCGATAAAAATAGGATTACCACATCATTCAAAAAAGTTGAACACTACTTCACAATATAGATGCACCATATTTAACCAGACTCTTGTTCATCGGCACTGTCCTGAACCTCATCTGTTCTTGCTATAATTACCTAAGTCGCTGATTACTTTACCACAAGGTTGAAATCTTCTCTACAGTCAGGGTCCCCAATGTCACATACCACAGTGGGTATTTTCTCATGATGAGCAATAATGTGACATTGTGTATGTATCTTGGTGAATGTCTGTTTAGGTCAGAAATGGGATTACTACAATTTGCCAAATTGCTTGAGGGGTTATTTTATCAAATTTTATAGCCAAGATATCCAGTTGTGTGTACCTTCTTATGCTTACTATTACCATTAGTTCCCCAGAATATGCAAGAAGGGCCATGGTTGGAAGAATGTGGGGTGGAACACGTGACTAACTCAAGGGGGTCTGCAGGGTTCTTTGTGCACATTATTTGGTGTAGCCACCCTTCATTTGTGAGAGGTCAGTATCCTTTTGTCCCCTTACTATATGAGGACTTGGACACAAAAAACTAGTTAATTTCTCAAAGAAAGAAAGAGGTCCAGTACTGAATCTTGGGTATTCATGGAGTCACAAAATGCCCTAAGGCACCTGAGGATGTATAAAAAAGTGGTGTGGGGACAACCTTATCTACTTTGAGCACTCACCTCCAACTCCACAGTTCCTTATAATACCCATTAGAAAACAGTGTAGGGCCCTCCCTGGTGGCGCAACAGGTTAAAGCATAGTACTGTGAAGCTATCACAGCCACTGCAGTACAAGTTCGATCCTCAGGTAGGGTGTGATCCACATGGTGTGGCAGACCTCTCCTGACCCACACGCTGTTCCCCTCAGCAGTGTATTTCAGTCAATCTGCCTATTCTGCTTCCCATTCTGTCTCTGGTGAATCATCTCACTCCTGCACCTCTGGCCTGTACCGCACTTCTGTATGTATAAATAAATAAATTTTTAAAAATAATTAAAAAAGAAAAGAAAAGAAAAGAAACTAGTGTGGGGGTGGGTGCTGTAGCAGTTCTAAACATCAGCACCTGCTTGGGGCTTTGGGAGTTGGCCTTGATCTTCTTCACCCTGGAGCTGAATTTTTATGAGTTTAGGTCTGAGAAACAAGTGAATTTCCTCCTTCTCCAAGATCTTAAAATAGGAAAGATCAGCCAGCAGCTACGAGGGGAAGCCAGCCATGGTGTGCACTTGCTGGCCATAACATGGGCAGGCCCTCTGGGGCCAGAGAAATAGACTCAGGGGCACTTCTCCACTGTCTGTTTCTGCCTCTAGTGTGTCTTGATAGATGTCTTTCACTTATTATCCATCCCTCACCTCATCTCTCTCCTTGCGTTCTATTGCCTGAAATATAGTTCTCTCATTTGAATAGCAATGACTAAGTGCATTGGAACTTACTTAAATACATTCTAAAAGCATTAAATTGGGAACACACAATTCAGCAATATACCATTGCCAGACTCTAGTAAAAGCTGAAGTGATTAAAACAATTTAATGCATGAAACACATATTCAGGAAGGCAGAAAGAGTAAGTTTTTCCAGTGCGACGTCAGCCCCAGTGGTTGATATTTTGGGAGAAGTGGGTGGAGGCCACTGCGAAGAGAAAGTGAAATAATTGATGAAGACCCAAAGGAAAATGCCCTTGATCTTGAAGCTATTACTTCATTTCATGAAATACCTTAAAAGTCAATGACAGACTATAAAGTCAGAAAGTCAATTGTTTTCTTTCTCCTTGGATACAATTCCAATATGTGCATATAAACATGTCAGACAGTCCTCTAGAAAAAAGAAAGCTATAGCTTTGGGGCCTGGGTCATGCTTTCAAATAGCCTTATTATTCCTGTTATGAAGTGGACATTCAGGTATTTGGCCCAAGAACTTCTCTCCACACCCAAGAGACTGTGTGATTTATAACTTTCTGTCCACATTCTCATAGCTCTTGGAGAATTTTAAAGGCTCGAACTAGGTTCACCATTTACTCCAACAGACCATCAACAGAAGAATCGCACACACACAAACACACACACACTCAGCAAATTCAATTCAGAGAAACTAACCACTCTCTCAAAGTGCCTTTGCTCTGGAACCAGACTCCAGTTCCTCTGTCCCCCTACCCCTCTTCCTTCTTCATTCCTCTTTCTCTCTTCTTTCCACCTTAATTTTCTTCTCCTCCTTTCTTCTCCCAGGCCCTTTCCTTCTCTCTCTTCTTTTTGAGTTCATCAAGAAATCAAATCAGTACTATAGATGACTGACTGGCATATAGCTATAGGGACTGGTTGAAAATCAATAAGCTTCAGGTGGGGCTTGATCCAGTAGCTTTTCAATGATACCAAGAACCTGAATTCCCTCTGTTTTCCTTCACCTTGTCTGTTATGTTCATCTTGCTTTATTCAAACTAATTTCATCCTTTTTGCTTCAGACATAGTTTTAAACATTTCAAGGATTTTTTTTTGTTTGACATACTTTGTGTTTCTTGTCATAAGTAGTTCCTCAACAGTCACAATCATGAAAAATCAAAATGTACAAAAATAAAATTAAAATCTTGTGCATTTCTCCAAACAGAATAAAATTAAGTTATTCAGATAATGGGTCTTATACATTCCTGCTGGTGCTACAGCGATGGACAAGGCAGCGATGATTCCTGACTTTACTGCATATAGAGTCCTGTTGATCAGTCCTTAGCTTGAAAAACAATGATGTGGATATGATAAGTTCCCATCCCAAGCATTTATTTCTTCATATATGTGACCACCATCTTGAGTTCAAGAGCCTGATTGGTATAAATCAATTCTTATAATCTCATCTCTACTGTAACAATTATTGTATCATGGATGAACACTCAAACTATGTTGCTCTCAATCAGACTGAAGCCCTATTCTTACAGATTAAAGAAGGAGAACTAACCTCCTTCATTGCCTTCCTTCTTCTCATATTGGATCTGAAATCACCAGTCATCTTGCTGCCATGACGTGGGCCAGATCTAATGTGGAACACAGAAGGCAAAAAGGAGAACAGAAGAAAATATTGCCCTTGGTATGCTACTGGATCAGATCCCAACTGAAGCTTCTTGACTTCAATTATTTCCTTTATCTGTAGGCCAATTTTAGTTGGATTTTCTACTACTTAGTGATGAAAGAATACCAATAACCACAGTGATGTCTTATTTACTCATAACTTTGAGAAATAAAATACTTCTCACAAAAATGTTTCACCTAACTGAAACTTGATATATTATGCATCAAATCTATTTGATTTAAACTGCTTTCAGTGGGAATTATTATAAATTACACCATGTACCTATGTATCTTAAGAATTATACCAAATAGGCCCTCCCTGGTGGCACAGCGGGTTAAAGCATGGCACTGAGAATCTAAAGCCGCTTCCGCATGAGTTCGATTCCCGCCTGCCCCGGAGGTGACCACATGGTGTGGCAGACCTCTCCTGACCCGCCTACTACTCCCCTCAGCAGTGTACTTCATCAATCTCCCTGTTCTGTTCCCCACTCTGTCTCTGGTGAAGTCTCTCGCCGCCCCTGAGCCTCTGGCCTGTACCCCAGTTCTGTATGAATAAATAAATAAATCTTAAAAAAAAAAAAGAATTATACCAAATAGAGGATATGAAAAGTGCTCTTACATTCCTACTCTTTCACATTTCCCTTGTACTATACCATTTTCACAAACTATTAGCATAAGTTGGATTGTTGTCTATGTGCTAAATACTTCTGAATACAATCCTTTTTAGAGAGCTGTTTTCTGTAGTTTTGTGCTCACAACACTAGCTTCCAACTTTCTCTTGGTGTGAAGATCACCATGCCAGCCTTTAGTAGCTATGTCTTCCATGTAATTTATTGCTTATAAATCTGTCAAAAGTTTGGAAACCAAATAACCAAGCCTGTTAGAATTAAATCTAAAATAAGAGTAAATGGAAACAAAGCAAATATCTTGATGACTGGTCTCCAGTGGTAATAGGTTCAGAACTCACCCTTGGAACTCTCAGGTTCCATATGAACACCTCAGAAATGCCCTGGGCAGGGGGAAGAGTCACTCTAACTAGGGGGTCCTAGGACCAACAAATCCTGCTTCAATCAATACATCTCTATTTTTATCTGCAATGAAGCAGAGTTCCTAAAAAGATTTCATTTGAACTAAAAGATTCTATTCTCTAAGAACAAAAGTAAGAAGAGCTCCTCTATAACAATTTATATGACAAAATGCCATTCCATGAGATCCCTTCAGGGAAAATATCTTCCAAGAGTAGATACACTCTTGGATGTGGAAATTTACCTGAACCATTCCAAAGAGGGTAAGATAGAAGAGTTGAAATCTTGGGCTCATAAACACTAAGTGCTTCATTAAGCTTTACAAATATTGTGATTCAAATCTTACCTCAACAAAATTCACTTTTACAAGGTTAACAGCTTACCATGTTCCATGACATCGTATCTGGTACTAAGAAAGAAAGAACTGCAATTAAACTCTAAACTACAGATGCTTTCTGTGCATCACTGCACCTACAATAGCTCTGTGCCTTTGTCATTTCCACCTTCTTCATGCCCCAGAATTTCTCCTACTCTGCAGTGTTGGATGCTGGCTCTCATGTTATTTGTGTACCTGCAACAGATGATGTGGGCAGGTCATGCCTATGGAGCAACCTGCCACCACCAACTGTAGATAATCAGGCAGGTGATTCTGAGCCATATTATTAAGACTCTCCATAAAAGGTCCAAGAGTTACTAGTCACTTCAGGAATGGTACTCAAAACCACTACCAGGGACTGATATTCTTACCAACCCTGCCATTCACTGCTGAACTTGGAAAGCCAGTCCCAAATTAAATTTTATGCCTACAGGTACTGCAAAGAATGAGTCTCAGGCAGGCACTGTGAATAGCAAGACACATCAGTTTTTGAGATTGTAAGTTTAAAACACACTTGCATCTGAAAATTGTGAAATTTCATAATTTATAATAAATGAAAAAATGTTAAACAAACAAATTGATATTAAGGACAAGCACATTCTAAAACAGTTGAATTAATTAAATAAGCACCACCATTTTCTTTGCAATGGTTCTGCTTCAGTGCCTGCTACTTTGCATCTGTAGCTATAGTTTGGGCAATATCCCCTCACTGAGCCTGATGATCATGCTTTGCCCCTATAAATACTGCTTTCTTCAAAAAGAGATTGAAATATATTCAGCTCACTCTTAACAAAGGCAGGAAGACCCATAAAAGAATTTATTCTTTCACCCAAGTGTTCACAACAAAAATTTGAAATTATCACTGATACTTCTTTCAAGGCCATGATACACAATTCATTAGCAAGTTACCTTTCTCCTTAAACATCTCTCAAATTTGTACATCTCACCTTGTTTTGCTGCCACTATTTACTTTACCTATTATTCCATACCACAATTATCTTTTTAGCTGGAAATTCTTTGCACATGATGTAACCACCACATCCACTTTAGTCTGCCTAAACTCACATTATTCCATCCGTCCACCCTCCACCTGTTATTAAATATTTACTGCACGTCTATATGCTTGACACTATGCTGGGCTTGTGAACCCAGGGAAATATTGTTTCTGCCCTCATGAATCTTGCAGATAGGTTTGAAAATTAAGAGTTCTTAAAAATATATGAAAATAGACATTTTTATCTCATTAGTAGTAACTAATTGCTCTCCAAAGAAGTTCAAAACTTCTTGGTAAGCCTTATAAGATTCTCCTGACTTAGTCAATAATTTCTATGTCTATAATAGAGACTTGTTCTTGCTATACATCCCTCTCCTAGCCTAACCTCCTTTTTCTGCAGCCACATTCTTGGATTTTAGCTGTCCTGACTTTTTGTCAGATCCTATGACACAAAACTCCTCCCTATTTCTGATTATCACACTTCTGTTACTCTTCTATATCTGGTTTGCTCTGAGTCTCCTTCCTTGAGAAAACCATCAGTGACTACTACATTATGCTGAATCCTACCTTTTAAGAATTCACTGTATATTGTTGCAGTCATTGCACATTTAACAAATAATTTCTTTAAGTTTAAAGTGCATATTGTTAGAATAAAAGACTATGACTGTCAGAACTTTGCCCTTAATTGTATAGTCATATACAGTAAATGCTCCAAAAATATTTGTTTAAATGAGCTTTAGAAGTGTTCATGATACCGGAGTAAAATGATGTTGGACAATGGAGGTTAGAGATCAGCATTGTATTTTGCAGTTCAGAATGTGAATTAATTTTCTTTATATACTATAATTCTTGGTTGAAATTTTAAAATTTTCCATCTTTTTATCTAGTAAATTTTCTTCTGATCATAGTTATCTTATTCTCTTTCTCTTCAAACGCCAGTATCGAGATTATCTGCAGGTCTATTTCTGTTGGTTGTTTCTCCTTGATTATTGCTCACAGTTTCCTGCCTTTTTGTGTCTAGGGATTTTTATTCTTTGCTGAACACTGGTATAAAGAAACACAGAGTCTCCATATAACTTCCTCTTCCTTCTGTTAGACTGAGGCCATTAAGAACCGATCATCTTAAACCTAACGGGAATTATTTGAACTGTGATTGGATTGTTGTTTTAGTAAGACTTATTCCATCTTGGTTCCTCAGACATAGTCCTAGACTTGATTGGGAGGCTTGATGTCTCAATCTCCTCAACTCTGAAAGTGCACCCTTTGCATATTTTGAATTTAGTTCTTTAGCTCCACAACTTAGTAAAGTTTGGCAGATGTCTCGAGGAAGGCATTGACGGTGTGCATTTTGTAGGCAGCATTCCTCCAGCAGAACTTTTTCCTCTCCTAGCACCTAAAGGTGACTTATTTATTCTAGTGTGCCTGGAACTCTTGTGTTTATAAAAACCTAAAAGCACATGTCTGGCAAAGTCTGAACCACAGATAAAATAAGAAAATGAGTTACACTCAAAGCACTGTAAGAGTGCAGATGTTTTCACCGTCTTTTCATGCAGAGGCCCCCAGTCTCTTACAGCACCCTTGTACTCCACAGCTTTTCCTTGTGTTTGTGTTCTCTGCTTTCCAGTATATCGCACTAGCTTTGGCTTTCAAAACCTCTGTTGATTTATCTTTCTTTCATAAAATTCTGTAATTTGGTTTATATCCAAATTTTCCATTATCCTAGAATTTTCAAATGCCCCCAGTTAAGAAAATTGTCAGTCAGCACGGGGTTTCCTAAGAAGGGACCTTCTGTCGCTGGAATTTGAGCTTTACTTCCTGTTGCTCTTACAACTCCTTTCCCTTTAAAAGTTGAGTTTTGTCATTTATCCCTTTTTCTTGGTTTACATAATGGGCATTTTGGTTTGCCCTATCCTATTACAGTCGACTGTGTAGAGCGAATCCATAGATTTTTCTCTGAGTATGTAAACCTGGGAGGTTGGTACACTGTTATCTCTACTTTATAAAGATACTGGGGAGGTGGAATGAGTTTCATAGGATCGTAAGTTGCAAAAGTAGCTGTGATCCAAGACCATGAAACTCCCAAGTTTTTATGCTACAAACTTTAATGATATTCTTTTAAAAACTAGGAAACCAAGTTTAGAAAACTTAATTGATTTGCCCAAGGCCTCAGGAAAAGTTGGAGACACAGTCAGAATTAAACCCCAGAGTCCTGACTCTTGGTTTGGAGCTCCCTTCAGAGCCCCATAAGAGGACAGTCAGCATCAAATATACATAAAGAAATTGGTAATGCTCGAGATATAAGTGTTAAACAAAGAAAGAATACATGAGATGAATTTCATACATCATTAATTGCCATCCTTTACACGGGGAACTTCACTCATATACACTGTACACACGTGGCTTCATTTTATCTAAAGACTGCTACCACATAAACATAACAAGAATTCTTTTAAAAATGTATGGTTCTTAACAAAAAAATCAATAAATAAAATATAATCTTCAAATATGTAGCTGCAATGCCTTTTTTTCCAAGTGGAATTGCTTTTCCTCATAAAAAAATCACAAGGGAGGAGAGGTCTTCTAAAGTGAAATATCTAAGAGGACTGGTTTGAGATAGGGGGTGGCGGAGGGAAAGCAGGGGGGCTTATTTCTTTCAATTAGGCTGGTCTACTTCCTTCCCTGAGCGTCTCTTTCTCTCCCTAATAAAGGAATTATCATCACAGGCACTGAGGAAATGAATCCCCTTTGAGGAGGTAGTGGAAGACAATGCCAAGGGCAGAATCACAAGAGAACTGAAAATAAACCGCTTGCCTCCAAATATTCCATTAGCTGGTTCTCTTTTCTGAGACTAGCTATTAGGGCTTCTCCTTTAGACTAAAACTTGTGTTGATAAAGTTATTGTTACAAAGAAAGTATTTTCTGTGACAGAGTATGGAAGTAAGCTCTTGAATAGGATATTACAGTATAGCAGAGGTTAAATTAGGGGGTTGGGGGGAGGTCTTAGTGATGTGGTTCTAATGAGCCAAGGAACCCTATTGTCAACCACAGTAATCCTGGATCCTAACTTGCAGGGAGCCTGCTTCTTCTTAATCCCTTTCCAGCATCTCATTTCCTCAGAAGAAAACTTAGACTTGTGCTGCTCTTCTTTATGACTTAGGACCCAAGCCAGCCCATCACCAGGTATTTCAGAAGGAGCTTACATTATTCGTTCAGATTGGCTACAATTGTGCATTCTGTAGGAAAGAGGGGTTGAACAATGAATAAGACTACCGAGTTAGGGATACAAATTCACCATCTATTCATTACTTTAGTAAATATTTATGGATACCGACAACAAGCTAGGCATTGTTTTAGGAGCTGGGAATACAGTCATGAAAATGACAGGCATGAGTAATTTCTACAACCTCCTATAAGTAGGAATGATGGAGAATTCATGTTGATCAGAGAAAAAACAACATAAAAAGAGACCCATAAACAAAATATACACATCGACTATGCATCCAATTGTCACAGAATTTCTTTGAATTGTATGATACCCTCAGAGCACTACAACTTCGGCAAAGGAGTGAACAGTATCCTGCCTAGACTAGTGCATCATCCAAACCACTGTGTTAAAATACTCTGCTTCTCCAAGGAAGCCACAAGTGTCTCAGAAGCTTTTTTTGCAGCAGAAACCTGGCTGCCGGTCCCAGGGGGTTATCATTTAGTCTCCAACTTAACATGGCTCCAGTGCACCTCTCATTATCCACTGGGAAAGAGGGAGAAAGAGAGAAGCAAGAAGAGAAGCAAGAACCATGTTGGAAGGGGCAAGTGCCAGGGGTTGGAGAGGAGATGCCAGCAGTGGAAGCACAGGATGTGATGGATTGGCTGGTGTTTGAAAGCCTTTGTACCCTTTGAGAAACTTCACTCAAAGACTAATCCTCAGAGATAAGCAATATACTGGCTTCCTTTTCAAGGTATCTGTGAAGGTGAACACACTCTCCAATTTCCTTCCTCCCTCCTGACCCCCAGTCTGACCCTGTGCCTGAGGAACTGACTAGCAACCATTAAAAATCAGTTTCCACATAGCCATCTTCCTCCCCAGGACTGCTGGGAGGTGGTGAACTTCATTTCCTTCTGATGTTGTGGCTTCTGAGTACAGATCTCCATTTGTGTAGAGTCAATGAATGGTAAATATCAAGTCCATGACTTTCTCATCCTTTGGGAGTGGTATAGAACAAATAAGAGGGCTTTCAATAGTTTTATGCTCCTTTCTTAAGATGACCTCTCTTCTCTGTCGAGAGCTTCATTGCTGGTGTCAAGAAAAGTAATCAAACATGGCAGAGCACGGTGCAGGTTAGGATGTCATATATCGACATCAGAGCATCTTATGAGATGGACCACGAGACTCAGAATCAGTCTCACACCTCAAACTTCAGTCCTTTGCTCTTTTTCTGCTTAAATGAGTATCCTAGAGTTCCATAAACTTACTACATCTTCCCTAGGAATGACTATACATGTATGTTTATGCATATATTATATTATATTATAGTCTCCAGCATCAACCTGTTTCATGTGAAGTCTCAGTTCAATAATCTACTCAGCATGTGATTTTGGGGAATCCTCTTCAGCTTAGTAAGTCTCAGTTTCTTCATGTTTAAAATGGGAACCAATTATAATACCTATTTCACTGGGTTGCTTTAAGGATTAAATAGGAATGAGCTTTAAAGTCCCTTAGATCAGTGTCCAGAAGATTGTAAGCACTAGGCATGTCTACTACAATAACTCTATATATACACACATAGCTATATCCTGCAGAGGAGGGGTTTGGGAAATTTGATAAAAAAAACTTGAGTAACATATTCCTGTGCATAAAATACCTATGCATAGAAATACATACATATATTTTTAAAGTCAAGTCCTTGACTTCATCACCCACCCAGCATGACAAGATCTGCTTGTCCTGTGCTAGTGACACTGAAGTCATCACTGTGCAGCAAGCACAGCATGCCCAGAGTCGGTTAACCAACCCATCTGAGCCAAAAAGAGCTACCTGAATTAGGATCCATGAAATGTGCTTCTGCTTCTAAATCGCTGTGAAACTTTTGCCTATTGAATTATGACTTTTTAATATAAAATTTGTATACTCTGCCTCTACCTTGGACATTTATTTCTCTCTTTTAGAATACATGGTGGTATTTCCTTTAAGGTCATGCACACGTCTTCATGCTAATTCCCAAGAACACACTCCTAGCAGAACCCTTCAGCAAGTACACTGGGATTTGCTGTCTGCTAAGGGTCCTGTCAGGCTCCAGACTCTGCCCCAGCATCATTAGCCTCCAAGCCCTTTCAGATCCCCTTTTCTGCTCTTCGCCATGTGCACGTTTGTCATAGACACCTTTGGTCCCACAGCTATTCTGTCTTTTTTCAGCTCATTATAAAATAAATATTCCCTAAAATCACAAGTGTTCATGTCCATGCAGACACTCACACATCCACACTCACACACAGAATTCTACATAAGAGAGAGAATAGCTAGATACAACACACAGATAACAAAGGAAGAGTCGCCAATTTCTTTCTTTCTTTTTTTTTTTTTCTTTTCATTGCATTCTGTGGGACTAACATGTTGGTGAAGTCACGTTAGAAAATATTGCCTTTAATTTTTCGTTTGATCATAGAATGTTTAAAAATATCATGAAAGTTTTGAACCCGCGTCTTCACAGAATTCACATATATGTGAGACTTGGCCTCTTGGTTTAGCACAGGAAGTTAAGATTAAGTCCCTAGGTCTTTAGACTGCTATAGACCCCTCTAAAGAGATGCTTTGGGGGATGAAGTCAGTAAAACAAGCAAATCAGTCAATCAGTAAATGTTAGCATATATTGAGTCCCTACTATAGAATGCATTGTCTCTGATGTTTTTCAGTGCCCTGTGGTTAGGTCTTCCTATTTTTATTTGACTTGAAGAAGTCAAATCACTTCTCTAAAAGCAGTTCATCTAGTAAAGGACAGAGCTGCGACTTGGTGGAATGTATGGTTCCACCCCCTCGTCTACTCTGCCCTCTGATCTTCGGACTTAAGTGGGCTCTCAGTTGGTACTATCAGCTACCCCAATCCAGTTTTCATCAAGTAGCATCCTAGTGAGGTCTTGAGCATTTACAGACTTGATTTCAATGACCAGTGCTAATTCAGTGCCAGGAGGCTGACTGGCACAAGCTTCAGATAGGTCTGTGCTATGCAGCCTCTGTCTCTGACATGCCACTCTGATCTGAGCTGCACAGTTGTCTCAGGAATGTCCTCAGTGATGAACTTCCCATGCACTGAGACCACAGCATTATGCAGAATTAGCTCTGCACCTGGGTTCTCTCAACAGAGCGATCTCAACAGAGTTGGAAGATTGACTGGAGTGCCTAATTTCCAATGCCTATTGTCTTTTAAAGACAATAAAAAGAGTGCACCAAGTGTAGCCTGACACCTCTGAAGTTATTGGGTTGCATCCTGGCGGTTCCCTCAGTTCTAACTATTTCTACATGAGGAAGGAAATTTATTCAGTGGGAAAATATGTAGCCCTTCACTTCCCTCCCTCCCTTCCTTTCTGAGGGAGAGTTATTCATGTGTGTCTTGAATACAATAAGAAACAACCCACACTACTATCAGGACGTTCTCAGAAATGTTATTTCAAGCTTTTATTCTCATAACTGGATTCCACTGTAATTCTCATGTGGTAGGAGTAAACTATTAATAGGATTGCAACATTTTTTTTTCTAGAGACCCCGGAGAAGTCTCCTTTGCCATGTGACTGAAGGGCAGATTGGATCTTGACATGACACATCGATTTAGTTTCCAAAACAGTAACTTTACTAAGTAAATCATTTCAGCGCTTGATTGTTATTTATACATGCAAATCTGGTTTTCATTTGTTGGACCCGGACAGGAGGAACGTTAATAATCTCATCAAAAGCTGAATAGTTTCCATTTTGGAAATAGTGCAAAGTTCATAGTCACATGACCTGAACCCTGCCATGGGCGGGTAAACCAAACGCCTCCTTAATATGTCCTCTAGACATAGCACAGAGCTGCGGGCACTCAGGGGAGATTTGATCACGAGACACAACTCGGGCCAAGAACTCCTGGATCTTTCTCTTTGCATCGTGTTATCTGTTTCCAGTGGTTATAGAATGAGAAGAAAGTGGAAAAGTTGAAAACAAAATAAAACAGATAGTTTAAAATCTTGGGCATTTAACCAGTAGTATGCATTTCAACATAAATTAAAGGAAATGGATCCATGCGGTCCCTGTCATAGTCAGAAACCTGATTGTATCTGGAAGACGCAGGGGTCTATGGGCACTGGGAAGGCACATGTATCTCCGAGGGTCCCCACAATAGCAGGTGACCAAGAGATACCTGGGGTCCCCATACTTGACTGCTTTAAAGGGGTCTGGCCATCAGTGCATACAAAGGCAAACTCTATTTGTAGTGTGAAAAACTTTCATAAAATTAGTGTGCATCCAGAGGAAAAGGAAGAAAGGATAAGACAACCACAATTACCCATCCTGAGGAGGGAAAATTCCCAGCCAAACAGGCCCCAGACCTGTTCATGCTGCTGAGGCCTAAAAGTCTGCTACAAGTCCAAGCCACTGTCTGTCAGAGCCCTATAGGGAAAGGGATCCCATCGAACTGGGGAGAAGAAGGCAGCACATCATATAACTGCTGCCACATGTCTCTTTTGAGCATCTCTGCATGTCTCCTCCATGTGTCTCTTCCCATAACTCCTTTCCAGCAGTACCAGGATGCAAACTGAAGAATTCTTTCCTTCCGTTTTTTTTCTGGCGCTTACCTGCCTTCTATGTTGCATAGCTTTACCTGGCTACTCAGTAACACCCTTAGTTAAGTGGGGGTGGTAAACATGGTACCGAGGTTCCCTTTTCCTTGAAAGGAAACTTTTATGCACATAGCTCTATAATACCTATAGGGGTGTGAAAGTCCACAGTAACTCCTAATTATAAGTATCGTTCCCTCTTTAGGGTGCAAGTGGCAAATTCCACACTTCTTTGATGGACAGTGTATTGTCTGTTCTCTTCATCCCCTCTGATCCTTTCAGTGGGAAGAAGGCCTCACATCATCAGGCATCCTTTGAGCTATGTGGCATTTCTAAAGAGAGAAACTCATGAACTTATTGGTGCCCAGTTGTTCTTCTGATGCCTGGGGGATCCAGAGTCAGAGGCTTGTTGACTCCAAGAGGATAGTTTTTCTTCCAAAGAGGAACTGTTTCTATCACAAGGGATAGTGGGAAAGGGCTGGAAAGCAGGGAGAGTGTAAAAAGGGTGGGTGGAGAGAGAGAGGTGAAAGGAGATCAGGCAGGCAACCATGAAGGGCAAACTGAGAGAAGAGGTGAAGCCACCTCTGTGCTCCTCTGGATTTCAAGCAGCGTCCTTGGTTAAAAGCAGTACTGTGGCTTTCCCAAGGTGAGTCCAGCCTGTAGATCCTTGGCTGTTGGGGGTATGCAAGCAGCAAGACTTCCAGAATCACATGGCTTTTCTCCCCAGCCACCTCTCACCTCACAGGCTGAAGCTCATCAACAAGCAAAGCTGGAGCAGGGACTTAGTGCGGGGTAAAGTGGAAGCCGAAAGCCCTCATTTCCATCAGACTTTGACCCAGTGTTGGCCTTGTTTGGAGATTTGAGCAAAGATCTTCCTTTTTCAGAAAAGGAAGATTTTACTTTCCTGGAAAATTCCTTGGTGGGCTGTTTCCAGGCTTTTTGGACACTTTCCACATTCAGAAAATCCTCCAGACACCAGACTGTGTAACTCCAGACCTCCAGGTAGTCACAGAACTTCTAGATTTGTGAGGATATGGCTACTTGATGCCTGCACTGACAACTTGGGGTTTTTACAGGCAAAATGAAGAAGACAGGGTAATTTCCGTGTCGCGACCAAAGATGGGGATGCTTGGTGGTGGCAGGGGTGCTCTTTGACAAGCAGGGGACCTGGGACTTCAGAGCAGTGTCCTGTCAGCTTCCTCGCATGTGTGGTCTTTGCATGATCTTTTTCTGCTTGACTTTATATTGCTACATTCAATTTAATTTGTCCCAGTTCTAAGAGGATTATGCTTTTAGTACCATGCTTGTGATGATTAATGTGTACTAATTGTTTTACCTTTGAATCAGGACTCTTTGGAGCTGTCTAGGCAAAATCTCCCTTTTGTAGGAGGCAGGGCTGATGAGCCAGAATCCCACAGGGACCTCTGCTCTGCTTCAGGTTGATGTAAGGAGAGAGATTAAAGAAAATGCGCAAAGTACTTTCCTTTATGATTGTGCCCCGATGGAAATAGTGTTGTCCCACACATTGTATTAACTATTCTGGTGGCTTAAAAAATAGAATCAGCCTGAGCAGTTAAAGGGGCCCTGATGAGAAGTTCTACTGCTATGGGGTTGGTTTTTGTCATATTGTAGGAAGCCAGGCTGTGATTTGTCACTCATTTTCATCTCTGCTTCCTGGCTCAGCCAAGGGACTGGTGGCCTAATGAGCAATGAGAATCTGGTCTGCTTCTTTCCACTGATTCTTAGCTAGCTGCTGACCCCAGAGGCACAGGAAGGAGGAAGCTGGAGCAACAGGGACAGTGGAAGGATAACACAGGTCAGATGCTCCTTCTAGGGGTAAACTCAGAGATTGCTTTCTTCCAAGTTTTGGTTAACCCTGGGGACATTAAATAGCAAATAACTTTCTGAATTTTTGGAAGGTGCATTTAAATTTACATGAAATACCTTGACGTTTCATTCAGTGTATATTTCCAAAAATTGACCCTAATGTTGTGCTACTTTGGAGGCAAAGGAAGGAAAGGAGGAAGAGAAGGCAGAGAGAAAAGAAGAAAGGCAAAGAGGGGCAATTTGCAGTTTCCTAAAGCTCTCTTTTAGCAGCATAATAGTAGTTTAGGTTGTCACTCAATCAGGCTGGATGACATATTCTAGCCATTTGCTTGTGAAGCCACAGCATATCAGGAATACCTGCATGATTTGTGAAGGAGAGGTCCCTGGGCCTCAAGCTCATTCCCCATTTCCTACTGCCCTCCCCTGCCAACCCCACTCCACAGTGCTGTAGAGCTCAGGAATGATTTATTTATTTTTTATTTCTTAAAGGTCTCTAGGCAGTTGCCAATAGACAGTCCAATGCCAGCAGTGGATACCCAGGGGTGGCTGAGCGCCTTTAAATGCATGCAATTCAATGGTGGGTTTAGGCAGCTATGCTGGGCTTGTTAGCAGACAGAAAGGAAACAGAAATAAAAGTTTACAGAGTCATTCTGCCTGCTGCTCTTCATAATCAAGGAAAAATATTTCTAACAATTTCCCAGTGAAATCCTCAGCTACAGAAGTAAAGAATGCCTAAGAAGTATCTGTGATTCTCCTAATTTAAGCACAGCAGATACCCCACCCCCTTCATCTGCAAGAAGTGCATTCCAAGACCCTCAGTGGACACTGGAACCCTTGGGCAGTATCCAACACTATATACGTTATGTTTTAGTCCAATACATGTATGATGATACAGTCTGATTTATAAAATAGGCACAGTAAGAGATCCACAATGATAACAGTGAAATAGAACAATGTCAACAATATACTGAAATAAAATTTATGAGGATGTATGATAAAGTAGACTCCCTCAAAATATTGTATTGTAGGTAATGTCTTTGGACTTAGTTAACTGCAAGAAAATGGAACCCTGGAAACATAGAAGATGAAACTGTGGTTAAGGAGGTGCCACTGTATTTTAACTGTTGGGGGAAAATGTCGTTTACATGGCAAAGTTAGATGCACACCAGTTTGCTGGGAGGAGTAGGGACTCAAAAAATAAATAAATAAATAAATAAATAAATGCATAAAAACCACTATGACCATGAAGTCACAGATCATGGGAAGTCCCACACTTCTCAGTTCCAGGTAATTCAGAACAGCTGTTAGCCTACTCTAAACATTCTAGATCAACGGGTTCAATAATGGACCGTTTGTGTTGACACAATCAGTCAATTCACATCAGCAACTGTGTGTGTTGACCCCTGTGTGGATTGGCTGGCTATTGTTTTGATGCTGCTGATTGATCAGCACAGGACAGATCTGAGTGAGAACTCATTGAAGAACATCAGAAGCCCTAGACTGGAATTCTGAGGTTGCCTATTTGTATTGAAAGCTCTCAAGCTTCCTCCATGTCCTTGAATTCTATCTCCTGACACAATATTGGTACAAACAGATAAGCACTGACTTTCACATTTTATAAGAAACATTGGGACACACCAAAAATGTTAAGGCTTCACACAAAGCCAGAACCATGGGAACAATTCTTACATTGGGATAGACGGTTTGCAGGCTGAACAGATAAGCACTGCAGGCCTATGTCGTCAATGAATGGCTGGTTTTCCTTAAGCAGATTCCTGCCATGGGTATTCTCCTTGGCTTACAAAGTCCTAATATTCCTGAACAGCCTTTAGGTCAGCCTGAGAGGAATGCTGTAAGTTTGAGTGAAGGATCTACAACCAAAGAAGCAAAGGAGCAGACTGTTGCATGGGACCAGTTTAGCCTCCTTAATGAAAGAAATCATAGCCCAAGCAGAAAGCCCTCTCTGCCTGCCCCCCTTCCCTCCTGCTTTGGACATGGTTGTGTGAGAATGGCATGACTGCCCTCTTAAACCAAAAGAGAGGCCAGTGCTGAGCGCCACAAACTGCGAGACTGGAAAAAGTCTGGGTCCTTGCTACCATGGCTAAATACTAAGGCCCTTGCAGTTCTGGATTTATTGCTAGATGAGATAATAAATATTCTTAGCCTAAGGCACTGACTCCTCAAAGTGTCAGTCACAGAATAGTGCCATCCCAAGGTCTATTGGCTACAGGTCTGAGAGTATATAAACTTTCACAACCGTTTGATGGTTTGATGGAGTGACTTAATGTCTATGGAATCTAATAAAAACTTTTGAATGCATATGTCTTCATTTCATTTTGTATTAATTCACTTTATTGGATTTTTCAAAAGCATCAGTCTATGGTATACTGAAATTAAAGCAAAAAGTAACTGACTACTTGTCACAATAGTTTGAGAAACATTGCTTAAAGCCAGTTTCAGCAAACTAATAAGCCCAGGGGCCAAATATAGCCCACTGCCTGTTCATGTAGATACACAGTCATTATTTTTTATACACAACACACACATCTATGCATTTTGTTTAGGTTTTAACCACAGATGTGTTCATCTTACAATGGCAGAGTTAGGTGGTCCTAACAGAGATCTTATAGATCCTAGAATTTAAAACAATAACTATGAGGCTCTTTTCACTGAGATTTTTGCAAATATGGGAATTAACCATCCTCAGTTGCATATCCTTCAATTTTCATTTGAAATTATTGTATCTTTCACAGAATTCATTAACTTCTCTAGGACTCAGTGTACTCATCTGTAAAACAGGATAAAAACCAATTGGTTTGTGGGAAGTACTGGATGAGATAACACATACCAGGTTCTCAGGAAAATGTGAGCCTTTGAATAGCCCATGAGATGTGAAAGTTCTCTTATCTCCCTGCCACCACCCTGTGTCTAAGGCAGAGCTTCCATTTCCAAGCTCTGGGCTGTAGTTGTTATTTGATGTTGCTTATTTGCTCTCTCTGTTGTCAGTGGGAAGAATGTCTGCTGGGAAGTTTGACCCAGTGGTTGAGAATGGTACACAGGACAAAATCAAGGACTAGATTTCAGGATGCTTTTTGACATCACCTAGTTCCAGGTCCTAGAGGCCCAAACTCATAAAAAAGCTTTCTAAGCAAAGAGAAAATGGGTTGCGAGCTCCATTTTTACTTTTTTCCTATTTAATGGAGGGTGATTCCCTGTGTTCTCATGTGCTGTATTTCAAAGCTACACATTCTTGAACTCTTACTAGTAACAAGAAACTAATGTGGATTTTTTTTCTTTTTAGAAAAGCTAACAATGATTTCAGAGGTGTGTGCTTGTTATCAACTAAAGGTGCCTGTCACATGTGGCCAGAAGGCAAGCCAAGGGAGGGTTTGAGAAAATATCCCAGAACTGTCTTCATTGCTCTTTCTCTCTTCTAATTAAAACGTGGTTTGGCTTACAGATTCCAGAGCATTTTGGATTTGTGGTTGCAAGCATGAGGTCACTGTTCTTCCTATATGGCCACAGTGAATTTTTAAAGTCTTTAGTGTTTGGTAACAACAGACAAATAACAGTGGAAACCTGAGAGCTGAGCTCAAGTTCTTTCCAGAATGTTCCCATTATTCCTCAGCATGGGGTAAAAATGAGTCCACCTCGCTGGACCAGTGCCAGGATCCCTAGGCGCCCTGCATGAGGAAGGTCAAAGTGTAAGCCCCCTTCTGAGGGGCTGGACAAACAGGCAATGTCAATGTTGAGAGCAGGGTTCTGGCTGCTGGGGGTCTGAGTTTACATTCTGGGCCTGCCAACTCTGATGATGATAGAGAATGACTATATGGTTTAATCTCTCTGAATTTCCTCCCCTTCCTTCTCTGTAAAAATAATAACTTCATGGTGGGGGTGGTGGTGAAGATCAAGCAAGAAAATCAATGGGAAGTGTTTAGCACAGTCCCTGGAATGTACCACAGTGTACTGAGCATATTTGGCTCCTCTTCATTATTTCCAGCTATTCACCCTGCTAACAAAACTCAGCCCAAGAAATTCAAGGCACTGGCATAACCCCCCACATTCAAAGTTGGTATTGGTTTGACTAACTGATTATGTTATTTGGATGCCAGTGGCTGGATCAAGAGCCAGACTTCTGAAAATGAACCAATCAGTGTTTGTTATTCCAGCAGAACACTCGGCACCCATGTCAGTCCCCCATGCTGGACGCCAATAAAGAGGCATGTATTTTCAGCTAATGCTGGGACTCACCAGGTGACCAGGAGGGAAACCAGTTTGAGGAGCGAGCTGAGATACAGGGCAGGTCAGCATGAAAATAATGATAGAACTGAGACTTTGACTGCCTCCCTCCTGGCACATCTCTTTCCTTTGGGTTCCCTGTTACACGATTTCATAGTTTCTTATCTGGTTTGAATCAGGTTAGGATTGTGTGTAGTAAAAATTATCTAACTAATTAGAACTCAAAAGATATTGGATACCATCTCAGTCTATACCCAGCAAGTTGCCCTGCTCTGAACCCCAGAAAAGAGGGGATACTTTTGTCACATCTATTGATGGAGCACCCGATTTCAACATGGCATTTTACCAGCACATATAACTTCTCTGAATACTCCTCTGAACTTTGTGAAATCTGAAAGTGACTATTGGTAAACTAAGGCATAGAGAAATTAGGTGGTTTCTTCCAGGTGAAACAGCTTACACATATCATGGCCAAGACTCAAGCCCAAGTCAGTCTATTGTGCAAACCCAGCTTCTTCTCACATACCTTCCCTGCCTCCTACTGAGCTGCCTTCCTCTGTCGGTGTCTGTGGTGTAAATCACCCAAATGTACATTAAGGGTAGATGTGAAAGAGGATTTGCACCCCTGGCCAGCTCTGAGTACACCATGAGTCCTGGGGGGCACAGAAGTACCCTTGCTTCAAACAAAACAAAACCAAAAACCACAGAAAATGTCTGTGAGATTATCTAGCAATTATATGTATTGGAAATGTATTCAAGTTCCTCCAAAAGACTCTTCCAAGGAAAAGATTTTGAAAACTAAAATGATCAATGAGAGGCCTTGAATTACCTGCCACAACTGTGATGACTATTTGTATGCACAAAGAGAGTGGCGGAGCAGAAAAAGACTACCAAGTGAAAAGAACCAAAACATAAGCTGGAATATCCCAGCTGGGATCCCCGGGCCAGAATCACTATGTACCTGCCAGCAAAGCAGCCCCAGCTGGGAACACCTGGACTCACCTGGGCAACAGAGCATGCTCAAACTTCAGCATGCTCCAGGATTGTCTGGAAGACAATGGAAGTACAAATTGTTGCCCATACCCCCAGGCAGGCCAGTAGGTAGGTGCTGGGGTTGGAGGATTCTCTTTTTAGCTAGATCCTAGATCATCCTGTTACTGCACTTCAAGAAGCCCTGGCCTAGGCCAATAACACCATGTTTACAGAAACGAAGACCTGGACAAAGTTTCTTCTCCTCTGACCTATGCTTCTTGGATTATCAAGCTCCAGCTCTTTCTTCGGTTGAACTAGAGATGTGAGGATTGTGCCTTCCTCTCCATTCCCCTGTTGCCTCAGGTGTTGGCCCAACAGCAGCTTAAACGGCCATCCCTCAAGGAGTAGAACTGCTTTAGCCCTTGCCAGTCCACTTCTGGACACGGAGTCCAGGAGTGCCTGTGAGGCCCTCGTCTTGATGCCAACAGTCTGACTGTTGATGCTAATGCCAGTGTGGCATCAATGTTTAAAATGTTAACATTGCCATCTGCAACCAGAAGAGCTTGTCAATGGAAAACTAGGGGTTGCTATAGGTTCCACTTGACCTCTCAAAGGTTATCTATTAGTCCCTCTACCCAGACTCTATGGCATCCCCGCCATAGTCTACCCAGCCCTCCAGCAAAGTCCTCCCTGAGACACTCTGGCTGGTCAACTTAGCTGTCAGCTGACCTGTACCAAGTCCAGTTCCAATTGAAGCATCTCTGAGATTTTTATTTTCAAGAATGTTTGTCTTTAAGAAAAATGGCCTAATTTATCAAAGTGTCTGCTTTATTTCCAAAAAGAAAGGTACAGTAAGTCCTCACTTAACACTGCTGACAGGTTCTTGGAAACCATGACTTTAAGTGAAATAATGGATAATGAAACAAACAGACTAATTGACAGAAACAAGAGTTAAGCCCATTTTTTTGCTTGTGAAAACATCAAACTTCTAAATAAAGACCCCAAACACTTTTAATATCAAACAATCATGCATTCATTTTCCAAGTCTATTATTCCAGGTGGGGGTTGCAAGGGCAGGGAGGAGGCTGCAAAGCTCAACTCAGCAGATTGTCAAGGGGGGGACCCACCCAGGACAGCACACCCTTCCAACATGGGGACAACACCCACATGCACACTTATCCTGATTGGGACCCTGGAGACACACCAGGGATCACCACATGCCCATCTTTGGTATGTGGGAGGTAAGCAATGTCTGCAGAAAATCCCCACACAAACACGAGAAGAACATGTAAACTCCACATGGCCAGTGGACCCTGGCAGAAATCAATCTTTTGTTTTTTATTTCATCAGCATTATAATGAAATGATGTTGAATGAAATGACATCACTTGAGGATCTGCTGTGCAGATCCATGACAGAGACATGACAAGGATTAACCTGCTTCTTTCAGTGAATGAGGACTATACACTTTCATTATGTAGGAAATAGTGTTGTTTCCCAAAGTTGGGCAACATGCCACTAGTGGTTTATGGATGCTTTATGTGGCACGCTGATGTGATGATGCTTATGCTTTATTGCCTAACAAGAAATGCATTTAATTTTCTTTGAAACCCCTCAACAGAGTTAACAGACTCACTTAGTATAAGTCTCTTTTCAGTCTAAACTTTTATTATTCTCTGGTAGGAGGAATGGAGAGGGAGTCACAGGCCAAGAATTCCAGCAGACCACCAAATTGTCAAGTATGTAAGGTAATGGTGATTACTATTCTATCTTTACGTACACCTTCAATTTATGGCATATGATTACAATATTCCAGGGCTTCCATGATGGTGCAAGGTGTTAAGTCTCAGCACTCTGAAGCTATCCACAAGTCCGATCCCCAGCCAAGGAGCTGACCTACATGGTGCAGCAGACCTCTCCTGTCTCACCCGCTGCTCCCCTCAGCAGTGTATTTCAGTCAATTCAATGTTTCTGCTCCTCACTCCTTCTGGTGAATCCTCTCACCTTCCCCATAGCTCTGGCCTAACACCCCAGAGGGATCTGCATAAATAAATAATATAAATATTTAAAAATATATAATGGCATTCCATTTAAGTAGTGATTTAAAGTACCACTGATCAATGAATAGTTTAAGAGGGTTCTGTTTAAATCGGGCATTAGTTCATGGGATGGTGAATTTTCTGTCAAACTGATTGGACCATGGGATGCCTAGACATTTGGTCAAAAATCTGATAGCATGTTTTTATATAAGGTTAACATTTAAATTGGTAGACTGGGAAAAGCAGTCTGCCCTCCCTTAGTGGGTGGGCCTCACCAATCCACTGTCAAATAGAACAAAAAGGATGTTCTTTTTAAGAGAGAATTTTCCTGCTTGATCTGTGAGTTGGGGTGCTGGCTTTTCCCAGGCTTCAGCCTAAGACATTGGCCTGCCCAGCCCGCTGACTTCCAGACAGGAACATATATCATGCTCTCTTAGTTCTTAGGCCTTCAGGCTGGGAGTGGAGATATACCTTGGCCTGTATATGTGTCCAGCTTGCTGAATGCCGATTCTGGGCCTTCTGTACCTCATCATCATGTGAGCCTTTGCCATGTTCTAAACCACATGTGTTTATGGTATAGACCTATCCTGCTTCTTTGGGGAATCCTGACTAAAGCAAGTCATGGATGACACAAAGATGGGAAACATCAACAACAGAAAAGTACTGCACTTGGTGCTATCCACCAGGAAGAAGCCAGACTTGGAATCCTGTTCCTCCTTTTGTTTTGCAGGTTAGTGTGGTTAAGCTATAAAAAACGATTACACACCCACCAGTATCTTTTGATAATCTAATCAACAAAATGTGCCTGGGGGAGAGAGTTGCTTTCCTGTTCAATGGCATCTTGGGAAACAAGACCTAGCTCCTCATGGCTATTATCCTCTACATGGACCCTGCTCCCCACTCAATCTTATCTCTGCCCAAATCCAAATGACTGCCATCAGTTTATTCCTCTGGTTGCCAGATTTTCTCGTCCCTTCTGCATCTAGGTATCTGCAACTCACTAGTCTCTCTGGAATGTCTTTCTTCCCTCCATCTCTTGCCCTTTAACCAAGTCAGTTATTGGTTTAAATGTCTGAAAGCCACTTTTTGCAGAAAAACCTTTCCTGATTTACAGACCAGGGGAATGTATCCCACTCCGGCAGCACCCCATTCTCCTCCTTTGAATTGGTCTCCGACACTGAAATCAAAGAACCATGTAGGTGTCAGTTCATCTGTCTCTCCTGCTGGACTGTTAGCTTGAAAGAGCAAGCAACTTGCCTTATTATTGGTTCTGAAGTATTTTTGTAGATGACTAAATTATGACCCATCGCAGAGGATTATATCGTCATTGGGGACCTAAAAAACTCTGTGGTAACTAGATGGAAAGTAAAGACCGTTTTCACTAGTCAGTATGGAAGTCAGGTACTTCTCACCACTTACCAAAATAAGAGGACAAAACTACCTGTGTAGCAAGCAAAACAAATGAAACAAGCATGCAAACCTGGCCCTCCAAATTACTGCTTATAAAATAAGCGAGGGGGGGAAACTGGTTGAAGCCAGATGTTCTGTGGGCTGGAGCTCATTGTCCTAACAGTGCAGATTCTCATAACTAGAATTGTGTGTATTTGAGATGCCAGGACATAAGATCCAACCCAGAAAATATTTTGAAATAATGTTGTTCAATTACTTAATCCTTGTTATATTATTGAATAGAACACTCTCTTATATACACTATTATAAAAACATTATGCCTGGGTCTTGAGTTCTGGAATATCCAATTACAATAGTTTTTTTCCATTTGTATTCTCTTTATTTTGTTTAATTGCCTTAACATTTCGAGCAGATTTATTGTATATGACAGTGAGCAACCTGAGCCTGTGTAAGAGCTAGCCAGGCTATTTCCTGCTCTGCCCACCCTTTCCCTAATATCTGCCCTGCCTTTGAAAAATCCTTGTTATCCAAGTCCTAGTTCCTGAGGGGATTGTGCAGTCAAAGGGTCCCTGCTTTGAGGGACTGCTCAATGTGGACCACAGCTTTCTCTCTCTCAGTGGACCTAAGATCTTTCATCTCAACAGATATTCCATGGCACAGAGAAAAGGATCTCCATTTTCATGATGTCCAACCATGAGAAAATAAGTAGCATTTGTTCATATACATGTATGCCAGGGAGACTCAGGCTTAACTTGTGCAAATGTATGGGAGTATGAGTGTGTGAGTGTGTGTGAATGTGTGTTGTGTGTGTATTTAAGTATGTGTGTGTATGCAGTATAAGAGTATGTATGTGAGTATGTGAATATGTTTGTGTGAGATGATGTGTGTGTATGTTGCTGTATGAGAGTTATGTGGGTGTGTGTTTATGTGGGTGCATGAGTATGTTTGTGTGTGGATACATCGATATGTAGCTATTTGTGAGCTATTTATGTGGGTGTGTGATTATGTATGTGTGTGAAAATGTATATGGGTGTGTGACTGTATGTAAGTATGTGAAAGTGTGTGCATGTGTGAATTGTGAGTATATACAGGTATGAGGGTGCATGTGGGTCCGTGAGTGTATATGCAGGTATGTGGCTGTATTTGTGAGTATATGATGGAATGTGAATATGTGAATGTGTGGATGTGAGTTTGTGAGTATGTGAGTATGTGAAAATGTGTCAATGTGTACAAAATCGTGTGTATGTGGATGTGTGAGTATATAACCCTTTAAGTGTAAGAGTGTGTGAATATGTGTGGATGCATGAATATATGTGAGGGGGAGTGTTTACTTTCTGTTCCATTTTGTCATCCAACCAGTACTCTGCAGCCATGTAGATAAAGAACCATGATAAGTGAGGGAGATTTATGGGTGTACTGTAGCCCCAGATTTCCATCACACACAATCTTCCTTCAGTAGTAGTCTTGGGCCTGAAGGCATGATCTGATCAAAGATGGAAATGGTGAACAAAGTGACAAAGTGACCTGAATTAGATGGAGACACACAGAGGGCCAGGAGGATGGTACTGTGCCCAGCAGGTTGTGGCACCAGACACCCTGTCCCTCATATCCATGGAGAGGCATTGGCTTGGGAGAGTTGGCTGAAAGGCATAATGAACAGCAGTAATTCCTTTCACAGAGCACTTTCTAGGTAACAATACACTCATGCTTTCTATGAATTATTTCACTGGTTCCTCCCAATAGCCATATGAGATGGGTGTTTGAATGACTGTTTATGTGGGTGCATGAATGTAAGTGTATAGGTGAATGGGTAGGTGGGTGTTTGTGTGTGTGTGTGAGAGTGTGTGACTATGTGTGTGTGCGAAAGTATATATGGATGTGTGTGTATGTGTTAGTATGTGAAAACATGTGTATTTTGATTGTGTATTTGAAACTGAGACTCAAGAAATTACCTAGTAATTTCTGAATGAAAACTAGTCTTTTTTACTTCAAAGTCAAGGCATTTGACCACTCATATAGGAAACATTTAGATCTCCTTGTGAATAAGTTTCAGGTGGTTCAGGCCCTCCATAATTGAGTGCAAAGTCATTTTTTTAAAAGATTTATTTATTTATGCTTACAGAACTGTGGTACAGGCCAGAGGTACAGTACGTGAAAGAATTCACCAGAGACAGAGTGGGAGCAGAACAGGCAGATCTACTGAAATACACTACTGAGGGGAGCAGTGGGTGGGTCAGGAGAAGTCTGCCACGCCATGTGGGTCAGCTCCCTGGCTGGGGATTAAACTCTTGCTGCAGTGGCTTCGGAGAGCTTCATAGTGTGGTGCTTTAACCTGTTGCGCCACCAGGGAGAGCCCGCAAAGTCATTTTCAAAGAAAGTTTTTAATGTGTACAGTTATTTTGAAGAGAAAATACTTTAATAGAGAAAGTTAGAAGTTTTCTTTGCAGGATGAAACAATGCACCATCAAACACAGGCTGGAGAAGTTTGTGTCAAAAGGCAAGACATCTAGAGCCCCCTCTGTTCAAGGGAGAAGGGACATTAAGAGCCGCGTGGGCAGGGAGCTTTCTCCTGGAGGCTAAGTGACTGTCATTCTGGATGGATGCCAGACATGTCATCTGTTTCCAGCCATGGGTATTGATTTTAGTATTAATGGAGATTTGAACTGGACGCTGAGCAGTTTGCAAAAGTTCCTCTCTGGTGGGGAAGTTGTGGACTTGACATACAGAGTATGCCGTACGCCTGACAGTTGTGGGCAAACCTCTGTTCAGCTAGCCCATCACTGTAGTGCTTTTCAACAGCTTCTCTCTCTCTACTTTTGCACATGGAAGCATCGTCCTGTGAGGGAAAAGTGCATTTATAGTTGAAATTACTGAAGTGGCCCATTATGTTTATCAAGATGGGGAGAAAGGCTGCAGTTTGTCCCAGCTGTCTGAAGAAAATCTCTCTCTCTCTCATGGAAATAAATGGAGGGTGCTAATCCATGATTTTTATTTTTTTTTCTCTCCTCTTAAAAACTAAGTGCATGTAGGAATACCCTTCATGACATGATTTCAGGGGGAAAATATGGTGTTTGGCAAAACAAAAGGGTAGAGCATTCCAGAACATTGAGATTCTCACATAGCTGCATTTTAAAGTTGCAGCTCCCATCTCAAGTGCTCCCTTCTCACAGGATGGGGTAGGAGAGATCAATACTCCCCAGGGATGCCTTTCTAAAGAGGAATTCACACCCCATAAGAATGGTATTAGCAAAAGGAAGATAGAGGGAGAATTCTAAGCTAAGGGCTAACTGTTATGACTGAGGTGGAAGGCCATGGGGGTGGGAGAGGCCACAGGGTTGTTGTTGTAATTACAGGCACCACGGGGAGAAGATGGGCTTATAATTGAGTAGTTTGCTGATCGGTCAACTTCAACCTATCATCATACATGCTGAGAAGTGGACATTAAGCGGAGCTTGGACTAGCAGGAAGCTACCACATTAGTACGGCTGGTGTCAAATCAGGTGGTTGTTTTTCTCTAGATTCTTTCAGGAAGAAGACACCAAGCACAGCAGTTTCTAGACTTTTCCTACTTGTTATCCAGCTTCCTGACTCTTTGTTGCAGTTTTCCTTATGAAGCCCTAATCTGAGCCAGATGATGGATACATCCACTCTTGAACCTACTACTGAATCTTGCTGCCAGGGACTGGCCAGTGGGTTCTCTCTCTGCCAAGCCAGCACCACACACGGCACTGCACCCAGCCTCCTTCCTTCTCCATGTTCACCATCATTTTTGGTTCAAGAAGTTGCTTCTCACCCTGTCACTGGAGTCTGGATGCTTCCTTCCTTTCCTTCTAACATCTTCTCCACAAATAGGTTCATGATGTAAATTAGGCCACTTGCCTCCCAAGATATATTCTTTTTTTTTTTTAAGATTTATTTACTTATGCTTGCAGAACTGGGGTACAGGCCACAGGGGCAGGGATGGTGAGAGGATTCACCAGAGACAGAGTGGGGAACAGAACAGGCAGATTGACAAAGTACACTGCTGAGGGGAGTAGTACTATCTGCTGCACCACGTGGGTCACCTCCCTGGCTGGGGATCAAACTCATGCAGGGATCGAACATATGCGGAAGCAGCTGCAACTAGCTTTGTAGTGCTGCATTTTAATATGTTGCACCACCACAGAGGGCCCCCAAGACATATTCTTAAGAGATGTGACAGAAAAGGAAGCATTAAAGCTAAACAGTCTAATAGCAAACTATGATCAAAATTGTTCACTTTTTTCTTGCTACCTAGACCACTAAGCTGTCAGATTTCTGTCTGTTTCTTGTCCTGATTCCCAAACCTTTTCTAAAATCAGCAGGCCGAGTCCTGTGATTCAATGCTATATTCCTTTCTGCTTCAATGAGTGATGCAGAGTTCATTTCTGTTGCCTGCCACCAAGTAGCTCCACGTGAGAGAACACCCCAGAGAAAGCACCCTACCGTGCAGTTGGATGCTCATCCCTACCTTCCTTTTCCTGCTCTCAGTAGAAAAATGTGCAGAGGGAAAGCAAATCATACTTGTGGTGCATGGAAGGATAAATAAATAAACGGGAAGAAATGAAGCATCATTACTAATGAGTCTGGGTTGAGGCCTGGCGTGAGCCACTTTGTCCCAGATGTTCTCATGGGATCTACTGGGACTACTTGTTCCCATGGGGTTCTTATTGAAGTTCAGAACATGATTTGTCTTCTTCTTCCTGCTCAGTTTTGGGTTGGGGACCCCTGCAGTCACATGCCCTCCACCATTGGGGGCTGAGACAAGCATAAATGTCAGCCGGCATTTAGTGTGGGGAAGGAGAACCACTACCTACCATTTCCCAGACCAATTTGGGGCATGGTTCGTATTAGCTTGCTGTAAAGGAGGCGTCTTGGCGTGCCTTCAACTGGGTGTGTGGTTCATGTGTGTGTACTCGGTTGCCCAGCTACCAGCAACAACATGCCCTTGCTGCTCTGGTCTCTGGCCCAGTGTGTATTTGGTGCTTCAGTAGGGGAGAGGGTACACCCACATGTCTTGCCCTCACCTGTTTTTCTACCTTTAGCTACAAACTTGGTCTTGGTCCTTGATGCTAGTCTCAGGTTTAGAAGTTCTGGCAGCCATGGACCCACCATCTCCTCCACATAGCTCCCAAAGCCTATATTCAGAATGCTAAGGAGCAAACAAAAAGATTTCCCCAGCTGACCAGGATTTATATCTCTCACCACTTAGGAAGAGTGTGAAACACACACACACACACACACACACACACAAATGGAGGGAGTTCAGCATCTCTAGAAAGGGACCAAGGGAAGGCAATCTGCCAAAGCAGGCCAACTTCTGCTGGGCTGGCCTGGCCCGTGCACGCTCACAGCCTCATGCTGGCGGGGCATTCATGGGCTTGATTTTCTTTCAGCCCAATCCACTAAGGAGTTGCTTAGGAGTTCTGTGGATTTTCTGCACAATTACAGATTATTGCCATGGCAACAAGAGAACCACGTGACAGCCCTGCTACCTCCGAGACCAGGAACAGCCACTTACAGGCTCCACACATCATCTCGTAATGGGACTCTGTGCCATTGGTCTCACATTGTTTTAAAGCTAAGCATGGCTTTTTCGCAGATGTAGCTTTTCCCCCACGCACTCTAGTTTCATGATCTTTTAAAACAGTTTGTATTTGCTCCAAAGCAGTTCCACATTTGCCTGTATTTATTTTATTTTAAAAATGGTATTATTTGGGGGCAGGGTTGGTGGAAGGAAAAAGAGGGGTAAAACTTGTTGAGTGGAGGCAGATGGGAGGTAAGAGGTGGAGGAGATGCTCCTTAGCTAGCAGATGGCTTCTTTGCACTGGGTGCCTGAATTGAAATCCACAACAGTGCTGATTTGGGTCAACCATGCAAAAGGCCACCCTGGCAGGGAAGCAAACTTGCTTCCTTTGGAGTGAGTTGTGAGCTCTGTCCACGGAGTAGGTACAATGAGAAAGGCAGCTCTTGTTCTCTATGCTAAAGATGTGACTGAAAAGGGGGGACCAGGTAATATTTTCTTTCTGGCAAAACAATCAATTTATTTTTTTCAGAAACTTGTGCACATAGCCAAACCCCAGGCTCTTTCTGCCAAACATTCCCCCTTAATTTTTTAACCTCTGAACATTTCAAGGAAAATTGAATCCACATGTTTTCAGATTCATTTGCAAATGCAGTTTGTTCAGAGCTGTTTGATGAGCACTGTGCCCTTTGAGTGTTTTTATGAGCTTAAACTTATTTCCCCCCAAACTGCTTGCTTCTGAACCAGGAAGTAGCATTGGGAGTTTGTGGCAGAAGGCAGAAAGCATCCTTTTCTGAAGGCTCTGCAGGGATCTCATCTCTCTCTGGGCTCTGGTAAAGCTAAGGAAAGGTTTTCACCGAGTATATAAGAATAACTGAGTGTAAGTTACTATTTTGACAACTGAAAAGCAGATCTGATATGGACAGGATCCAATTTCTAGCTCACATGGCCCCCCATCTTTCTTTATTACTCTTGACATTTGTATGGGAGCAGATGCTTCCTTTCCCAGGGACACTGCTCCACCTGCGACATAATTCCCCGATTGGAATAAAGCTTCAGAGGCAGACTCCGAGGTTTTGATTCAGCCCTCCCCCACAGCAAATGGCAGAAAACAATCTTTGTTTATTACCACTGACTCAGGCCTGCAAAATAGAAGGAGCCCCTTGCACTATGGCCTCCTGGAATTTGGGTATGGGATGGGGATTCTTTTCTAATTCAGTCACATGATCCCAAACAAAATTTGGACATTTAGGAGTGGGGGTGGGGCACATTGTACATGCATGTTCTGGAGACGATGAAAAATAACAGCAAGAAAGAAGAATTGGCAAAGATCTACAGCAGAGAAAATGTCTCTCAGTCTGGGATTTTTTCTGAGTGATCTCTCAAGTTTCCTTCAAGGATGCTCGGATAAATTCCACCTACATTCCAGAACACTTTCATTAATGAGGAATTAGTATAAGGAGTTCTCTGGATAAATATTTGGGAGCAAATAACATTCTTCCAGGAAGCTCATTTGATAGGGTGTCTATTTTTTCCTCCTTCTTTATTTCCTTTGCTAGACTTATGATCCCAGAGAAAGTTGCATTGAATTCACATGCCCTATTTTTAACTTTCATCTGGACTTCCTTTTCTTTTTTTTTTCTTTTTTTTCTTTTTTTCTTTAAGCATGAGAATCAAGCAAATGATGACCCTTTGTATTGTATCCAATGGAAGGTCACCAGCCCAGGGAATTTACTTAAGTTCCCGGGAGAAGTCAGGCCATAAAAGATGGGTGTGCCTGCCTCATGCAGCCCATCTGGGCTATCGTTCTGCTAAGTGTTTACACTCCCATTCTACAGACAAAGGCGATGGATGCACAGACACAGTATCAGTGTTCACAGACAAATACTGCACATGCACAGCCTCCCTCCCGCTTTGGTTCACTCACACTCAAAGGGCTTAGTGAGTGGGACAGCTGGCCTTGCTGCGGTCAGCCATAACTCTGAGCAGAGAGGCTCCACAGATCCAATATCACATTGCTCATTAAGAGTTTTGAAATCATTGCTGTTTCCCCTGGCCCAAACATGTCCCTTCGACTTTACTGCAGAGATGAGCAGAAGGAGGAAAGACAAAAGTAAGCTTGTCAATAGTAAACTGTCAATGATAGCAGGGGCCCATCTTCCACACATGCAGGAGCCAGATGGATATCTAAATGGTGGGGGTGGGGGGTTAGGAATGTGCTCCACTGGAAGTGACCACCTGTCGTAGCTTAAATGGACAGTTGCTGCTAAATGCAAGTTGATTTTTGCCATATGGATTGGTAGGTCCAGATAGACAGGACTCTTTTTTTTTCTTTTTAATGAGAAATCAAAGATTTATGGCATCAAATCAAGTCTTCCCATTTTAAAACATTAGGCATGTCATCAAAACTTGAAAACTGCATGATATACTAAACAATTGTGGGAGGAATTTTCTAGCTTCCAGTAGATGCAGAACAAGCTCAAGGGTGCAGCCCAATGTGTGTGTATATGGTTAACAACATTGACTTCCTGGCCAACAAGAAAACTCAGTGCCCCACTGTGATTTGAGTTAGTGGTCAGTTGAAAATGTGCTTAACATGTGGGGTAAAGAACACAAATGGGACAGAGCAGTGCTGGGGAAGGGCCAGACAGCCTGTTAGCAGCATCCTGTCAGGATCTTCATCCCAGTGGGTCATTCGAGTATTGTGTCAGTAACATTTAGAGGGCATCCTCCATGTGTCAGCACCATCCTGGACACTGAATACATGATGAACAAGTGAGCAACTGCTGCTATCTTCATAGAGCAATGTCCATGGGGACATGGACATCCATCAACGAATCCCAACTAAGGACCTTCCAATGGTAAGCTATCCAACCTAATATTTCTATCTTTGGAAGAAAAGGAGAGTTATATCCATGATGAGCTATGACTAGAGGAGTTGGTCTGGTCCTGGTCAGGGTATGAGAGGAGGGGGTTTGTGTTGACTATGAGGGCCAGGGTAAATAGGAATAACCAAGGCCCAAGGATAGATAATCAGCTGTTAGGCAGAAAAGTCAGTACTGACAAAGGCCATGGGCCAGAGGGAACTTGATGAAGAAAATACACTGAAGGGTGAGCAGAGGGAATGCAGAATGTAGAGGAAGTGGCTGAAGAGGGCAAGAACCATCTCCTGTGGGTCTTCTGGATGGTGCTAAGGAGTTGTGGCCAATCCCAGATCCAGGCAAGGATAACTGAATGATCTAGAGCAGAGGGATACAGGGTTCAGTCAGTGCTTTGGAAAGGTCATTCTGACTGCAAGATGGAGAAGAGTTTGGGAAAAACACAGGCAGGGCGATGAAAGAGCATTGGTCCAGGAGAGGTGAGGATCACTTGGAGTAGGATAGTGAATGGATTTACTGGGACAAATAAATGAATTTGAGAGAAACCTGGTAAACACAGATTAGAAGAGTTGGTGATCCAAGGGTTAATAAACTATATGTGTCAACTTCATTTATTTACAGACCCCACTGACATAATCAAGCACTTTTCCAGGTGTACTGGTAGGTATCCTGTGTGTGCTGGTACCACCCACTATAGTTGACTTTAAGTAAGGGATCTCAGACTCAATTACATGCTCTCATCTACTCAGTTGGAGGCCTTAAGTGGAAACATGGAGATTTCCCAGAAAAGAGAAGATTCTGCTTTGAGACAACTATCAACTCCTGCCTGCATTTCTAGTCTGCTGCCCTGCCCTGCCCTGTGGATTTTGGACTTAACCTTCCCTACATTCATGTAAGCCAATTCTTGGGTCTATTTCTCTGGATAACCCTGCATTTTAGAGAATCCACGCCATTCTGAAATATTTTTGCTCTTTCTAGAAAAAAAAAAAAAAGGAAGCAAATTATATATCAAATCCACCCCTAGAAAGAAATGTGAGGTGCTCATCATGTATACATATTTGTGTAACATCAGTAGTGGAGGAACAAGGAAAGATTTCTTAAGAAGGAACACAGAAATGTAATTGAGAGGAAAGGGAAAAACCAAACTGTTTAGGAGGAAATTTGAAAAGACTAGAAAATCTTATAAAATAAGGAAAAACATTTTTCTTTGACATATAGGTCCCTTCCTTTCAAAGTTTTTCTAGGTCCTTAAAGAGAGGGAATACTTTTCTTGAAATATACTGAAATATATTTAAAGAGTCTATGACTTAGTCATGAAAAGAGATGAGGTCTTACCATTTGCAATAAAATGGCTGGACCTTAAGGAATGATGCCAAGTAAAGTAAGTCAGAAGGAGAAAGACAAATACCATATGATTTCACTCACTAACATAAAGGGAAACCAGAAAACAAAAGAAAAATCTTTTGAATGACAAAAGGGCTGAAGGAGGGAGGCAATGGGTAAAGGACTCACTGGATGGGGGGTGGGTGGTGACTGGACATTTAGTGTCAGAAGTAATGAGATAGGTGAGGTTGCTGAGGTTGTGAGAAAATGGGCTCCTGGAACTTACAGTGCTGTAAACTAATGTTACTTTAATAAAACAAAAAGGAGAAACAAAGAGAGCAGAGTAAATACTACTCAAATTTAGGTGCTACCTCATTTGGACAACCACTGCAATCTTCTACAGGCTGAGCTGGGCATTGACCAGAGCTGAGCTGTTTTCCCAGGTCCTGGGGAGAGGGCGTTCTTAGGGCTGGAGAAGACTGAGGGCCAGGGTGAGAAAGGCCAAAGAGGCTGAGACTCACCACGAAGCAAATCAACCCACAAAGTCCAGAGGAAGAGCCATAAATCGAGGGCCTTCAGTTTCCATGACTGGGAGCCTTTAACCTCTGGAGCCAAACAAAAAAGTAAATAAAGTCCCAGAATAGAACTAGCTTTAAAAATAAAAAAAGGAAATGCTTTCTTCTCTCCTGCTGCCTTCCCTGCCCCCTTCCCTTCCTTCTGTGGCTCAGGTTCTGATCCAGGCCTCCTCAGGAGAGAGACACACGTTTGCTGCCTGCAGGAGCGGGGCTGCTGGAAAGGCTCTGCGATTGCTGTGGCATCTCAATTCTCCTGTGTTCCCACTAAGCAGCCTTTTCAACATGGTCGCCTGGTGACTTTCTGGCTTGATCATTCTATCCTTGCCTTAGAACAGGTTGCTAAGGGAGAAGGCAAGGGGAAAATAAAGGCAGGGCCGAGTTCAATGTTGAAGCCACTTGCCTCAGAGACTGTCAAGAGACAGAAAAGCAGGAAACAGGTACATACAGCTTGGCCCTTGCTTGTTGGATTTTTTTTTTTTCTTTTGGATCAATAAGTAAACCAGAGATCAGAGGCAGAAGTCCTCATCCAGAATCTGAATCCCCCTAAGGTCTATCAAGTAGATGGGAAAGCATGCTCAGTTCCTTAATACAGTGTACAGGAGGTCAGGCAAGTCAATTAAATCCAGCATCTCAAGTTCCCCCTTGAGGGAGGAAGGGAGAGAGGAAGGAAGGAGAAAGAGAGGAAGTACATGATAAAACTAATTTTCATACATTGATGCCATAGGAGGCAACAAGGGTTAAAATGTTGGAAATAACTTCAGCTCAGTTATGTGAACTCTCAGCTGATAAGGAAACCTCTGTCCCTCACTTCTGCCTGACCTTTGGTCACCTGAATCCTCCTCTTAACACACTCCCTGATGCAGGGTGGGAGTTGTTCATCTCTTGTTTGCAAACATTTTCTCTATAGAGCCAGACGGTCTCTCCACTAAGCTCTACTGAGGAAGGAGGAGGCACTCTTGGTGGTACTTAGCTCTATCATGGCTTAACACAAAAGCTGCCAATTTACTGGACATCCTCTGTTATCAAAAGCCCTGCTTTCTAATACAACTCACCAAGAAATAATCCATCAAGTATAACCTATGGAGAGACATATGTACATATATAAGCTATAAACACACAATAAAATATCTCAGGAGCAAAGTGAAAAAGCACAAAATCAGCTGGCAGAAATGGCCTAACTTAAACAGGGCATTAAGTGGCATTAACGGACTAGTTCTAGCAACTATCAGAAATTCCCAGACGAATCAAAGATTGATATCAAAGACTCTGAGATAGCGCAAGGCCAGCATCTCCTGAGAGAGATTGGAGCTGATTGGAACTGAAGCTCTATCTCTTCCCTGAGCATTTGAGTGAACACTTTAAATCTCCAAAGATTGAACTATAAAGAGAAATTAGTTTATTAATAATTCACAGACTTCAAGGGAAAAAAAATGTCAAAAGCATATGCTCAGGAACAAAGCTGATCTTATTTTTCTTGTTTAGAATAGAGCAATGTGGAGAGAAGCTGAAGGGCCAGCCTCAAAAATTGAATTGGGTCTTTTTACCCCTTGTCTTCATGTTTTAAAAGAAATGTTTCTAATAAAATATATGCGAGCATTTAGTCTGATTTCCTCTGCATACTTCAAGTTTTTCAAATCCTATGAGGCTTGTGGGGAGTGTCAAAAGCAGAATACTTTATTCAATACTTGAATAGTTTGAGATATTTTCATGATGAAGTTATTAGCCAAGCATACTTAATTGGAATTTGTGAATTCAAGACAACACACTCAAAATGAGTGTGAAAGAAAGGCTAATAAAAATCTGGATCTGAAAGGATTGAACCAAATTCTCTAAATGAGCAAGTAACTTTCCAAAAAGAAACTGCTCAGAAATACAGGGATATGGTTGTCTTTCTCTAGAAGTCCACCAGACTGTGATGCTTTAGGACAGGAATTCTACTTCATTTCTCTTGGCATCTGTCCCAGAGCTCACGTGAGCCTGCTGAACTGCCTCAGTTACCCTAAGGTGGCTGAAAATATACTGTCAGGAAAAAACACAAATGGGACAAGAATAAATAAACCTTACCTACTGGTGACAGGTAGGCACTCACACATGGCATGACCTTCACCTATCACCTGTGTGCCAGCGCCAGAGACAAAGGAGTCTACAACCTGCCCCTTGGGCCTCCAAGACATGGCATCTGCAATCATTCCCTCTTTTTTTTTTTTTAAGATTTATTTATATACATACAGAAGTGGGGTACAGGCCAGAGGTGCAGGGCGGTGAGAGGCTTCACCAGAGACAGAGTGGGGAGCAGAATAGGGACAAAGTACACTGCTGAGGGGAGCAATGGGCGGGTCAGGAGAGGTCTGCTGCACCACGTGGATGACCTCCGGGGCAGGCGGGAATCAAACTCATGCTGCAGCGGCTTTAGCTTCTTAGTGCTGTGCTTTAACCCACTGCGCCACTAGGGAGGGCCCCCCTCTTTTTTGTAAAATTTCCCTATGCAGTAGATTATTTTCATCATTTCTGAAACCATCTCTCTTTAATAAAACTTGTGACTCTATCACTCTTAACAAAAAACAATTTTCTTGACTTCCCTGTAAAACTAAGCACATTAAATAAAATTGTTTTCTAGTTCTAATTCATTTTCCACACCTCATTTTTTATACCCATTCTAATCAACTTCCTTTCTCCATAACTCTATTGAAATAAATATCATTATCTGTGATTATATTATATATTCAGTTTTGATTTGCTAATTGTTCATCTTTCTTATACAAACGCAACCTCCATAAAAAGGATTTAGTTTTGCTCATTACTGAACATTACTCTTCATAACTGTATACCCAGCACTGGACTGATACACAGTAGGAGCTCAAGAAATATTGGTTATATAAATAAAAACAGTAAAAAGAAAAGGTGTTCTTTTATGTGAAACCTTGTGCAACCCCTACTCCAGCCCATTTGGTAGACAAATACCATAGATACCTAAAATGACTGCCAGTGAAATCTCTCTTAGAATAGTCATTCTTGGAGAAAAGTCTGCTGGAGAAATCTTTTTTTTGGAAGTAGAAATCCAGGTTCAAAATCTCTTCATGAAGGATAATGTAGGTGTATAGGAAGTATTTACTTAACATCATATGTATTGGAGACCACAACTTTAAGTAAAACCATGTATAATGAAACCAGACCTCAAATTTTGTCCAATGTATGTTAGGATTTTTTCCTTATACACATTACAATGAAACAACATTATTTGACACTCTGCTATATATACTAGGCAGTAAAACATCTTGAATTGATGTCCTTGCAGCATAAAAAAATATTGACTATACCATTATAACAATTTTTTTTTTTGCTAAATAGTTTAATTTGAAGCAAAGTGAATGCATCACCATCCTCAGCCAAGTTACTTCAAATGTACAGCAAACAGTAGGAAATCCTTGCCTTTGTATTTTCAGGGAACGATGAGGCAGCAGCCTGTTCCCAGCATGGAAACATTTCTCAGGACCATCAGGTTAGTTGTAATTCTTTTGTGAGAATAATTCCTGGATCCAATTTTATAACCTTATCTTTTGCTTTAGGTCAGTGATGAAAAACATATATCTCCTATGCTAAGTCTGACTGAGTTTCTCATCAAATATTTAGCTGAACCAAATATTTATTGCATATGGAAAAAGCATTGTTCTACATGTAGAGAATAAAACAGTGAATATATCAGAAAAGCATGTCCCTAATGGAGTTAATAGTTGAGTGGTAAGTGATTGGTAGGTCAACAAACAAATTCTGTGATCTACTAGTGATGTCTGCCTTGGGTGCAAAGATGCATAAATGGCACTATGCTAGCCCAGGGTTTATCACTCTAGTTTTATATTTTGTTTATAATATCAATTTAGTTTTCTAGCTCATGCCACCTATCTCTAGAAGTGACTTTACCCCAGTATAGTCTCCATCATATTCTAGACTGTACATCTAAAACTGATGACTGATTAGAGGAAACTTAAGGACACATGCACCAGTGACTTTTATTCAGGTCTTATTTACTACAAAGCTCAGTATGATATTTAACTTATTTCCAGCAGCAGGTTTTCTTACTTAATGCTTTGTGACTAGATCTTGTCATGCACCCCAAACCTTTTACCTACTTCTCAGGACACCATCTTGATTGCCCCTTTTCTCCAGTTATTCATTGATACACACCAAAAGTATTTGTTCAGCAGTGTCTAGAGCAGTGTCTGGCTCTAGGAACCCAAATGACAGGCCTGAGCATTAGACCACAATTATTCTCTCTTGATTATTTTTAGAATCAAGAGAGAAATAAACAGGCCAGTTTATAAGACAATTCCAGATAACTTATGTGGTTGAGGCTAATCTGGCAATTTATGTGTAGCAATTAGGGGAATACCATCTTAGAAGATGGTATTGAAGATAAAAAGAAGGGTGAAAAGAAGCCAGATATATGTAGGAAGGCAGGACTTCTGGTACTGGGATGTCTTGAGACACAGAACTTGGCCTATTCCAAATTCATTACAGCTAGGGCACAATAATGAGGGGAGGTTTGTAATAGATGGGATGGAAAGGCAGGCACAAATCAAATTAGGAGAGTTCCTGGAAAATTGTCTTTGTCTATCTGCTTGGAATTTTGGATTATTTCCTACTGTCAGGACTTCAAGATACCAAGAGCAGCTGTTGTCCAGATTCTCTATACAACAGTACCTGGGAGAAGGCAGGTTCAATAACCAAAGCTCAGACCTCTGCGTATCTCCCTCTGTCTTATGAACCTGCTGGAGACTGCTCCATGCATGCTCTAGTCTAACCAACTAAACCCTCTGTAGATGCCACTGCCAAAAGCTGCCCCTGTACCTTGTGTGTTTGGGTTCACCAAATTAAAATCATCAGCTGGAAGGAGAGGAGATGTTTAAGGAGGGTCTTTGTATGATAAGCACCTGAAGCACTCTGTGACAAAGCTGCCTCAGTTATAAAATGGTCCCCAAGCACAAGCCCCAGGGGCAATGCTACAGCAGGGCACTAATTACTCTTTCTGAAAAATGGCCCTATTTCAAAGATTTCAAGCCCAGGGGCATTTACTATCAAAACTTTGCTTTAAGTGGCTTCTTAGAGAGGACAGCTTATTCAGTCACTTAGCGAATCCTTGCTAAACCCTCTGTACCCAAATCCCCTTGCCACTTGTCATTTGGTTTGTTTGTTCTATTATCACATAGTGAATCCTTAGTTCTTGAAGGTTTTGCAGTTTATTGAATAGAAATATTCTCTCAGGAGTCAATACTTTAAGTATTAAAATTTTGTCTAAGTTTCCTCTTCTGGTTCCCATTGCCTTGTAAGGCTCCCTTCACCACTTTACCCCTGCCCTCATATAAAGTCCTGATAACCTGCTCATTTAGTCATTTTTATCTTATCATTTTGCCTGGGCCAGCACTATGTGTTTAAATATTATTCCCAAAGTCAGTTAGTATGCAAAAATAGTAGCTATGCAGTCTATTCTCCACCTTTTTGGGTGATAGTGAAGAACTTTCAAAGTGTAATTTCAATATCAACATCACATTGTAAAACTGAAGAGGTGGAGAAAGAGGAAAATATAGAATTCCCAGACATACCATTATTTTGCTTCTCTAATACCATGGATGTGCTGGACTTAAAAATAGCCAGCTAGATACAGGTATTCTATATCTAATATAGAGTAACTCAAATAAATATTCCCACTTTACCTGGGAAGTAGAAGGTTGAAAGATCAGCCATAACACCATATTAGACTAACTCTGTAGGACAGTATCAAATATAGACCGTAAGAAGTTTCTGTGTGCATGTGGTAGAAAATGAAACCTTGCCATTTGTGACAATGGCACAACCTGGAAGGATGAGACTAATTAAAATAAATCAGAGGGATAAATATCACATGGTTTCATTCACTTGTGGAACATGAAGAAAACAAAACAAAAGCAAACTGACAATAGAGTGGTGGTTACTAGATGGGAGGGAAAGAAGGTGAGGGATAGTCAATAAATGTCCAGGATGTTTGTTGGTGTGCGTGGTGAAAAAATGTATTCCTGCAATCTATGCAATGTTATAAACTAATGTTACCTCAATTGAAAAAGAAGTTTATCATGTGTTCTTCCTTGGGTCAGTGGGCTAGAAAGAAAGCATCGGGGAATGCCCTATGATTTGATTTTCCAAGGCACTAAGGTTGCCATAACAGTCAAGAAAGAACAGTCGATACATATTAACACAAAACTGGGAAGGTTGTAAGTCCCAACCTTGAGCTACTAATGGACAGACTGGTTCTCAGTATTATTTAGGGGTATGTAATTACAATATGGAAAGTGATTTGGGTTAGTTTTCATAAAACAAACAAAAAAAATCTTAGAGGAAAAAGGAAGCTATGAGACAAACATGCAAAACAGAAATCAGCACAGATGGTGACAAGATCATGAAGACCTCTAGAGCAGCTAAAAGGTCAGGTATTTACAAATTTTTAATATATTAAAAATTGATACCAGCATGACCTCATTAAAGAGCTAATATTAGTAGAAAATGATAGGTCCATGTCAAAAACAACACCTGACTCCCAGCACAAGTTTCCTGGCTTAGTCAATTTTTGTCAACCTCAACAAAAAGCAATCTTAGGCAGCACACGGGCTGTCCTTCCCAATTAACACAACCTCTGGTTTGTCTATGTTCAATGTCAAGAAATTATGACATGTCTGCAAGGACATAGCCATTAGACCCCAGTGTTCCAATCACATCTGTCTTGCATACAACCCACCCGATTACTTATTAATGTCATCATCCCAGTTTTGGTCACATCTTCACATGTTTCTTTTTTTTTATTTTTTTTTCCATGCAAAACCAGAATACCCACCTTTTAAGTAAATAAGGAAAATTACCTTAGCCAGGTGGCATAAGATAAACTAGATAAGAGAAAGCACACCCCAGAGCGGGTTGTTCTCTGGTCATTGAAAACCACCATCCTGGCTGAGAAACAACTCTGCTGCCTTACCATGTGGATCTACATTAGCTTTCAAACAACTTTCTACCCACTGCAACCCTAAGCCAGCCAGCAAGTGATGACTCAGCATAGCACAGGGCAGGGTAGAGGCCCCCCAAGACAACTGTTTATCTCCCCTACAGACAAGCTCATGCAGCAACAGGGTTGCGTGTGTACAGATTATCAAACATTGAAATGAAGTTGATCTTCTGACAAACTTTTCTTTTTCTATTTCTCTCTTTAGCAACCAGAGACTGGATGAATTCCCAAAGTTCAAGGCAATTTCCAGAGTTTATAAGCATTCCATCGTTCCTAAGGAACAGAATATAAAAATCTGGCAGAGCAAACCAAACTAATAAAATTGAGAATGCAAAATACCACCTCCCCTTACACTGAGTCTAGCAATTGGGGATTTTCCAGGGCCATTAACACAAGCATGTTATCATTTTTTACCAGAGGTCAGTGTTAAAAGTCCCATTGCTGCTCCAGACCTATCCTCAGAAATTTGAAAGATGGGGTGAGTTGGCTTGGCTCATCCTATTTAATTTGCACTACGCCTGGATCTGTCAGGTTCTAAAGAAAGATACAGCCCAGGAGATTTGGGAACTTCCTAATGCAAGTCAAGTTGGCAGTCCATGCCTTGGCTTCCACTGATTACAGCTTCAGTTTCTGACCCCCACGAGGCCAAAGCAGCATGAGGAAAATGTGTGGAGTAAATGTTGAGACCTAGGTACATAATGAAAATGGCCCCCTTCATTATGCTGGTTTCTGTCTTCTGGCAAAGCCCACATTTTAGAGCTAATGCCTTCCCTATGGCATGGAATTGAAGAGAAATATCAGAAAAACACATCAACCCAAATGCCCACTGACAGGAAAGTAGTCTAAAACACCATGGCTTTCCAAAGATTGAGGACTAGAAGACCCTATACATTATAGTTGGGCTATTTATTTATGTGGGCAAACGCTCAAAATGTTAGAATTAGAAAGTGAGATGCAATATTTTCATATATACCATAGTCACAAAAATATTATACAATGGTAACGTGTATGGTGAGGTTTAATCTTTTACATAGTGAGAATGGTAATTATTGATGAGTATGGTGAGAATACCATTCCTTTATTCTTCCCTGCTTTCTGAAAAAAGAACTGAAACTGCTAATACATATTCTCTCTAGAACATATATTTAAGCATATCAGAACTAGTTCCCAACTAGTTCTGATAATGGGATAAGCAGAGGCACTGGGAAGATGATGACTGGAGCAGAGCAGTGGGGTGAAGTTATTTTGTTGAGGGCATTGGAGAAAGGAGAGAGAGGAAGAGGAGAGAAAAAAATAAGAGTGGGGGTGGAGAGTGAGAGACCTGTCCTGTTTTAGCAGACAAGAGAACTAACCTATCAGCACAGACTTGAAGTCTGAAACAGCTATTCAAAATCGGATGTCTGCTTCTTTTAACCCCAACTAATGACCAAAGAATCTGAAAGAAAAAAAAATGTATATATGGCTACCCAGCCTCTGCATTTCCACAGGCCGTTGCTTAAAAAGGAAGAGATTAAACTCAGCATTGCCTTCCTTTACACATACACATCCAGTCTTCTTTAGGTTAAAGCAATCTATAACCAGAAGTCACCCTGTCAAGGATAATTATATTTTTCATGTCAACGACCCACTGTTCCTACCTATATAAGCCAAACTAAAATTTATGTTTGTCAGAGTAGCTCTCACTAAACAAGTCTATTAAACTTCTTCCAAGTCCATGATTATCAAATAAATATTTTGTTTGTCATTGAGACTTTATTTCCTGTTAGCATACAACTTTCATTGGTTGAAAGAATTTGGGTGCAAATGGTTACTTCTTGGATAGGCCACCATGCTTCTTTAAACATGACTGGGCTCTGTGGGAAGGGATATCACACCTTCATAAGAATTACACATTCTCTAAAATTTCTAGAATGCATAAGTTTTATTCTTCAACTCATAAAAATAAACACATAGATCAAACAAAACAAAACAAAAACCTGGCTCCTCCCAACTATTTATTGGGCTAATGAATTATGAGAACTCTCTGATGCTATGGAGAGCCACAATGTGTCTTTGTCCTTAAACCACAAGGCAAAGCTGATAATTAGTTATTTTTTGAGTTGGTGAATTAATTCAGTAAACATTTATTGAGCATAACTTCTGAGCTTGGCAGAGTGGAGCATTACTGAGATATAGTATTGAGCAACACAGTTTTAGTCCCAGATTTTAAGAGGGGTCATGATAAGGCTAAAAGAGCAAGTCCAAACTAATGTTCCCTAAAAAGCATGGGACAACACCAAAGTACAAAGTCCATTATTGGTTAAGCATCACTCTGAATCAATTTTAATCTGTAGCCAATGGTAGTCAAAATAAATAAATAAATAAAATCAAAAGTTCAAGATAATACTCATAAGAAGCAGAAGGTCCCTGGTGTTCATCATAATGCAATGCCAGGAAGTGAAAGGTTTGTGGGGTGAACTGGAGGTGGGAAAGAATTCCACCTTCCTGGCTATGCAATTCAGAGGCAATTAAAATCTATTCACCCTCCTTTTAATGTATTGGTTACAGAGAAGCAGTTGCCCAGAGTTTGTCAGTAACGGTTCAGCATATGCAGAAAATCAATCCCAAACAAAGTTCAAAGAAATCCTTTCAGAGCTCTGTTCGAGGTGACAAATGGTCGCTAATGAGCGATGGGGCACTCTCCTCATTTGACTGACAGGTGAAGGATAGCCTAGTGGGGAAGAACCACCTGCTCACTGCTGGCCCAATTAAGACCTCCAACTGTTTGCAGTAACATGAGCTTCACATTAATTGATTCCCTTTCTTAATCTGCCCCAGAAAAATCCAATGTGAGATGGAAACTCTGAGGAATGATCATAAAATAAACAGACATGGATGGTTTCAATATTTCCATAGCCTTAAGCTGACAGCCACTCTCCTTTCTCTGCAACTGTAATCTTCCCTAGTTGCCTTTGAACTGTGCTTTCTACCACCTGCCCACCCAACCTTTTAGAGACAGACATGCCAGAGTTTGATCTGATGCCTGCCAGCGTTTTCCATCCTAACAAATGTAGGCTGGCGAGTGTGTGTGATGGTGGGTACTGTTCCTACAGAGTTCTTGCCCCAGATAAAGAATCATGACCATGGAATTGATGAAATTTCTGTTCTCTACACTGGGTTTGAGCTGAATTCCTTCAACTGTCATAAGAACAATTTCTTGTTTTGTGTTTACATAACTTTACAACTGGATCTGGAGAGTATTTGTTATCATTTTTTACATAGTTTTTAATATTTGAATTGACTTTGCATTTCCATATTTTTGTCTTGGATGATGGGCCTTCTTGACTGTTGGACATAGTATTTACTTGTGGAAAAACATGCACATGCATGACAGCTCTAATTGTGACAACTCAAATTGTTAAACAAACTGAGTATCTATCAATAGACTGGGTGACGTATTCACATGATGAAATACTATTCTCCACAGCAGTGGGAAAAGAATGAATTTCTGGTATTGGCAAAAATCATAGAGTAATCTCAAGAATTTAATATTAATGAAAGCACCCAGATAGGAAAGAAATTACCTAGGCAACTGAGAGGGAATAAAATGAGGAAATCTTATTAGATATTTGAGAGAGGTGCAGAGAGATTAGATCACAGTGGAGGGGAATGTGTGACCACAGAAGGAGAGTTTGGGATGATGGAACCAGGAGCCATCATGTGAAAGATGGCATCATGGCAGCCTTAAGATCTGAAAGAGGCAAAGAATGAAAAGGAATGAAAGAGGCAAGGATACAAAGACTCACCCTTGAATCTCCAGAAAGAACTAATCTTGTTGACACCTGGTTATTAGCCTTACAAGATGCATTTTGGACTCTTCCTTTCAGAATATTAGAACAGGAATTTTATATTGTTTGAAGCATTACGTGTGAGGTAATGTATTACAGCAGCAAGAAGGAATTGATACAGGAATCAAGATCACACCCTTGTTTGTATCAGGCCTTGTCTTTAGAACCCTGAACTTCAAAGACAGTCTCCCTTCCTCATTTTCACCACACCAGGCATCCGACTTAGTAAACTGGAGTCCAAAGGACCAGAAGCTAGCCCATGGGACCAAGAGCAAGAATTACAGTGGGCTCCCTCTGGGCCCAATCAGGTCCTTCCAAGAAAAAGAATGTAAAATATTCTTCTTACAAAAATCCAGCTTTCAAGCTGTGAAAGAAGTTGTCAAAAGAGCTGCCAGAATACTTGGTGGGAGTGTCATTTGTTGATGAGTCTAGAAATTGCCTGTGCCGGAAAGCCACTTATTTTCAATGAGTTATGTCTATGGCATACAACTCAAACCCCAAAGTAAATTTTCCAACAATGTCTTGAGTTATCTTGTTTGGCCACCAAGAGAGATCCAGTTTTCTAGTGGATTGTGAAGTCTCCCAGCCACTTTGTGGTACTTTGAATATTTGATTCATTCATTCACTCAATAATTACTGAGCTGTATCCTGTGCCAGGTAAAAAGGAAGGAATTAGAAAAATTGAGTTTCTGCCCATAGGGACCACTTACGTCTGCTGAAATGGATTTAGAGAATGTGGCTGAAGTGACAGAAAAGGTTCTAGCTATCTGTTTGGGAGTTCTCTAAGGTTGGCCATTGCTCACTAAGATAGCAGATGACAAACATGAGAAAGTATGTTGAAAGTAATAACTTGATCTAATGTATCATTTGTTAACTTGTGTTGCTATAAGTTGAGTGTTTAGTAATATTTAAGAGGGAGGGAAGAATGGGGGGAGGGAAAAGAGGGAGGAAGGGAGGTAGGAAAGAAGGATGGAAGGAAAGAAGGGAGGAAGGGAGGAAGGGAGGGAAAGAAATAAAGGACAAACTTCTGGGTAGACCAGCATGACTAATATTCCTGTCACATTGCTGTCTTCTAGTTTCATATGCTCTCATACCAATCTCCTTGCATTGGAGGGTCTTTTCTGTGACCCCAGTATCTCACACATATCAGCACATGAAAAAAATAATTTTGGATCAATGAATAAATTACACAAGACTCTGAGATCATTTCAAAACAAAATAGCCATTCAACCCATTTAACCGTCCTGTTACCCTTAGACCAGGTCGGCACACTCCCCCATCTTTTCCCAGGCACTGTCACATCCTGTGACCAGGTAACTTGCAAATAGCAGCTCTTTAGACCAGCAGTTAAGTGTGTCCTGTGAGCAGAATAGACAGGGGTGTAAAGAAAAAGAATGAATGAGAGGCCAGCCGTCACCTTGCTGCCTTAAATGGCCAGGGCCAATATCAACTGGAAAGGACATCAGATTAAAAAAAAAAATTTAAAAGTAGAAGATAGTGACAAAATCTCTTTCTTGCTGGTTTCTCAACAGAGCAAAGCACCCCTGGATCTCTTTGACTCCCTGCATCCTTTGAAAAAATTAATCATTTTCACACCAGACAGAGAGTAACAGTGAAGTTTGTTGAGGGAAGTCTGGAAACCGGAGGAAGACAAGGTTTTCCAGCTGCCACTGTGCTTGCGAGGTGCACAGAGGAACTCTGGGCTGTGTGGATCTGCTCACATTTCCTCGTGTGTGATTTTTCAGGCTCTTCACTGTGAACTAGGGACTGGCTGGGAGGTGTGACTTTCCCATCAGCTTCCCCTCTCAGGAGGAATTAGAAATATGTCCTCTTTTTCCACTGCCTGTGCATTTCCTCTGATGGAAGATTAACTATCTCGCTGCTGCTGCAGAGGGTGTTCTGTGAGCGAGGAGACTCCCTCTTCATGCACTGCTCTGCTATTATCTGTCAGTAAGGATGTGTGGGACTGGGGTATGTCTGAGCTAGATTCCAAGAGCTACTTTCTGGGCCAGTACCCTCTTGGAGCCAAGATGTCCTGGCAGATCTGTACAAAACCAGGGGTAATTGGTTAGGTGTTGGGCCTGCAGGTGGTGTAGAAAACGCAGGTTTGAATTTCCCATCATTAAAAACTTCAGGAGCCCGTCAGCCAAGATCCAAAACAAAGCCTGACTATTTCTCCAGCCTCAAGTCTAGCACCGTCACCTGTGTGTGACTGACAGAGGAGCCAGGGTTGCGCCAGCACGTGCGTTGCCTCTGCAGTAGCCCGACTGGCTTTAAGAGATCTCTCACCTACTGTGGCTTCCCAGAACCCTCAGAGGAAGAGTTGGGTATGCTTATGAACTCTGGTTGGTGCTTCTACCTCAAATGTGCTGCCTCTGATCCCCACCTACTCAGTCAGTCCCTCACTTCAGGCCTCTTTGGCACTTTCTGCCTCTTCGCCCTTCCTCAGATCAGTGGGAAACATGCCTGTTCCTTGTCTAGCTTCTGTTCTCTCTGATGAAAATGTGATCCCCTAGACACAGAGACCTGTACTTCTTCTGGTCACTTTCATGTACCTCAGCACCTGCATCAGTTCTTGGCAGGGAATCTAGGCCTGATCAGATCAGGTTCATATTTCCAGGGAACATGTGCTGAGAGCCAGTATATCACCTATGCCCCTAAGAGTCAAAGGAATGGTTATAGCTCTGAAATGGCACTTCGCCAACTGCTTTCCTCAGCAGTGCATTTCAGTAGATCCATCTGCTCTGCTCCCCACTCTGTCTCTGGTGAATACTCTCACTGAGTACTCTCACCCCCCTGTACCTCTGGCCCATATCCCAGTTCTTGCATGCATAAATAAATGAATCTTAAAAAAAAAAAACAACACTGCAACCCAGCACACACATGAATTGCATTCCTGCTTTTGGTGCATTAGACCATACAGGCATGGGGGCTATGTGTGGGTGCAGAGACAGTGATGAACAGAATATACACTGCCCCTGCCCTCAGGGGGCTGGCAGCCTGACAGAAAAGACAGAAACTGAAACGAACTGAACATCTAAAGGGTTATGATACAAGAAGAACTCAGGGGAGTTATAGAGACAAGCCTGTATCCTATCCTCTCTTCCTCCCCTAAGAAGTCATAAAATAACTCTCTAAGACCTAACAAAAATTAATCCTAAGAAAATGTATTGCTTAATGCAAATAAAACCCTAGTGCTTTATCAGAGCCATTGAGAGAGTCTCAGATATCAGTACATTGGGATTAACAGCAGGCCAGTTGGAAGAAAGAGGGGACAGTGTTTCCATACAACAAGCAGGTGCTTAACATGCCTGAGCCTCCCTCCCCTCTCCCTTTCTTTCTCTCAATCTCATGCTCCACCTGGCCACATTTAGCTGCCAGTTCTCTGAGCTGATAGTGAGGAGGCCTTACAGGAAACCAGCTCTGCTATAGAAGGAACACTCTCTAAGGGGGCAGGGAGGAGACCAAACTCGTGGTCACGTGGGGATGCCCTTGGCTTCTGGTCTGGCCAAAAGCTATGCTGATTATCAGGCATTTCTGGTCCCTTGTGGTTTCCTTTGGTGGCTCGAGTGGAGAATGAGGAATAACAAATTTGTCCCTCATGGACTCCATCACTGCTTTCTGAGTGACCCGGGCAAATCATTTAATGTCACACACTTCCCTTTCTTCTTTGGTAGGCTAAGGTAGAACTAATACTCAGCAGCCCCACGTAGGAACAAAGATTCATATAAAAGTCAGGCCCCTCAGATGAAGAGACACAGGATGAACACAGGATTCTTTATTACTACAGGCAGAAGTTCACGGAGGGATATGAAAAAGGTGGGGGCCTTGAGATTTTTTAGGACAGGATTCAGCTGCCCTCAACCTTCACTACCAGGCAAGATTTTTATCCAATTCCCAAAATAGGGCCACCACCAGAGGTTCCCCCTGCCATGCTTTTTTCATCCCAATTTGCACTGGCAATCTAAAGAGCTCAACTTGAAAGTGAGAAACTATTACTAATAATAACAGCAACAACCATAACAATAATAGTCATAAACAACCTACCTTTGTAAAGCATGGGCACAAGTTCCTTGCATACATATTGCTGCCTTCACCCTCATAACAACACTCTAAAATGGATTGTTACATCTCTCATTTTATAGCCTAGCCACAAAGCTTGAAATTGGACCTTGTGACAGAGACAAGACTCAAAAGCAGGTATTTTCACTCCTTCAGTGATCTTTCTACTAGTTGGACTAGTAGTGATGATGAATCACATCAGTTGTTAAACTTAGTAGTCTCCTGTTAGTCCTGGTTGTGAAATCATCACCCTGAGTACAAAGCTTTCCTACATGGCTCAATTACTCAAACTGGTTTTCATTTGCAAAGATGACCTGACTGCCCTTATTTTTATAAAAGCCCAGGATGCATATGCCAGCACAGTCACTAGTTTCCCTCCTTGTCAGTGGGACCTGGAAGTGGGAAAGTCACTAGTTTCCCTCCTTGTCAGTGGGGCCTGGAAGTGGGAATCATGTTCTTCATTTTTTTTTCCCCAGAAATAAAGTTAACTGAATGAGACTATCAGAGTCTGAGCTCTATTTTCATTACTTTTGGATGGAAAAGAAACATTTGAATGGGGGCAAAGGAAGGGGCTGGCACAGGCTTTGGGACTAAAATTCAGGAAATCATGGAACAGCCAATAACAGACATCTGAAGGTAACACATTCAAAATCACATTGGAGAAACAGACAGGTCAGCCTTGAAATTAACCCAGAACACATTTCCTGCACGGATGCTCTGCTGGGGTCCTTTTTAAACAGGTTGCCCTTCACTCTTCGAGTAACTGCTAGCTGCTGTGAAACAAGTTCTACATTCAGAGGGCATGCTCACTGCTACTTGTTTGTATATTGAGGTTTCCAGGAGGTAGGTTGTAGGAAGCAATCATGAAATGCGACTAACTCAGTTGAATCTTAAAGTACCTTTCTGTGGTCTATGGCTCCTTTTACTTATTTTTTAAATATTATTTATTTACTTATATTTTACATCATTGTTCATTTTTGCACAATGTTTGCTTCCTCCTCTCAGGTGTAGTCCCCATAGAATTCCCACCACCGATTCCCCTGTGCACCATCACCACAGTCCCCTGTGCCTTTCCCTCCCTTGTTCTGATCCCTTTCCTCCCCCTTCCCCATAGAATGTCTCTGACTTATAGTTTCCTGCCAAATTTTTAGTTATTATTTTTCCAATGATCCCTTATTTGGGTTCCCTATATTTGTCGTATAAGTGAAACCATCCGATATTGTTTTTCTTTTTCCTTCTGATTTATTTCTGCTGACTCTTTTTAGAGTCCCTAGAACACTGACTCCACATAAGCTACCAAGAATTCCCAAAACCAACACTTGGTGCAATGGAAAATGATAATTAAATGGCGACTAGGGACCCAGAAAAATTCTGCCTTGCTTCCTAAGCCATCAAAGATAAATCCAACTATTGCCACTCCAAGAGGATTTTTCTATGCATTGATGCATCCACATGAATTTTCTACTTATCCTAACCAGAGATACAACCAGCTTCAGGGGGTACAACTCATGCAGTTTACACAGGATGTCTACTTAAAAGGTGCTGCCTTGAAATTCTTAATAAATTTTGAACAAAACTCTGTTTGTAATTGCACAATGCCCTGCAAATTATGAAGCCAGTCCATACCTCAAGAATGAGAGCTCCAATGTAAAGTCGAGATGCTTGTCTACTTTGTTCATAGATCATCCCCAGAATGTTGCTTGGCTCTGTCTTTAATAAATATTTGTTGATGGAATGAATGAGCAAATGAATGAATACTAAGGTACGGTACTTGATTAATGAGAATCTCCCAGTTCCAGCCTAACCAGAGAGTTGCTCTTATTTATCATTTCCATGCCCTGAGTTCTGAATCCAACATTCCACAGTTAGGTTATAGTTCTAAATAACTGTTTAAGGAAGGAAAGCTGGCAAGAAAGAGAAAAAGAGGGGCCCCAAGGTGAGATACAGCCAAACTACTGAGAGACATTGCCCAAAGACATGCCTAGTGCACTCAGGCCAGGAAGCAGGGGAAGAGATAAGCCCCACCTCCTAGTTCTCCAGGGGGCGTTTTCCCTCATGTGAGCCAGACAGCAGGGGGAGATTTCACACTCCATGTACTGCTCTAAGTCTCCTGGGTCTTGGAGGAGGGAGCAGCCCATCTAGAGGCCTGGACACACCCCAAGCTTGTCAGTGCGTTTCCTCGGCTTCAATCCTAGTCTCTGAGCTCCAACCCTAGTCTCTGAGCTCCAGCAGTAGGTCTTGGATGAAGAAGCTGCCCTCCTGAAGGTGCAGGTCCTCACAGACAGTGAAACCCAAGAATTTGATGAGGCAGGATCTGAGGACATCAGTCCCACCTGCAGCTGCTCTGCTCACAGCCCACACCTCAGGGAAGTGGGCATGATGGGGGAGCTATGACACCATAGTGTCATCCACACAGAGAACACAAGACTGCACTGGCTCACTAGAGAGTGTAGCATGGCCAGGGCCAGGTTTCACAGATTTGATTAGTTAGCTTCAGTCATTGGGGATTTAACTGCCATGTGGAGAGGCCTTTGTGAGTTTTCTGTTTAAGGACATCATCTTAACAAGCAGATCTCATCCCGTGAAACCCTTTTTGATGAATCCTAGAGAAAGGGGGTGGGGCATTGAGAAACAACTATTTGAGTAATGGGTTGTATTCCTGAACCTCCATTTGTCACCTTTGTTACTTATTGAAATGATAAGTTGTGGGCAGAAAATCAAGTTATCTGAGGTCTTTGGGGAAAGCAGACAACTTGGGTTATAAGGAAAGACAAATAAGAAAAGGAAAGCCAGCAAATAGTAGTTTTCTGGATCACATGGAGAAAAAGCACAAAATGGAAAAGGGGGGTGGGGAGGAATCTGCACAATGTCCAAATTTCAGGCCCTGCCAAAGTTTGCAAAATATCATTTCATTTAGAAACGCTATGATTTAATGGCAAAGGAGGACATTTTGTTGGAACGCCTAGCGTAACAAACACTTTTCTCTCCATTTAACAGCATTCTCCTGGCTTCATCTTGTGGGGAAAATAATCATTTGGATGTTTTGAATTATAGCAGTCATACCAAAGACACTCTAGGCCCACCCAAAGTCCCAGTGCAGAACATTGTGTCAGGTCTCAGCACAAATAAAGAGGGCTTCGACAAACAACTGTTGGTGTTAGACATGGTTCAGGGTTAGCTGCAGTCAGGAGGTGCATGTCTTTACTGGGGAACCCCTGTCAGAAACCCTTTGGCTTGAGTAAAGCCAAGACAATGGCTTTTTCAATTGAGCAGAGTCCCAGGGTTTTGGATTGTGAGCAAGACCCAGAGGGAAGAACATGAGTCTGAGCATCTGGAGGTCTTGGATCTGCTCCTAACTTTGCCACTAATGAGCCCAGTGACCTTGGAAAGAGTGCATTGTCCTTTCTGGGCCACCTTGCTTCACCAGTACGATCTTTGACTTAGAGAACTGCAAAGACTCTGCTGTGTGTTCCCCAGACTGCCTTCAGTCACATTCTCCCTGCCTGGTTCCACCTTTTACATGTATCAGTTTAGTTATGTTTTCATAAATTCAATGTGAAAATAAACCAGTATCTACTACAATAGACAAAAGGTAACTGTGGCTGTATAAACAAATTTCATAAGAATAAAGCTATACAATTAAATGTTAGTCAGAGAGACATTGACAGTCTAGGAAGACTAACAAAAACAAAAATAATAATATGCAGTCTTTTTTGAGCACTTGGTATGTGCCAGGTCTGGTTCTGAACACTTAACATGTATTGACCCAGCACAAGTCTGGGAATCAGTCACCATGTCACCTCCCATTTTGCAGATAAGAAGATGAGGCATGGACAGACTAACTTTGCTCTTTGTTAAAAGGCTGTGTTAGTTACATCTCAGCACAAAGCTACAACTTTCTTTTGCTCTAATCAGAAGTATTAAAGAAAACTTTTTAAAAAATAAACTTCTTATGATAAAGTTGATTCACTTGATACCATAAGATGGTAGCACCCACCTAAAATCACCCTGTGTGCCTTAAGTAATGGAAACGCCATAGTTCTGGGAAAGAAGGATCTAGTCACAGAATCACTTGAGAAATCAAAGGCATTCCTATAGCCAACCCTTGCCAGTCTTTTGAGTATAAATCAATAAATCCCAATATCTCCTTTGCTAGGACTGTTCTATTTCCCTTGTCTTTCTGAATAATTCCCCCCAGTATTTATGTAACAACACCTCCCCCAAGAAGTTTTCCTGTCCCTTCCTATGCCCTTGGGGCAGTAGATCACATCTACCTGTGCCCCCATTGTTATCTAAATCCATTTCTGTTACAGGGTAAGGGTAAGCTGCCTTACCCTTGGTGATTGCCACCTTCTGACCCAACTGGTTCTTTGACATGAAAAGAAAAGTTTATACTAAATAAGTCCATAATCTATTAAAATATAGCTTTCACCCAATTGAGGTGAGTGAGGGAAAATGATCCTGCAAGCTTTGATTACTTAAAATAAAACACTGAGAGATCTTATAAGGAACTATTTCGTCGTGGGATATACTTGACGAGAATTCTGAACAAGATCACTGACCTGAACTTTCTTGTCTGCTCATTTTCCTTGGAAGGAACATGAGTGCTCCTCTTTGCTGTATGGTCTTCACAAATAGGATCCTCACTTTCCAAATCCTGCCTTTCAACGTGCACTAGTGCCTCTCCACACACGTGATGGTGTCAGAGACAAACGGCTTCCTGGGGGCAGGACCCTCCTCTTAGCCTTCTCAGGCTAGGGTTTCTTTTCCATTTTCTGCATCCATTTCTCCTCCCCCCTCAACTTCCTTTTTCCTTCCTCCTCTTTCTCTTCATCCTTCTCCTCCTTCAGTGATGTCTTATTCTCCTATTTCAATTAAAGTGCACTGAATTGCCTGACCCTGACCACCATTTAACTGTTGAAAGCTGTATCTTTGGCAGCCATGGGATAACCCAAAACATAAGTTTAGATAGTTTCTGAGGTATGCTATTTAGGTAAAAAGGATCATGAAAGAGAAGCTCATAAATTTAATCACTGTAGGTCAGGAATCACTTATAATTTGTTTACATTTGTTTATTTGGAGGGGAAAGGAGGAAATAAATGCTAATTAATTAGGTTTCCTAGTCTGCTTTGCACTAGTCCACTTCTTGGAAAGCCTTTTCTTATGTTGAATTGACATCTCCCTGGGGCTTCCACTGGTCATTCCTAGTTCCACCCACTAGCAAGAGTCAGTGCCTCTGCCACCAAAGAACTTTCCTACATTAAGAGAGAGTGCTCATTTTCAGTTCATTCATCCTTTTCAAGAGTGTCACTCACTTTCTCAAGTGGTCAAATATTATGATCCCAGATGACTTGCCATTCTGGCAGAAGTACGAATAACCACAGTAATAGACATAGTTCACCTGCTTTCTACTCTGGCCTCCTGGGCTCACCAAACCTCAGGTCCTGGAAATGACTGTCACAGCAGCTCATGTACCCAATGAGGTGGCTAAGATACATGACACACAAAATACACATGATTCAGTGACAAGCATGTAATGGCATCTAAAAATATTTGATGTCAATACTCCAGGTGGTAACTGACCTGAGAAGCCAGCCCCAAAGGAACCCACAGCCCCCTCAAAATAGAATTGTTTTTCTTAGTAACACTTCCTTGAGGTCAGTTTTAGAGTAGCCTTATCCCATGATGGCTCATGTTGGTCTGGGGTCAATCAAAATCTTCAGTTTTTGTTTTTATCCCCCTCTTACTTGAACTGTTCTCAAACCTATTTTTCCCCCCAGCTCAGACATAAAAAATCAATTTTCAGAAACCAAAAGCAAAACCATATATTCATCCTTATTAAATTCTCTGCAGATCTGTGCGACCTATCATTGTAATGTGTCAGGATAAGTTTAAGTCTTCATTCTGTCATCTGGCTTATGAGTCACCCTTCTTAGCCCCAAGTCACCTCCATATGTGATAATGACCTCTTTTCTCTTCACGACAGTCACCGATAAAATCCTGAACCACTTCAAGGGCGAGGACACAGCCCCATGGTATTGCTGACATTCTTAGGGCAGCAGGCCAATGTTCTCATTTTATGGGCAAGAAGTGCTTAGTGATTTGCTCACCACCACACAAAGTGTGTACCTTGGGTTGTCCAAAGTGTGTACCTTGGGAGAATGCCCCCTTAGGGATTTATTTACATAATAAGGGCTTTCCATGACTTTGTCAGTTTGGGAAAACCATGCATACCCTCTTTTCCTCCTGAAAATTTGCAATGCCTGACAGCACACTGGTGATTTGATGAAGTCCTATATGAAGATGACCTTAGCTCAGCACCTTCCAAACATAGTCGACCTCACAATCTTATTTTCATATAATAACTCTTAATGTCCCATAGAACCAGCACCTCATAATCAGCCACAAGTGGACACACCTAGAAAGGGAACCAGTGCCCCTCACCTGTCATAAGAATAAGTTCTGTGCCCAGGTTAGGAGGGTTTTGTGACTTCCATATGAAAATTATGAAGGGGAAGAAATGGAACATAGTGAAATGAAGAAGGAAGGAACCAAGGTGGGGGCAAAGGGGGAGCTCCAGCTTTCAAAGCAGAAATGAGAGTGGATCTGTACTCCTGCCTCCTGCCCTCACCTCATTCTCCCACCATGTCTCCCATGTTCACCCTGCCGTAATCCTGTCAAGACGAGACTTATATGTTTCTCCTCTTGGTCCTATAAGTCACCCCAATAAACCATGGCCCCCAAGGAGGTTCAGTCAAGAAGATGCTTCTAACATCAAACTGCAATTCCCCCACTGGAACATCTTCTTCCATGCTTTATTTTTCTCCATAGCATATACTACCACCTGCTATGATATATATGACATAAATACCACCTGATGTAAGTATATATGGCATATATTTAAATTATCTGTTTTGTTTATTTGCTGTATCCTATTTGAGAGTAAACTCCACGCTGGCAGGGATATTTATTCTGTTCATTGCTCTACCATCATTACTTAGGATAGTATATTAGCTCATAGCTGGTGCTCAATAAATATGAAAATACCATTCATCTCAAACCAGAATTATATAATGAATTATAGCCTCTCAAAGGGCGAGGATCACATCTTGGGTTTGCTTTCATTTATTTATGATGTGATACCATCTGCTGAGTGGGTCTTTATTACACAAGAAATGAGCATTATTGCTCAGATAGGTATCAATGTACAGGGAGAGGCTGTTAGTCTCAGAAACCACACTCCCCCTCCTCTGCTGACCTCATCTACCAGGCCTTACACAGTATGACTCATAAATCCACACACCAACCCTGACCCTCATCCAGGCCATGGCCTACCTTTTCCTGTGGTTTCCTGGATAAGTCTACCAGGTTAAGCAGCTCAATCCGGCAGACAACAGTCAGAAACATTATCTGCTTAATGCCAAAGTATCACAACTATTGATTATGAAAACAAAGAAAGAAAAACAAAACTTCCCTAACTCTGTTTATTATTTACGTATCTAACATTGTTGATGGCACTAAAAAAATATGAAATTTGCGATAGTTGCAAAAAGACTTATTTTTCCTTTCAAGTGGGAATGTAGGCCCATTCCCACCCTCATACCCCAATCTCTATTACTACTTTCTTGAGCCATGAAGATGTCCCTCTCCCAATCTCTCTTCATTTGCTTCCAATGTGTTTGATTTCTAAGGTAGTGTGTTTCAAAGGGTAGACCTTGATTATTAATAAGTTATGTATTCATTTAGTGTGAAATCAGGACCAGCACTTTGAATAACAGAACAGAATAAAACAGAACAGAATCAAATCAAATTGAATCGAATAGAACAGAACAGAATAGAACAGGACAGGATGGAAAAAATCAGACTGCAGTGCAAGTAAGAGAAAAAAAATGATTGTGAAGTCTTATAAAAGATGTGTGCGAAGGCCCTAGATCATCATCATATATTGTTCACAACAGCTTTAAGCAGTCACTGTTCTAACTTAATATATTCCAAAGCAGAGCTTTCATTGTGCTTCCCTCTATCTAAACCTTTCCGTGACTCCCATATCGCCACTGAATTAACTTACCATCCAACTTGCCCAAGCCCTCCACCTCCTTTTTTTGCTTACTTTCCACCATTCTTAGACCTTTACTCAGAATGATCTTCATTCCAGGATCATTATTTTCTCAAACAAATCTGAGAATCTTACCATCATAAATTCTCATATGTTGCTCTTTGTTCTAGAGCCAACATTCTCAATCAAGGGGAGAAACTTTGCTCTATGGGGACATTTGACAAGATCTGGAGACCTTTGGTTCTCACAACTGGAAGGAACTGGGAAACTATAGGTCCGGAACACTGCTAAATGCAGAGAGCGGTCCCCCACAATAAAGAATTATACAGTGTTGAATGTCAGTATTGAGGAAGCCTCCTCCAAAACAGTGGGTCTCAAATCTTATCCTGCAACTATACTACTTGAAGGACCAAAACAGTGAATACTGAGCCCCTCACCCATAGTTTCTCCTTCCAGAGATATGTAAGAAGGACACACAAACTTGCATTTCTAATACATTCTTAAATTAAGTTAGAGATTCTGGGACCACAGGGCCATTGTCTACACTAAAATGACCTCTGCTCTCACCAGGCCATCACAGAACCCAGCCTCAGGCTATAAAAGCCTGAATGAAGTGTTTGCTCCATGGGACACATCCTTGCATCCACTGGCTCTTCTGTGATTCTGGAGGAAGCTGACCTCAGATCTCCATGTTTCTCTTCCTTTTTTTTTTGCTTAACTCTCACATGGGCTCTCTCCTCCTCACAATGTACCACACCCCACAAAGAAGAAGGTGCTTCCCAGACCCAAACTCACCCTCACCCTTTGCCTCTTACTTCTCCAAAGTTCTTGGGCAACTTCCCTGCCTGAACAAATATCATCATTCAAAACACACCTTCCTCACTGAACTCTACTAGACTCTTTCTGCCCATCCCCTCTACCCTGTGGACTCTCAGATTGAGAAAGGAAAGTCTTGGAGAATAACAGTATATAAGCCTTTTTCAGACATCTCGGTGGGAAGTTTCCCATCAAGGGACAGCATGGGTCCAGTCACAAAACATCATGCAAAAGGGCAGGGTCACTTACTGAAGGAAGTGAATACATCACCACTAGTTATTGTTGCTCACTATTTTACCCAGAGCCAGCATTGCCCACCATCTTTGGGTTGAGCCATGAGAAAGGACAGGAAGAACAAAATGAGCTATTCTCTTGGCATAGCTTAGAGACTTCTGCTCACTTCACTGGAAGTCACTGGCTCTGGATGAGGCCCTGAATTAGACAATTCTATTCCAGGTTATTTTCACTGTGTCCCCCATGTATGAATTTTTTAAATACAATTTTGCTTTACTTAGCTCATCAAACAGATCATTTTTCAACAGTCTCTTCTCTCAAAAAATAAAAAAGAGGAAGAAGAAGAAAGAAAAACACACACACAAAGTGCCTTCACTGTGGTTATTTCAAAATCAATCTTAGCCAGGAAAAGACTGGTCACCCTTTTAAATGAAGTGTCATGAACAAGAATTTAACTTAGATCTAATAAGACAGTTATTCTATGCTAAATACCACATGGTTATTAAGAACATATTTATTGAATTTTAAGAAGTATGTCAAGACAATATTCCATGAACAGCAGAAACTGTTAACAGAATGCAGTTATGGATTCTTACATCAGGCAATGTATCTTGTGAACGAATGTGCTTTAGATCAGACTATTACAACCAGTAACAGAGACTCTCCAAGGGCTTCCATCTGCGAGGGCAAATGGGACAGGGGATTCGTGTGTTGCTGCTCACCCCTGGAGACCCAGGATCAGTTCCCGTTTGAGATGGGCATGAAAAATGAGCTTGGGGTCTTCCCCTCGTCCTCATTTGTGCTCAGCGCAAAGCCAACTGCACCATTTGGCATGATTGATGAGAGCCATTTAGGGGAGCTCGCCAGGGTGGGGGAAAAGAGTTTAGGAGAAGTCACTTGGAAGAAGTCAGAGGGAGAGGGCCCATGGGCCTTAGGCCAGGTTTCTGAGGCATGTCAATTCTCATTTCGCTTGTGAATGCTCAAACATGCATATGTGTTTGAGTGTCCATAGACACATACCTGCAGTCACATACATGAAATCATCTAGACAGAGGGAAGAGATAATTACCTTCAAGTCTTATTTGTAAATAAGACACTGCTTATATAGGTTAGGACAAAGTGTGGTTTCTTGCAAATTTGCTATGTTATGAAAAGAAAATTTGGTTCTTCCCTTCAGCCCAACATTCTACAGTCAGAAGGACAAGAATCCAGTGGAGCAGATGTTGATGTCCTGGGGGCTACCATGGCAAGCTCCTCGTACCGTGGGACCCACTCGGTAGGATGGCTTCACAAGGGGACCAAGCCAGAGTACTTTGGATAGCCCATGAGTAAGAAGTAGCAAAAGCTAATATCCTTAACAGTTGGCAAACTCATCCAAGAAAATTATTCATCCAGATTTGACCAGCAACAAGGTCCAGGTTTTGAGTCAGCAGCTGTGGGTCTGCAGGCTCCCCCAGTGGTGTGGGCCCTGTTTGAAAGTCTATGATGGGCTCTGAGCTTCCAATGCCACAATTCCCTTTCTCAACTGCTTTTCACACAAAAGGTACCTGGGTGCCAATAGTTGAGTGAGCCAGTCCTCTGATGTTCTAGATGTTTGGAATTCCTCCCACTCCTCTGACTTTGTGTGTGTGTGTGTATGTGTGTGTGTGTGTGTGTGAGAGAGAGAGAGAGAGAGAGAGAGAGAGAGAGA